>NC_052051.1:11604603-11906172 GCF_903992535.2 Arvicola amphibius
GGTCCCTCCTTTCTGCCAGCACCCCTCCCAGTTCCTCAGGTCCCAGTCTTGCAGCAAACCTGCGTCCTTGGTGACGCAGGAAGCTGTGGGCCGACTGGTTGTCATGGCAATGGCCGGCAGCCCCTGTAAACAGTCTCTCTTCCTGACTGCCAGCCTAGCTCATTTTGTGACCCTCTGAAGTTGACCCTTTCTGGGTGGCCTGTGAGCTTGGCAGCCTTCTTGTCTACTTTGCTGTTCCCTGTGGAGGTACAGGGGCAAGGGAGGCATAGAAACAGAAAACCTGGGTCCCTCCCTCTCTTCCTGTCCCTTCCCTTCTCCCGGTTTCTATCCCTGCTTCACAGAATGCCCATAGGAGTTTTAAAAGCTCCCTTCCTCTCTTCCTCCCTCCCTCCTTCCCTCTCCTTCAGCATGCACCAGGTAATGGTCTAGATGCTGGGGACAGAGCAGTGGCCAGGATAGACCAGCCCTCTAGAATGAGAAAACAGCATCTGAGAAGAATGTGTGCGCAGGCCAGGGCCGCTCTTCCTGGGCTAAGCAGGGGAGGTCTTGCTCAGCAACTCAAGCTGAACCAGAATGAGAAGGCAAAGATTGTCTGAAAGGAAGCAGCCGTCTGAAAAGCAAGCGTGGCATGCAAAGGCCCTACGGCAGACATAACTTGGCCTAGACCGAAGGTTTTTCCTTCAGAATGACACGTTTAACTCTCAGTGTGAATCCCGCCACTGCAGAAGAAGGGAAAGTGAACAGAGACACGGGGCATTGCTCAAGAAGGCAGGAGACGACCTCACCACCACCTGCTGCGGGTTCAGCTTCCAGTCCCAGGCATGGCCGCCCTCAGCCTTGCAGCTCTGGTGCCTGATTTGCTGTGCCAAGAGACGGCAGAGGAGCAAGCAGAGTAAGAGAAGGTTCCAGAGCTTCCCGGACACAACTGCGTGACCTCACGACCCTAAGAGCCTGTTTAAGGGGCCGCCGAGATGGCTCAAAAGGTAAAGGTGCTTGCTGCCAACCTCACAGTCTGAGTTAGGTTCCCAGGACTCACACGGTGGGAGGGAAGAATAACTTCTGAGTGTTACCCTCTGGCCATAGCACCTGCACCATGACAACATGCATGTATGCACGTATGCTCTCTCTCTCCCTCTTGTTTCCAGACCCCCTGTAGGCTAGGATCACAGAACACTGTACGCATGCATGTCCCCATAGTTCCTCTCTCTCCTCTCTCCTCATCTCTCCTCTCTCCTCTCTCTCTCATCCGCTCCTCTCGATCACTTCTCAGGATCTTTCTCTCTCTCTCCCCTCCTCTCTCTCTTCTCGTTCTCTCTCTCCATTCCTCTCTCTCTCTCTCTCTCTCTCTCTCTCTCTCTCTCTCTCTCTCTCTCTCTCTGTGTGTGTGTGTGTGTGTACATGTCTCTCTGTAGTTTTTGAAAACTTTCATGGAAGAAAGGGCCCTTGAAGTCACATGACTGCTGCCTGGCCAAGCTGAATCCATCCAGTGGCCCCAACCACCAACTGATGTGCTTTAATGACAGAGAAGCTTGTCCCAGAGTCCCCAGGAATAGGGATAGTGTGGGTTGGGTCCCTCCTCGTGGGCTGCGTGAAAACACAAACTGACCACGGCAAAGTGTTTGGAGTTTTCAGAACAAGCCATGCCTTTTCTGCGGCACGCAGGAGGTGAGCTAGGTGAACCACCATGAGAGCATTGCCAGCCTGGGCTACAGAGCAAGACTCTGCCTCAAAAAAAAAAAAAAAAAAAAATCCAATGAGTTAGTTAAAATAAAGTCTATTCTAGGGCCATTTTGCTGTGTGGCATTAGATCCTCTGAGCTGGCGCCTCTGCAAACATAGGGTCTGTGCACATAGCCAGCTCTGCTCCACCAAGGCCACTTCCTCTCTACTTGCTGAATCTAATAAAAGGGAGAGGAAAAAGAACACAAGCCCGGTACCCGCTTGGGATCAGACAGGCTTTACAAAACAGCTAGCTCTTGTCGCTCACTCCCCACAGGCCCGGGAGCCAAGCCCCTGACTCTCACCCATCACCCTCACGCAGTATTATGAGAAATCTTGTGCTCCAGGAGCTGAATGACCCTTACTGTTAGATGAAGGAACCAGGGCTCCATTGTCCCTTGCTCAGTTAGAGAGCATCTAGACTGGTGGCCTGGGTCATGGAAACTGGGGCTGGTAGAGTAAGGTAAGTTGGTTCTTGCCAATACCAGCGAGAGCAACCAGGGACCAGGACGTAACCAGGGAAGAAAGGGAGAGTGAGAAAATGGAGGCCAGCTGAGGCCTCCGGGTCTGTTTCCCAGCCCCAGGCTGCACTCAGGTGTCTGCCAAGATGGCCTGGAAAATGGGAAGGCCACACCCTGGAGAGAAGCCTGTGGCATCTTTGAATTGTGGTGCCAAATGCCCGGGCCTGGCTGCTCTCCGGCGATCCAATTACTAAATGCAGCAGCATTCCTGAAAAAATGTCTTTCCTATTATGTAACGCCGCTGTGACAAACGCCTAGCAGATGGTGCCGTGACAGGCTTCCCACAAGTCTAGCTTTCCAAATTAATGTATGGGCATTTAAATGAGCCCAGGAATCCAGAAGGGACGGGCCACTTGAGGGGCTGGCCAGGCTTCCACCTCAACATTTGGGGGATGTCCATGGCCTGCGTTGGGTTGAGTTCACTGTACGCATTGGTCAGGACACACCTGGTTTGGACCCCCTGGGGAGACACCGTGGGCCTCCCCAAAGCTGGAAAAGGAGGTACCTCCACTATTCTTTATGTCAACATTCCCACCCCCCAAACTTTTACATTGTCTTCGAGAACGTGGCCATCTCTCCCTGCCTCCCAGAGGGAAGCGGTTTTAGTCACAAACTGTGTCAGCTGCTGGCAGCCAGCTCGTCCAACCCCCCCCACCCCAAGCCTTCCGTGCTCAGGGATGAGATCATGCCATTTGGAGGCGATTATAGCTAAAGAATGCTAGGGATGTGCGAAGCCCTCCTCAGAAACCTCCTTCCTCATCACAGGCTGTTCCCTGTGGGCTGGGCAGGGACTGGAGGCCAGGTGTAGGCCCCAGGCTCATCTCCAGAGTCCCCTGAAAGCCACACAGTCCCAGCCCCCAGCTCAGATCTGCCGCCCTGGGCTGCTGGGCTGCTGGATTTTTGTGCTAATCTGACCTTCCGAGTTTAGAGCTCGGAGAGCTCTGAACTGTCTCTGTTCTGATGGGGAAACTGAGGCTCAGGGAAAGGAAGCACTCTTCTCCGGATCATGTGCACACATGTGATGGGCAGATTGGGTGTCAGCCCTTCTGCTGTTCATAAAGACGCCATTGCCTGGAACCTGTCTGTCCATCCACCTTCGCCTCCGCCTCTGGTTTCAGGACCCTGAGTTCCTACTGACAATCCAGCTTTCCCCACCCTCAGGTCGTGTGGTTCAAGTAAAACTGTTCCCTCCTGCGTGTCAAGGGCACACACCTGGCTCAGTCCTAACCAATCAGAGCAGCACATTCCTCCCCCTACCCCGCTGGTTCAGGAAGCTGAAGCAATAACGCTGGGGCCTTCACTTTTGCCCTCATCCTGTGCTTTCCACTGGAAGGAACGAGACCTAGGGCTGCTGGTAGCCACCTCTGCCACCATCAGGATGTGGCTACCATCACTGCTGGCCCCTTGTGGTGCATCGTCCTGTCCCTCCAGCCCCAGCCCCTGACCCCAGACTGGCACACAGGTGCAGAGGAGATGCCCATGTGGTGACTCACTGCCAGAGTGGGAGCAGCCGTGAATCCTGACTCAGGCAGGATCAAGTAGCAGCAACTCAAAGCACTTCCTGACCAGGCCAAAGACAGCTGAATGTGCCCCCTCGCTATCATCTCAGGCTACCTGACAGAACCTTGACCCCCAACCCCACCTCACCCCACTCCCACCAGAGGCCTGAACTGGGGCTGTGATGTGAGAGGGCTCAACAGAGGTCCAGGGCAGAGTATGCAGTAGGTGAGCCCCAGAGTGAACCCCACAAACATCTCACTAAGTCAGAGAAGCCAGTCAGAAAAGGCCAAATGTCATGGTTCCTTTTATTTGTTTGGTTTCTCTGTATAGCCCAGGCTGTCCTGAAACTCACTCTGTACACCAGGCTGGCCTTGAACTCACAGAGATCCACCTGCCTCTGCCTCCTGAGTGCTGGGATTAAAGGTGTGCGCCACCACCGTGCAACATATGGTTCCATTTATACAAAATGGCTGGAATTGGCAGATTTGTCATTTAAGAATGACAGGGTAGAGAACTGAGGGTGGATGATTCCAACAGGGACAGGGTTTCTTTTGGGAGCGAAGCTGTTTCACAATGGTGTTCTTGTGGTTTGAATAAGAACATCCCCCAAAGAGCCAGGTAGTGGTGACACACGCCTCTAATCCCAGCACTTGGAGGTGAAAGCAAGTGGATCTCTGTGAGTTCAAGGCCAGCCTGATCTACAGAGCGAGTTCCAGGACAGCCGGAGCTACATGAAGAAACTGTCTTGAAAAAAAAAAGCCCCCCAAAGACTCATATATTTGTTTGGTTCCCAGTGAAAATGTTTAGGAAGGATTAGGAGGTGTGACCTTGTTGGGGAAGGTGTGTCACTAGATGTTGGGAGCTATGAACCCCCAGATCCTGAATTTCTTGTAAACAACTTGTTTTCCTTTGTTCGGACACAGCTTGCAGCTGCTCTGAGCACGAGACCCTCAGAAGTTTCTGATGGCAGGGGAGTGTTTTCTGGTGCATTTGTCTGGGGCGTGGCTATCAGTTAAAAATCTCTATATTAGCAGCTCTGACACATAATAAAGGGGGCATTCTTGGGGCATTCCTGTTCCAAGGATGATTCGTGTCTCTGTCTGTGTGTCTTTGTGTGTTTCAGTCTCCAGCCCCTTGCCCGGTGCACAAACTGTATGGCAGCGCACAGAGCGCGGATGGGCGTGGTGCGCTGCAACCAGAGTCGGCTTTGAGATTTCAAAAGTCCATGCTGAGCCCTGTCTGTCTCTCTCTCTCTTTCTCTCCTCTCTGCTGCCTGCAGATAATATGTAAGCTCTCAGTTATTGCTCCAGTGCTGTCCTGCTCCCCACCATGATGGTCATGGACTCGCCCTCTGAAACTGTAAGCCAGCCCCCATTAAATGCTTTCTTTTTTAATTTGCCTTGTGTCTCTTCATAGCAACAGTGACTACTGTAGTTCTAGTGGTGGTTACAGAGTTGGTTGGTATGCAGAGAGGACTAGGTGGTGCTAGTTCCTGGGTGAGCAGTGTGGTACGTGCCTGCGAGATCTCAGTGAGGCTGACACCAAGCCACTGACTCCCGCGAACAGAGAGCTCTCTTGCTGTCTGCAGCCTCTCATGGCTTTGTGGTCCTCTGGAGCCAAAGCCTCCCCAGCGTCTGGTGGATCCTGGTCATCTAATCTAATACTAACTCACTGACTTTCTGCTGGACCAAGAGGAGGCTTCATACTCAGCATCTTGAGAAGCCAAATGTCTGGCTGTACTTGTAACAGTATCCTTGTTTGGTTTTGAGGCAGGATCTTAGGTAGCCCAAACTGACCTCAAACTTGCTGAGAACAACCTTTGTAATAATCTTTGTGTCAACTTGGTGACACCTACAGTCACATGGGAGGTGGGCCTCTGGGCATGCCTGTGAAAAGCTCTCTTGATGCCGGGCAGTGGTGGCACACGGAAAAAAAAAAAAAAAAAAACCTGTCTCGAAAAAAAAATACATCTTACAATTTCTTAAAGATGATCATTTTGTTGAGCTAGGGATGTAACTCAATAGGCACAAGACTTCAAAGACTTCAGATATTTAGAACAGGACAGTGTCTTGTTTTTTGTTGGGGGGGTTGGTTTTTTTTGAGAGAGAGAGGCAGGAGGGTCTCTGTGAGTTCGAGGCCAGCCTGGTTTCAGGACAGTCTCCAAAGCAACTGAGAAACCCTGTCTTAAAAAACAAAAACAAAACAAAAAGCCAATAATCATGGTATGTTAGGCAGACCATAGCAACAGCCTTTCTAGGTTCTGCAGTCAAAGTATACAGTTCATCCTGTAATGTAAGTTTCCTTTTAAAATTTATTTGGGGCTGACGGTGATTCAGCAAGTGAAGGACTTGCAGCTCATGTCTGATGATCTGGGTTTCATCCCCAGAAGCCAGAGAGGAAGAAGCAAACTGACTCCTGGAACTTTGTCTTCCAACCTCCAGGTGTGCACACCTGTGCATGCAACATGTAGACAAGAACAGGCAGAAGCATGCACATGTAGATGTTAGCTAACACACACACGCACACACACACACACACACATATATATATAAAATAAAAAATATTTAAAATATGAGCACAGTGGCACACGCCTGTGATCCCAGGACTCAGGAGCTGGATCAAGTCAAGAGTTCAAGGTCACACTCGTAACAGTCAGCTAGAGGCCAGCCTGGGTTACAAGGGACACAATCTCAAATAATAAAACCAAAATGAGTATACCTGGTCTCAAAAGGCCTGAATGGGGAGACCTGTCACATGCTTACCAGGCGCTAGCACACACTATGAGTGGTCTTTTCTGCTTGACCCAAACTCAACTGCCCCTGCTTGCAGAGCAAGCCCTTGACCAACACAGCCATCCCCCAGCCTCCGTTTCTTAGCTTCTGTGTTCAATCCTCAGACAGCACCCAACTCCGTAAGATTTGCTGAACAAATCACCTCATCGGATGCGGTGGGGAAAGCCTGCAAGGCAGGTGTCACTCCAGTCTACAGGAAACCAAGAAGCGAAAGTCACACGCTGATAAAAATGGGGCACCCTGTAGACTCAAATGGAAAAGGGAGGTTTGAAAGCTGGTGCTCGCCGTTGTATTTTGCAAAGGATACTAATTTATAGAAAAGTGCCACGATAGTCGTTAAAGACGACTCTCCCAGTGCTTACCCAGCATGCATAAGGTAAAGGCAGGAGGATCAAAGTTCAAAGGCAGGCTTGCCTAGCTAGTGAGTTGCAACTAACCTTGGCTAGGTGAGACCCTGCCTCTAAAAGAAAATTTCAAAGCCTTAGGGGAAGTTCCTCATTCCAAGGTATCAGAAGTAAGACGGATCTATCCTTCACCTCACTTCTTGCCTTCCCACCTCCGACCCTGCCCCGCCGCCTCTGTCCCAGAGTACAAGGAGATAAGAAGCGCCCACTGCTGGAAAGAGCCTCTTGCTTGCGGAGACAGTGGTGACCACGAGGGGATGCTGCCCCCTGGTGGCCGTACCGATAGGCAGCATGAAGGCACAGATAGGCTTCTTCCAGACATGGCTCAAAGCTGCCTGGCCCCACCTATTCTGCCCCTCTGTGCCTGCTAGCAGCCCGCATTGCTGGAAAGAGTTGTCTTCTTGAGGGCTCTATTAGAGTTGACTGGTAGGAGACTCCTGGTTCTTGCATGAAGCCCCAAAGGCCGACTTCCAAATATGCCTGATCCAGTAGCCACGCCCGACGCCAGAGCGGACCAATCAGGGCTCCCTATCTTCCTGGCCTCGGTGATTGGCTCAGGGATGAACCTGCGCTCCAAGCAGGGCCAATTAAGGGTCTCCCTGAAAATGATTCTCGGGGACTGGAGAAAAGGCTTTGTGGTATGTGTATCCTTGAGACGTCCCCATTATAGCCTTTCTGGCTACCACAGGGACAGCTGCTTAGGATAAGGCCTGAAGAGATACGGAGAGCAGAGAGGGACATCTCCCAACAGCCTGGTAGGGGTCTTATCTCCAAACATCTATCACGGCAGTGTATTAGTTACATGTATCTCTGTTGTGACAGAAATAACTTTTGGCCCACGGTTCGAGGGTATAGCCCTTCGTGGCCAGAGAATCTTCGCAACAAGGGGCGGGATGCGCTGGCCACATCGCATCTGAAGTCAGGAAGCAATGAACATGTTCCGCTCCCTTTGTCTTTTTCACTCAGTCAGCGACCCCTGCCCGTGGAATGGATCTTTCCGCTAGGTCAACTTGATCGAGACAAGGCCTCACAGGCATGCCCGGAAACTTGCCTGCTAGGAAAACCTAGATCCTGTCAACTTGCCAATATTTAACCATCACAGCCAGTAATCCCTCCAGTGGTGTAGTACTCTCAAGGTGCCCATGTTCCTTCCTGTAAACAGACTAGTGTAACGCAATGGGTCACACATAAAAAAATGCAAAAGTAGATGATGGACCGATTTAGATGAGGAAAGGGATTAGTGGGAGGGGCAAGTGGGGGATACAGGTAGGGAGGGTGAATATGACCTAAATACATTATGGGGTGGGTGAGGTTGTCTACAACAACCTTTTCTTCCATTGTTAAATTGCGTTATTTATTTTTGTTGTTGATTGTTTTGATTTTTCGAGACAGGGTTTCTCTGTAGCTTTGGAGCCTGTCCTGGAACTAGCTCTAGTAGATCAGGCTAGCTCAAACTCAACAGATCCGCCTGCCTCTGCCTCCCGAGTGCTAGGATTAAAGGCGTGCACCACCACCGCCCGGCAAACTGCATTATATATTTGAGGTGATGCACGGCAAACATGCCGATAACTCATGGGAGATTGAGGTCTCCTTCCATCACATGGGTCCTGATGATTGAATTCAGGTTTGCAGGCTTGGCCAGTCGCAGCTCTTAACCACTGAACCACCTCACAGGCCCAACAAGCTCGTTTCACAGTTCCTCGTTTATACTGTTCCTGTCCCCAGGCTTCAGTCCAACGCTCAGGAAGCCTGCCACGTCAGCAACCTGACCAGGTCATTCTGCCAAACAAAATCCCCTCCTGGACTGGAGCCAGTGGTCTCCAGAAGTGACTTTTCATCTTGAGATCATGGCAAATGTGTCCCTCAGAACAAGGGCTTCACGATAGCTACCTTGGGTCTGTACTCCAGGCCAACCTGGATGCTTGCCGAGAAAGGAATAGAGCTGTCGATCTCTGCCCAGCAGGGCCTCCCCTGTCAGCTTCCATCTGGGTAATTAACCTGCTGGCAGCTGAGGGTCTGTCTCTATCCATGTCTGTGGGCAGAGGAGTGGACATCTCTGGATGCATGCCTGACTGCTCTGAGACGTGGCTCCTGGGTGACTTCAGGACAAGCTGAGGTCCGAGGATCAGGTAAACAGTCCTCTTCAGTGTGTCGTGGAGCTGAGGACAGATGGAGTTTCTGTTGGTGTGTGGGCCACCTGTGCTCTTTGGTTTCTCTTAACCGTGTCCTAAATCTTAGTTCCCTGATAGTTGAGGGAGGAACCTACTTAAGTCAGTCAGTAACCGCTCTCTCTGTCCTCACGAATATCACCAAGAACCTTTCAAGGGAATGGCCTCCTACCAGCCCGCACAGACCTCAAGGGTAACCTAGTTTGACCCTTATTGTGCAGTGTCACCCCCACCCCAACCCCACCCCAGGGTGTTAGGAATGCAGCATCAAGGTGAGGAATCAGGTTCAGTTGGTGCTTGCTTAGTAGACAGGAAGTACCGGGTTCTCCAGCACCACAGAAGCCAGGTGTGGGGACACAGGCCTGCAATCCCAGCACTTGGGAAGTAGAAGCAGAAGACTCAGAAGGTCAAGGTCATCCTTAGTACAACCGAGTGAGCTGGGGGTCAGCCTGGGCTATGGGAGGCCATATCTCAAAAACGAAACAAAAAAAGACAAACAAACAAGCCTTTTTTTTTTTTTTTTAACTCAGAGGACAATAAAGTATCCTGACTTTCTGTGTAACCAAGTGTACTCAAAGAAAAAAAGATGAGTGGCACAAGGGACCTTTCCTCAACTGTTTGGCTGCGCTATGCAACCCAGGATGCAAGACGGGCTGTTCCCGCCACGTGTTGGCCTGGCTCCGCCCATGAATGGTGCAGTCCAGGGTAAAGCCTGAAACTTCCCTTTCTCTGTGCCGCTGACATTCCAGCTCAGCGCTCCTAGGCAGAGCACGAAAGTGGGGCGGGTCAGTGCCTGGAAGGTAGGCCTGAGAAAAGTTCTCCAGCAAATGAAACATGCTGGATATCTGTTAAAAATACCGGGCTGGAGAGATGGCTCAGTGGTTAAGAGCATTGCCTTCTCTTCCACAGGTCCTGAGTTCAATTCCCAGCAACCACATGGTGGCTCACAACCATCTGTAATGAGGTCTGGTGCCCTCTTCTGGCCTGCAGACATATACACAAACAGAATATTGTATACATAATAAATAAATATTAAAAAAAATAAAAAATAAAAATACCTTGGGCTTGGGACTGGAGAGAAGGCTCAGTGGTTAAGAGCACTGGCTGTTCTTCCTAGAGGACACCAGCTCCATTCCTAGCACCTACATGGTAGCTCATATGCCTGTAACTCCAGTTTCAGGAGATCTGACACCTGCACACAGACAAGCAGGCAGGCAAAACATGAATGCACATAAAATAAAATATAATTTTTTTTTAAAATGTCTTGGGCCTGATGTGGTGGTGCATGCATTCAACCCTGGTACTCAGGAGGCAGGTGGCTCTCTGTGAGTTTGAAGCCAGCCTGGTCTACATGTACAGAGCTAGTTCCAGGACAGCCTGGGCTACACGGAGAAACCCTGTCTCAAGAAAACAAAAGAAAGAAGCATAGAAACAAGGTACTGCCCAAGTTAAAGAGATTCTCTGGAGATGTGTAAATCACATCAAGTTTTCCTCCGATATCAGCAGACAGATGCCAAGATTTGAAGGAAGGATGCTGGAGAGATGGCTCAGCAGTTAAGAGCACTGTCTGCTCTTGTAGGGGACCCAGGTTTGGTTCCCAGCACCCACATGGCACTTTACAACTGTCTGTCACTCCAGTTCTCAAAAAAAAAGACTAGGCAAAAACACAACAGAACTTTCGTCAGTCTGAAGAGCCCTGAGGTGCAGTGAGTCCACTGCTAAGCTTTAGCACTGGGTCTCTTTCATGGGCAGTAAGTGCTCAGTGCCTCTGGCTCCACTAATGCTTTGCTTGTGGGGAAAGGCCTTGAACAAAGGCTCTAATTACCTGAGTGAGACCCAGTGGCACTGAGCGCTGACCAGACGCTGGGTGACACGGCAGCACTTTGTTTTGATTTCTTTTCTTTATTCTTCTCTCATACAATACATCCCAACCACAGCCTCCCCTCCCTCTTCATCTTCCCTCTCCCCTAGGTCCACTGCTCCTCCCTTTCCCTTCAGAAAAGAACAGGGAGGGTGTGGGTATAGGGAAAAAAAAAAAAAAAAACCAGAAAAGAACAGGCCTCCCAGTGGTAGCAACTAAACATTGCATACCACGATGCAGAAGACGAGGCAAACCCCTCATATCAAAGCTAGACAAGGCAACCCAGTAGGAGGAAAAGGGTCCCAAGAGCAGGCAGAGTCAGAGACACCCACACTCCCACTACAAGGAGTCCATCAAAATCCCGAACTAAACAACCACAGCATGTATGCAGAGGTCCCAGCAGACCCCTGCAGGTCTGTGGTTGCCACTTCCATCTCTATGAGCTCCTATGAGCCCAGCTTAGTTAATTCTGTGGGCCGTTCTTTGGGTGGCCTATATTCTCCCCCTCTTCTGTAGGGTTCCCTGAACTCTGCCTGATGTTTGCATCTATTCCCGCCAGCTTCTGGGGGAAGCCTCTCTGATCTGGGCTAGGCACTGATCTATGCATATAGCAGAGTATCATTAGGAATTTTTTTTGTCAGTAGTGTTTGTTTCTATCCTAGGTCTCTAAGATCCTGGCCATCCATGCACTGCCAGGCATGGGCTTCCTCTTGTGACTTGGGCCTAGTTGGTTGACCATTCCCACAAGCCCTGAGCCACCATTACCCCAGCACATATTGCAGGCAGGACAGGTTATGGGTAGTAGGTTTTAGGACTGAGTTGGTGTCCTAGGCCCACCACTGGGAGCCTAGGCTGCTTACAGAAAATGGCCAGTTTAGGGTCCATAACTCCATTACTAGGAGTCCCCGCTAAAGCACCCTCATAGGTTTCAGAAGTTTCCATTGTTTGTGGAAATCTAGTGCAATTTCACTGTTTCTGAGGTCTGTTACCGGCAATCATGGAAAATGCATTTGGCAACACTCCCTGCATTGCGGGAAAGCTTTAAAAATCAGGATGGAGATGGCGAACAGGAGAAAGCAACCAGTAAGTTGCCTCAGAAGGCAGCTGGCAGAGGCTATTTTGGAGTCTGGGTTTCAAATCTTATGCCTGCCTACTTCTAAGGTATAAACAGTGAATGGCTCCGTGGAAGATAATTCCAGAAAGACACTGGGCCAGTACAAAGCTTGGAACTGGAAACAGCAGGGAACCTTGTATCTGCAGGGGCCACACGGGAAATGACCAGTCCCACAGAATAAAACATAGGGGCCATAAAAGTGGCCCAGTGGTTAAGAGTGTGCACTCCTCTGGCAGACCTGAGTCTGTTCCCAGCATCCACATTAGACAGTTCACAACCACCCGTGACTCCAGTTCTAGGGGCTCCAGCAGCAACTGTGGGCAGCTGCACTCATGTGAGCATACCTACATATAGACACACAATTTATAAAAAAAAAAAGTACAAAACAAAAACGTCAGGCGTGGTTGGTAGTGCACGCCTTTAATACCAGCACTCCAGAGGCAATCTCTTCAGAGTTCCAGGACAGCCTGGTGTAATCAGAGAAACCCTGTCTTGAAACAAACTCCCCACGCCCCCCTCAAAGAAAAAAAAAAATCTTTTTAAGATGTTATTATAGTGTTCTGGCCGCATGTGTGCCTGCACGCCAGTAGAGGGCGCCAGATCTCATCATGGTTGTGAGCCATGTTGTAGCTGGGAATTGAACTCATGACCACCCCTCTCACTCCCTCTGAAGCTCTAGTTAGGAACCCATAAAGGCACAGGGTGAGTTGTCCTTGTTATCTTCCTGAGAGGACACAGCAGAGGACCTGGGGGGGGGGGGGGGTTGTCCTGCCCGAGACACAGCAGAACCATTTGCCTCTTCCCTCGACGGTAAAGCTGAGGAGGGTCATTAGCAGAAGTCATGCTGTCACCCCTGGGAATGGTGTATAAATGTTTTGCAAATGGAGCTCTTTAGAGGGCAAGGCCCTCTGGAGAAACCCATCCATTTGGCAGGGATTAGTGGAAAGAACTCTTGTGCTATAGAGAACTCATGGGGCTTCAGGCTTCTGTGTTATGCTTATTCTTATAAGTCTTAGTTTTGCTTTTGTTAGTAGTCATGATTATGCCTGAGCTTACTAGTAACAAAAGTCTTTACGGAAAAATTTAAATTTCTCTGGTCTGTTACTGAAACCCGTTTCTCCCATTATTGCTTATTCCAGTTCCAAAAAGTGATATACTCCCAAAGAATTTAAGAACTTGAAGTTTCTTAAGAGATGCCATCAAAAACTCAAACATGTAAGGAAAAGATATAGGCCATGAAAGGTCAGACATCTCTGGCACCAGGACATGAACACTTAATTTCCCCAATATATCAATAAAGGAATTAACTCCCACTTCCCTTAAAAGTACATGCAGAAACTGCCAGGAATAGAAATTTAGTTCCAACAGTTAAAGGGATTAACTGTTACTATTTTCAGAACCTGTAAAATATAGATTAACTGTATTCTACATTAAAAAAAGCAGTGTCCTATGCACAATATACTGACTTCACATGGAGAACTAATCAGAGGTTAAATCTTACTTTGTAACTACAATCTTGCTACCAGCTAGGACACAGTATGGTTCAAATGTTATCTAGGCAGACATAAACATTTGGCTTGCATCCTGATATGGCGTAAAGGTCAATGACATTAAGGAAGTGGGTAGGAGAAACTAAGATGAATAAATGTTAATGATTCTTGGAAAATGATTAAGAGAAATGACTTTAAACTGCTCACACTTGGATGTATAAAGACAGCCTAAGGCCATCAGATTGAAGACAACCGGCGGTCAGACTCTATCCTGTGGCACAAGAACCCCCGCAAGAGCTGGACTCTGCTAGGTCACCAAGTCACTGGCCACATTCACAGGGCAGCTACACCTGCAAAAGCCCCTGGCCCACTCAGCTCCTGGTGGTGCTTCCCAAAGTGGCTCTCAGGTGTTATTTTCAGAAACACCATTTGTTTAAAATACTAATTTTAAAAGATACCAGTTAAAAATTAGTCCCCAGGGCAGCACCTTTAGCCCCAGTACTTAGCAGTACTATGCTAAGTACAAGGCTAAGTGACACACACATACACAGGCAAAACATGTTATACAACAGACTCAGCCAAACAAGCCCAAGTCTGATCCTTGGACCCCACAAAACAGCTTTCAGTATTTAGGGGTCTGAAATTCACACCCGTCAGAGATGAGCCTGGGCTCACAGAAAGCTGCTTTCCTGGGACTGGAAGCATAGGGTGGCTAGAGTTGAAGTGTTCTGAGATCCCAAACCAGTTTGATGGCTGTAAAGGAAATCATGGCTTACTTTACTAAGCACCACAGAATGACCCTGAAGAGCAACTGAGATGCTTGGATACATTAAAGGGACAGCAGAAATGTTTGATTCCAGGCAAAACCCACATAGGGCACAAGAGGGCTAGAACCTATGAAGGTGAACCCTGGATCTAAGTATGGGGCTGATATGTTAGGACACACTAGCCTCAAAGGTGAACAAATCAAGGCGAAATCATGATGACTCTAGGAGTGGACTCAGCCGTGAAAAGTTACCCACAACCAGGCTGACCTGCCATTTTATAAAGCTGGCATTAGGGTGCTGGCTATTAACAGGCCCAACTCCACAGTACTGTTTTAGGTAGTCACAACTGCCCCACTTGGGAGGCACTGAGGTTCTATGCACAGGAAGTAGCTGCTGGTCCCACCCAGAAGCAAATAAAAGCAAACAGATACCCGGTCAGGTCTTTATTTCTACGGATGTCTGTACCATTCAGTATTTCCAATAGCAGTGCATACTGGGCTACATCCCAGCCTAAAAAGTAAACTCCTTTCAGGTCACACACAGCCCTTGGGACCAATGTATAAAATCCTTATGGGACTGGGTCAGCAGGAAACTGTGCTGATCTGTTCTCCAGAAGTACCTAAAAAGAAAACAAAACAAAAGGTTGATAGTCTTGCCTGTCATGAACTGCATCTGGTTGAAGCCAGCATTCCTTATGATTTAAGGTCAGATACCAGGGGCAAAACTTCTGGTGGGACATCTCCCCCCTTGAAACATGAATTCCAATGTTTCAAATGAGTGAATGCACCCTTAATGCGAGCTTGAAAGGCCAAAGGAAAAACTCCACTGGGAACCTCAACAACGTCCAGAGCATCCAGATGTCCAAGAGCAGTTCACAGACCTATTAACATCTCCAGAATTGGTTCAAAACCATCAATAGCGAAATCTCACCTGTTTCAGGACATTGAGATCAAGGAAGATCAGAACACACTGGCATCCATGGCAGCCTCAGGCCTGTATAAGGTATACAGATGAAGCCATTCATTATCATAATTAAAACAGCTCAAGGCCAAAACAAGAAATTATTCCCAGGGCCAATGCATCAGACAAAACTGGCTATTAGCTTGAGATCAACAGGGTCGATCTGACGGGGAAAAAAGTAATGTCATCAGCTGCATCAGCTAAATTCAAAAGAAACAACTCTGTACTGAAAGATGGTTTAGAGATTCTATGCCCAGGGGAGGGGCAAACCACTTACCAGTCCTGTCCTACTCCAGAATTCATCCTCCACCCAATGTTTATCAGCCACCAGCAAACCTGAGTCAAAAATGCAGGGGAGAAAAAAAATCAGCTGCCTGGACCACGAGATACAGCAGGAACAGGCGCTGCTCATGCAGGCACGTCAGGCAAACTGGCTTATAAGATTGCGATCAACATGGTCGATCTGATGGGGAAAAAAGTTCTGTCATCATACATGCCTGGACACCCGAGCCTAGTCCTGCAAGTGTGGGTAGTCAGTACGACAGGACCCATCCTTACAAGCGACAGTTGCAAACGCAAAGTTTGTAATTTCTGAAATGTCGTTCTCACTGCCTTGTTGAAGAATCTTTCACCTACACGAGAATGTCCCTCAGGAAAGCTAGTTGTTTCCCAATACCGGTGTGAAACACGCTCAAGGGCTATTTTTTTTTTTTTGGTTTTTCGAGACAGGGTTTCTCTGTAGCTTTGGAGCCTGTCCTGGAACTAGCTCTTGTAGACCAGGCTGGTCTCGAACTCACAGGGATCCGCCTGCCTCTGCCTCCCGAGTGCTGGGATTAAAGGCGTGCGCCACCACCGCCCGGCTTCAAGGGCTATTGAGTGCAGCAACAAGCCTAAGACTAAGTGCACAACTGACTTGACTGGTACTGTCCCATTGAGGCATACAGCAGTGGCCTTAAATTGGTCATCGGCCTGGGCCTACCTCCTGAGTGCCGTGACACTTGTCCCAGAGCACAAATTCTACCTAATCAGATTGGGTGAAAATAACCACGATCACACCACTTTGAAAAATGCTCCATTGAAATGACAGGCCCATAAACTCAAGCTGTTTTCTCAGAAAATGCGGATCTCAATACAAAGAAAATGTGCTACAGGCCTGCCTACAGGCCAATTTCACGGGAGCAGTCTCTCAATTGAGATCCCCTTAGGTATCTCATTTAACTCAAGTCACCAAAAAATAAACCAACTAGGGCAGGGATCTGTTCGCACAGGTTGCATCCCCTAGAAATGGAGGTATAGAAGGAATGGAAATTGAAAAACAGGCATTCTAAAAGCATTCTGCAGGTTTCTCTTAAACCTATCCATTCGTTAGGATTTACCACCAGTAGTCAAAGTTCAGAGGCAAGACACGTGCCCATCCCCACTGGCCAAACCTATTTACCCCAGCATCGAATCTTGCGTTTACATTCCATGTCACAGCCAACTGAAAGGCTCTTAAAAGCACGTTAAACCAGAAGACAAATCGCACCTTATGAAATTAGGAAGTCGAAGATCATAGATGTATTCTCATCTCCCTGGAGGCGCCAAGGTGAGGTCTCCTCTCCCTCCAACCCCTGTTCTGCAGCGCTTAACCAAGCCAACCTGCAAAACAAAGGCATCAATCGCCATTTTGCCTCGGTCTGAACAAAGCAGACGAAGGCCTTTGGGGCTGGCGTATCAGGATTAACTGGCAAAAGTGTTTAAAGAGATCAGCATTGTCGATATGACGGGGAAAAAAGTGAAGTCATCATTTACACCAGCCAAGAACTTTTTAGGCCCAACCAGAAGGAGTCTTTTCCATCTAAATCACTTCCCCAAAGGTCAAGCTGGGGCTGGCGCTAGGCAGGTCACACCGTGAGATTATGACCAATTAACAGCGACCATAACAAACTTGGCAGAGGATGAACAGAAAACTGTAGTGTGGGGCCTCAACTCACCATCTGCACATTACTCCCACATGGATGAGACATGACGCACAACCAAACGAAAGAAGGGTCCCAGGAACGAAAGAACGAGGACGGCAGCCGACCTTCCTTATATAGACCAAGGCAAAGCCTGCGCCTGCGCACTGGGCCTCAGGCGCACCGCTTCCGGTCGTGGCCGCTACGCCCTCTGGGAAATGGAGTCCCCAATCTGCCCGGCCCCAGCCCGCATCTAGCCCCTCCCTGGGCTCACTGGGCCTCCGGGGCTGCTCAGCCTCCGCGCCATGTCGCGCTTGGTACGCACGAGCCGCCCGCCGCGTCCCCCCTGCTCCGGGGCCCGCCGAGACCTGCGGCCGCCCGGGGCGCAGTCAGCCCGCCCCCCGCCGCGCCCTCCCGTCTGCGGCGCCCACGGCAGCCGCCAGTCCAGCCGCCGCCGCCGGGGCTGAGGCGACACCGCCCTTCCGCCCGCCCCGAGGGCGGGGGTGCCGGCGAGCTCGGCCCGGCCTCTCGCTGGCGCCGGCGGCACCGCCTCCTCATCCTGCGCGGCCTCCACCTCCTCCTCCGGGCCGCCCACCCGGCTCTTCGCCCCGCCCAGGGGCTGCGGGGACTGGAAACCGAAAGTGCGCGGCGTCGGGCGGGGCCGCGACCTGCCAGGGCCTGAGCTGAGTTCTCCCCAGGTGGAGGACGCGCCGGTCCGGTGAGTGGCCTCCGCCCCATCCCGCACCTGCTCCTGCGGCGCCGCGATTACCAGCGCCCGACTCTGCCTCGGGCCGGGTGTCAGGTTAGCCCTGAAGTCCCTGTCTGCCCTGCTCAGCGTCCCCATTACCCCGGGAATCCCTGTCCCCTTCCCCTCAGTTTCCTTTTAGCCCAGAGAGTCCCCGTCTCCTTTCTCCAGTTCTTCCTACAGTCCCGCCTGTGTCCCTGCTCCCTTCCTTCGTTTCCCTTATAGCCCCTGGAGTCTCTGCCGCCTTCCCTAAGTTCCTCTATAGTCCCCAGAGTCCCTGTCCCCTTCCTTCAGCGCCCCATCACCCCCGGAGTTCCTGTCTGCTCCCTCAGTTCCCTTATAGCTCCTGAAGTCCCTGTCTGCTTCCTCAGTTCCTCTACAACCCCCGGAGTCCTGTCTGCTTCCTGAGTTCTCCTATAACCCGGGAGTCCCTGACTGCCCTCTCAGTTCCCCTATAGCCCCCTGTAGCCCCTGACTGCTCCGTAAGTTCCCCTACAGCCCCCGGAGCCCCTGACTGCTCCCTAAGTTCTCCATCATCCCTGGATTACCTGTCCTTTTCCCTCATTGCACCCTCAGCATTTAGAACCTTTTTTCACTCTCTTCACCACCCCAAGAGTCCTGCTCCCACTCCTTAGCTCCACCATCTCCCTCAATCCTCAGTATCGTTACCGGTTATCAGCAGCCCCATCATCCCTAAATCCCTGCTCCTTACCATCACTCCCCAGAGTTTCTATCTCCTTTCCTCCCCCAGCACCCATCATCACCTGCTGAGTCCCTAGCACTGCCATTGCCACCCTGCCCCCTCTCTTCAGCTCACCTGTCACCACCCTGTTCCCCCCAGTGCCCCTTCATTTCAGCACCAGGCACCCCTAGGAGACTTCTTCAGCATCCCGTGAACTCACCATTAGTAGCTCTCCACCGCATCCCCACAGTCCCCGTCCTGGTGATCTCACCATCTCCGTTTCTCATTCCTATCTCTGTCCCCACTTCTGCCACAGCCACCCGCTGCCCTCTGGCTTCATTCCTTTTGCTTCATTAGCGTCTGCAGAATGCCCTAAGCTCTGCCCACTTCTAGAAGCCCCCAGATCTCTCCAGCTTGCGCTAAGGGATGAGTGGTGTGGTGACTTCTCTGACTTGAAACAATCCAGCTGCCACCTCTTGCTCCACCTCTCTCATCTTACCCCATAATTACCGCTCTCTAATTTCTATCCTGGCAACAGCTTAACCATTGCGGATCTTCTTCCTGCCCTCAATGCCTTGATCCCCTCAAAACCCTAAACAAAGCAGTCCCCTCTCCTGTGTGCCCCTCCCTTTCTAGCACTTTTCTTCTTCCATTTTTTTCTACACTCCCAAACTGCTGGCATTATATTTTAGTGTTTTTCAAAATGAAGAAGAAGAAATTTTTCTTCCCAGAAAAATTAAAAACAGACACTAACCATTGAGCCTGCAGTGAGAGAACAGGGTTTGGTAAGCTGAGAAGAAAAGACACCACAAAAATATTCCCAGCGGGAAGAAAAGAGACTCTTTTTCAGATAAGAATAAAAGCTACCTCTCATACAATGCCAAATCTATTCACAGTTTCCAACTATGAATATTTTAAAACTGTGAGGACAGTCTCAAAAATCCTTTTGCTGGGAACTGAGTCACCGCCACCCCACCCCCCCTTGCACCCACATGATATGCGTGAGTTATATTGAGAAGTTCCCTGAAGGGGCTTCCTCTTCCCCCAGTGATGGAGGAAGGGTGAGAACTGCTGACTTCTGACTGGTCCCAGGAACGTAGCACCAATAGCTGCCTTGTTTCCAAGCTCTAGGGAGCAGGAACACATAGACTGCTGTGTTGCAAGAATGCCAGGTAGGGTGGTGAGTACTTGGGTACTTTGTTGAAGCAGGGTCTCATAGTCCACGTGGGACTCAGATTCAGTGGAGGCTGGTTTTGAATTTCTGATCTTCCTGCATCTGCTTCCCAAGTGTTCTTCAGTTACTGAGCTAGCTACTTGCCTCCACCTCCCAGGAGCTGAGATGAGAGAGTGGACGTGCACTCTCTGGCTAGCTAGTACGTAGTCTGGAATTGACAAACAGGCGCTCCTTTTGCCCAGCAATCATTTTGTAAGAAAGGAAACGAAACCTAAGCAATGGATTAAGTAACTTTGCTGAAGGCAAACCAAACAGTAGTTTGGGAATTAATGACACTCTGTCCCTAAGCAGGTACAGGAAGAGTCCAGGAATGGACAGTTGGATCTCTTGGAATCGCCTAAATTGTGAACTTAGTTTATATCATGGTTGGGAATCCACAAGGATGAGTGTTTGTGCCTATGATTAAAATCTGCATTTACTATCTTACTCTTAGTTAATAAATCATTAACATGGACAGGAAGAAAGGCTGGCTTCACGGTGTTTGGGCCTTTGCTGTGTTTGAAGGGCACTGGTAACTCTTAGCCTGTGCTGTTACAGATAACTTCAAGTCAGGTGAATGTAGAAGGATTCTGGCAGCTCAGACATGGAAGACAGAAGACCACACCTGGAAGCAAGGCCCAGAAATCCCCCTGCCAACCACAGAGGTAAGCGGGGTTCTACCCAGTGGAAAGGAGAAGCCCACCTGGGATGGCCTGTGTTTTTCAAATAAGGATCTTGCCAGGCAGAGGTGGCGTGGGAGACCGAGATAGGCTAATCTCTGAGTTCAAGGCTTGCCTGGCCAACAGAGTGTCAGGACAGCCAGGGCTACAGAGAAACCCTGTCTTCAAACCAAACAAACAAACAAACAAGACCTTAGCTACAGCACAAATGACTGTAAAGCAGCCCACCTCGGAGAGCTGTGAGTGGGTACTGATAGGAGGCCTGCCAATGCCAGCAGATGAACAGTGAGATCAAGGCCATCCAGAGTTCCATAATGCAGCCTTGTCTTAAAAACCCGGGTTAAGGGGTACAGCTCTGCGGTGGAGTGCTTGCCTCACCCCCTGCCACGCACAAGGCTCTTGCTTGGTCCCTGGCACTGTGAGGGTGAGAAGAAACAAGTGATGGGATGTGAGAAACAGACTGATTCCTGGTTTGCAACAGGGCTGTCCAGTAGAAACTTGGGATCGCTAAAAACTACTTTGTAATCTCTGATAGCATCATTAGGAAATTTAAAAGCAAATCAGTCAGTAACTTATGACATATGTGTATATGTGCCCATCCTGTAGAAGTCAGAGAGTTTTTCCTTCTGCCGTATGGGTCTTCAGAACTAAACTCAGATCTTCAGGCTTGGTAGTGAGTGCCCTTATCTACTAAGATGTCTCACTGACCTGGACTTTTTTTTTTAAATTTAATGTCAACTTAATAAATGTAATGCTCTAATTTCTCAATTTAATCATATCCCAAATATTAATATTTTATGAGAATTAATGCACATATAGACATACGTGGGACAAAACATTCATATATATATATAAATTACATATTTTAAAAAATTTAGAGGCCAGCTTGGGTTAGACCTTGTTTCAGAAAAAAAAAGTACCTAGCCAGGCATGGTGGTATCTCTCTTTAATCTCAGCAGTAGGGAGGCAGAGGCACCAAATTCTGTGCATTTTAAGCCAGTCTAGTCTACGTAGTGAATTCCAGACTAATCAGGATTACACAGTGAGACCCTGTATCAAAATACAAAAACCACAAAAATATAGCTAAGTGTATTCTGCATCTAATATAGTGAGATGGTCCATCATCTTAAGTATTGCATGTATTTGTAGCTTTCCTAACTAGCTGTGAAATTGTGCACAGCCAGTGTTTTGTAAATTCCACACCACTCTGCTAAAGTATCTCTGAACCAGCCTTAGAGCAAAGAAGAGGGATTGTGAGTTTGCCTAGCAAAGGTAGCCCCCCTGTATAGGGTGCTGGCTCCCAGGCCTCAGGCACTGTGGGACACCACCCTCCCTCTCTGGCTTCCTTTGTGTGGACAGCAATAGATGGGGGAGGGGAGGAGTGGCTGATAACACACAACAGGAGTTTCACTTTTCAGTTTCCTGAATCAAAGTTTAAGTTTCATTTTCCTAGAAGGAAACTGGATGTACATACTTCATTTTCTCTGCAGTCTGTTGGTTAGGCATGAAAATAAAAAACATCTTGGAAGAGGGAGTGCTGCCTTCCTCTTTTCAATTCAAGTTGCATTTCCTGTTGCTGGCAAAGGTCAGATAGTGTTTCCATCATTGTTTTATTCCACTTGTCCTTGTAGCCCATGATAATTGTTCAGTAGGGTAGCCACAGGAACCACAGGATAGTCCTAAGAACAGCTCCAAGCATTTTATAATATATATTAAATAAATATGTGTTCAAATAAATTTCCCATGTTTACGTCTACATGAAACATTGAGGTATACATTGGCAATATTTACTTTACATTTTAAAATTACTTTTATTTATTATTTTTAAGATTTATTTATTTTAGTGCATTGATATACATTGTGAGGGTGTCAGATCCCCTGGAACTAGAGTTATAGACAGTTGTTAGCGGCCATGTGGGTACTGGGAATCAAACCCAAATCCTTTGGAAGAGCAGCCAGTTCTGAGCCATTACTCCAGGCCTTACCTGAATTGTTTTTTCTTTTGGGCTTTTTGAGACATGGTTTCTTGATGTAACAACCCTGGCTTACTTTGTAGACCAAACTGGCCTCGAACTCACAGAGATCTGCCTGTGTCTGCCAAGTACTGGGATTAAAGGCGTGCGCCACCACTGCCCAGCCTTACCTGACATTTTATAAACATTTTATCCAAAGTAGTCAGATGCTGATAAACCTAGAAATTATACAAGGTTCCACAATGAGGAAGTGGTCAAGCTAAGCTGTTCTTTGACTGTTGTGTGCCAACTTGTTTTGTGCTGGCCAAAGACTAGAACCCTTGGAAAGTTAGGCCTCAACATGAGACACCAAGTAAAATATTTCATATACTCTCTAACATGTAACAAGCACTCAGCAGGTGCTCATTCAGTTTCTCTCTTGTTTCTTTCAGGAAAACTGTTTTCATAATCTACACTGCAATAGTAATCATCTTTTCTTGTAGCATTGGGATAGAACTCAGGGCTTCATGCATTCAAGGCAAGTGTACTAGCACTGCCGATACCCCACAGCCCCAGCCCCCCTACCAGAGTCTTGCCATGTAGCTCAAGCTAGCTTCTAAGAAACTGGGTTGTCCAAGTTGGCCTTGAACTCCTGATCCTTCTGCCTTAGTCTCTGGGAATAACACATATGAACCACCATACCTGGCTCTATAGTTTTTCTTATTTATTATGCAATTTGACAAGAAACTTTAAAAAAGAAGACTTAGCTGGGTGGAGTGGTACACAGCTTTAATTCCGGCACTTAGGAGGCAGAGGTAGGTGGATCTCTGTGAGTCCGAGGCTGGCCTGGTCTACAAAGTGAATTCCAGGACAGCTAGGGCTAAATAGTGAGACCCTGTCTCAGAAAACAACAGCAAAGACTTAACTATTTTTTAGCTCAGTATACACAGTCTGTGTCTATCTGGGCTATGTGTACTACATGTGTGCAGGGGCTTGCAGAAGCCAGAGACATTGAATCCCCATGGAGCTGGAGTTACAATAGTTTTGTACCACCTAGTGTGGGTGCTGGGAACTGAACTTGGGAAGAGCAGTGTGTGCTGTTAACTGCTGAGCCACCCATTTCTCAGTCCTTGCCAAGAAATTTTCTAAATCTCTCCAAGCAAAATCTGAGCTGCTTGTTTGTTCTGGAGGATGAAAGTATGTTCATTGTTGTCTTACTGGACTTCCTCACTTCTATACTTGGTGCTTAACCCAACATCCCCATTGTGTTTAGGTCCTATAGATGGAGAATTACCACCAAGAGCTAGAAATCAAACCAGTAACCCTGCAGCCAGTGCATTCCGAGGCGGAACCAACCATGCTGGAAGGCATCCCAGGTCCAGCAACCCTCCTGTTCCTTTTAGACTGAGGGAAGAGAGATTTAGGGCTATGGGCAGGAACCCACATCAGGGAAGAAGAAACCAGGAGGGGCACGCCAGTGATGAAGCTAGAGACCAGAGACAAGGCCAGAACGATACCAGGAGGAGAAATGACAACCAGGAGGGTAGGAACCACAGACCACCGTGGTCCAGTGACAACTTCCAGCAGTGGCGGACCCCACAGCAGAAGCCCGCAGAGCAGCCACAGCAGACAAAGAGATTAGGCTACAAGTTTCTGGAGAGTCTCCTGCAGAAAGAGCCCTCTGAGGTGGCCATCACACTTGCCACAAGTGTAGGACTCAAGGAGCTGCTTTCTTATTCTTATATGAAACCCAGCTTCCTTCAGCTGATATGCCAAGTTCTCCGAAAGGCTTGCAGCTCCAAGATAGACCGTCAGAGCATCCTGCATGTGCTGGGCATCTTAAACAACTCCAAGTTCCTCAGAGTCTGCCTGCCAGCTTATGTGGTGGGAATGATTACTGAGCCCGTCCCTGACGTTCGAAACCAGTATCCAGAACACATAAGCAACATCATCTCCCTCCTCCAGGACCTCGTCAGTGTCTTCCCCGCCAGCTCCGTGCAAGAAACTTCTATGCTCATTTCTCTCCTGCCAGCTTCTCTTAATGCTTTGAGAGCCTCTGGGGTTGACATAGAAGAGGAGACCGAGAAGAATCTAGAGAAGGTGCAGATCATCATTGAACATCTGCAGGAAAAGAGACGAGAGGGCACTTTGAAAGTGGACACCTATACTCTAGTGCAGTCTGAGGCAGAAGGCCAGGTTGAGAGCTACCGGGCCATGCCCATCTACCCCACCTACAATGAAGTGCACTTGGATGAGAGGCCCTTCCTTCGCCCCAACATCATTTCTGGGAAATACGAGAGCACCGCTGTCTACCTAGACACTCACTTCCGCCTCCTGCGAGAGGATTTTGTTAGACCCCTTCGAGAAGGCATTTTGGAGCTTCTACAAAGCTTTGAAGACCAGTGTCTGAGGAAGAGGAAGTTTGATGACATCCGAATCTACTTTGATGCTAGGATTATCACCCCGATGTGCTCAGCATCAGGCATTGTATACAAAGTGCAGTTTGACACCAAACCATTGAAGTTTGTTCGGTGGCAGAATTCCAAGCGACTGCTATATGGGTCATTAGTGTGCATGTCCAAGGACAACTTTGAGACGTTTCTTTTTGCCACTGTTTCAAACCGGGAGCACGAAGATCTCTGCCGAGGAATTGTCCAGCTGTGTTTCAACGAGCAGAGCCAGCAACTGCTCGCAGATGTCCATCCCTCAGATTCTTTCCTCATGGTAGAGACAACGGCCTACTTTGAGGCTTACAGACATGTCCTAGAAGGACTACAGGAGATACAGGAGGAAGATGTCCCCTTCCAGAGGAACATTGTGGAGTGTGACTCCCATGTAAAGGAGCCAAGGTACTTGCTAATGGGTGGCAGATATGATTTCACCCAACTAATGGAGAAGCCCTCAGCCATTGGGGAGCGTCAGAGGGGTGCTGAGGTCTTGCGATATTCTAGAGTTAATGTCTTAGACTTCGTCCAATGGCCCTCAAAAGAATCACTGAAGCTGGATGACTCCCAGATGGAAGCCTTACAGTTTGCTCTCACAAGGGAGCTGGCTATCATTCAAGGACCCCCTGGAACAGGTAAGAGACTTGCAGAGCCTGTAACATCAGGCAAGGGAAATGTCGCTGTAGGTTTCTAGAATGCCTCATTTAGAAATATTTCCCCTGAAATGCAATGAATATTGTTCATGACATAGCCACTTGTAGTGACTCCCAGTGGAGACCATAGGCAAGCATAGTGGTGGATCAGAATCTCAAGATCACAGGAAGACTGCTGGAGTCAAAGAGAGGTGCATCTTCTCTTCCAAAGGTTTGTTGGCTTGATGCTGTTTTAAATTAAGTAGTAGTGAATAGATTATCACACCATGATGTGCCAGGCACCATTTGACCTGCTTTTTACGTATGTTAGTTCATCATATCGTCATAACAGCCCTACTGGGTAAATAAAATCAACTTGCAGTGGAAAAACTAAGTAAAAGAACGGTTAAACTACCTCTTAAGAGCTGTGGGGTGTTTTGAAGATCACACAGGTGAGCAGACCTGGGACTGGAACTTGAACTTGGGTAGCTTACATGGAGAGTCCTGGTTCCTCTCTGCTGCACTCACACATGACCCCCACATGTACTCCTATCCTGCTCTGGGGTAGTAGCTGTGCTTAGCCACGCATTTGACCTGTATCTGTATTTCTGAGTTTATGTATACATTTTTTTATTTAACAACAAACATAAGACTGTGCTTGTATACATTGACTTGTATGTAATATTGTTTGAGCATATTTATGCTAATGAATATGCAAAGACTGCTAAATTAACTTCCCCAAAACATGTTCAGAACTAGCCAAGGAAGCAGAAACAGGTCTTTAAAGTAGTAATGAAGAAAAGGCAAATCATGACTTAAAAAAAAAAATGAGGCCAAGTGTGGTAGCTCACAACTTTAATCCTAGCACTCAGGAGGCAGAAACAGGTTGCTCTCTATGAGTTCAGTCTCTGTTAACCTAGTCTGCATAGTGAGTTCCTGGACAGCCAGGACTGTTTAAAAAACAACTCATGAAGTGGGCCTGGCAATTCCAGCATTCTACTTGAGGTAGAAGCGAGAGGACTGTTGGGTCTGTCCCATGTTGAGGCGGCATCTGTTGGGTCCAGCCCCACGGGTCTGTACGTTCCAGAGCAAGGGAAGGTGGATTGAGGAAAGAAATAGACAAGAGACAAGAGAGAGAATCGGGAAGGCATCCAGTGAATAATCTGTCCTTATCTACCCCAATCCAAAAGGGGAGAAAGGTAAAGGACTTCTTTACCATGATACAAAGAATAAATAAATGTAATTACCTCCTCAATACCCAGAACATTAAGTAACCACACTGTATCTATGTAAGACATTCTGTAGCTACACCTTAGGTCAAACACCCTGTCAAGTAACCTTGAAGGAACAAGAGTAGGTCTGAATTGTCTGACCTTTAGTTCAAGGTGGAAACGGATCCGGATCTGCTTCTGTGGGCCTCCACGGGCAATCAGGACTTTATGGCTTTCCTGTCACTACAAGGTTCAAGGCCAGCTGGAACTCCATCCCTGTCCCCAAAACAAAAAATTCATGAAGAAGGATAGAAAGCTTTCTCTCTCTCTCTCTTTGTTTTTTGACTTTTAAAGATAGTGTTTCTCTGTGCAGCCCTGGCTGTTATGGAACTCACTCTGTAGACCAGGCTGGCCTCAAACACAGAGATCTGCCTGCCTCTGCCTCCTTAGTGCTGGGAGTAATGGCCCAGCAGAGAGCTGTCTCCTAAAGGAATATGCTGCTGTGAGGGAGACGTGCAGATATGGGGGAGGGGTGGTACTCATCTGTGATGTCTTCCTTTCCAGTGTGGATTCTGGGTGGTGTCAGTCTTTTCAGGCCAAGCTACATGGTATCAGGTTTTGTTCGTTTGAGATGTTAAGTTTTAGTGTTACCTTTCAAGACATAGCAGCTCATATTTTTGAAAGTCCCTGGCTCCCACCACCCCAGTTCCTTCCTTAAGCAAATGACATAAACGATCTTTCTGTGTATCCTTCCAGGGACTATCCTATGAGTCTTCACACAGACATACACTTGGGTTCAGTTTTCCTGCCGTAACACTGTCCTGTAGTCAGCTCCGTTCGTGTTGTCACGGAGATGTTTCCTATTACTGTATGAGCTGTGTTCGTGGAGACTCCAGCATAGTACTCATACACTGTTGTATCGGCGTATCATGAGTTGTGTGACACGGTCCCACTCTGTGTGTCCAGAAGAGACAGCTGTTGCTGTATCAAGAAAAATAGACACCCTGTCTCGGAAAAAAAAAAAAAAAAAAAAAAAAAAAAAAAAAAAATAGACATTTGTAATTTAATTTTTTTGTTGTTGTTGCTGCTTTGGTTTTTCTTGTTTAAGATAGGAACTCTATATTGCCTTGATTGTCTTAGATCTCACAATATAGACCAGGCTGGCCTATAACTCCAGTTCCAATGATTTCTTTTGGCCTCTGAGATCAACTGCACATTCATATAATGTCTCCACACAGACACACATAATTAAAGTAAATCTTTAAAAATTAATTTAAAAAAATTAAGAAAAGCTAGGCAAGGTGGCACATGCCTTTAATCCTAGCACTTGGAAAGCAATGGCAGGTGACTCTGTGAGTTCAAGGCCAGCCAGGGCTGTATACCGTGAGACCCTGTCTGTTTGTTTTTTGTTTTGTTTTGTTTTTTGAGACAGGGTTTCTCTATAGCTTTGGAGACTTCCTGAAACTCGCTCTGTAGACCAGGCTGTCCCCAAAATCAGAGATCCACCTGCCTCTGCCTTCTGAGTGCCGGGATTAAAGGCGTGCGCCAGCCACCACCACTTGGCCTGAAACCCTGTCTTAAAAAAGGGTGTGGGGGAAGAGAAATGATTAAAGCCATGGTAGAAGTAGTAATTAACAGCTGTAAACCTCAGCACTGAGAAGGCTGAGGTAAGCGTTGCCTAGAGCTTGAGGTGAGGCTGGCTATGTGGTAAATTCTCATCCAACTTAGACTATAGAGCAAGACACTGTTTTAAAAAGAAAAAGGAGCCCGCCTGGTCTACGGAGCGAGTTCCAGGACAAGCAGGCTGTTGTACAGAGAAACCCTGTCTCAAAAACAACAAAACAAAAATTATCAAATATCCTGTCTTTGCTTTCCCAGCTGTTCGCATCTGCACATATGGGACTCCTCATGTTCCTTCTCTGCCATCTCTGGTGCTCTTCCCCGGTGACTTGGGCACTGTGAACCCACGTGCTGCAAGCAGTGTTTTCTCCCGCCTACACTTGAATGAGTGCACTTTAGTAATCGTTTCAGACCCAGAGGATTTTTTTTTCTTTTTATTTTGGTTTTTCGAGACAGGGTTTCTCTGCAGCTTTTTTGGAGCCTGTCCTGGAACTAGCTCTTGTAGACCAGGCTGGCCTCGAACTCACAGAGATCCGCCTGCCTCTGCCTCCCGAGTGCTGGGATTAAAGGCGTGCGCCACCACCGCCCGGCTCAGACCCAGAGGATTTACACACTAGCCACAGACATACAGAGGCCTGACTCTGAGTGTCAGTGAAAAATTCCAGCATGTGTCTCATGTAAAAGGGAGGAAGCATGAAGCATGCTGAATTTCCAAGATTCTCCCTCCTCCCAGTCTTCCTGTCCATCACAGGCCTGCAGAGGCAGCCAGGACTTAACCTTGTCTGCCCTCCCCCAGCAATGCCATTACCTCCTTTCAGTCATTTTCTGCCTCCCACGTCTCTGCTGTCCACTTATCTAAGCTGTCCTGCTGGGAGAAGACCTTGGCCTTCATTCACTGATAAGACTGGGCAGCCTGCCCATACAGGCACCCTGTTTCTTTACCTGTCCTTCCGGAGAAGGCTACCCAGCCTCAGTGAGTTCAGAAGCTAACATGTTTTTCTGGTTTCAAATTTCTCCTTTGCCACACTCACGATTTTACAGTGGTTTGTGTGGTTGTCATCTTTTCCCTCCATGAGTGTAGACAGCCCAAGAAGGTAGGAGTCCTGTTTCTTTCCCTTGACGTTGCATCTCATGGGTCTGATGTCTGCTAAAGGACTCTGTGTGTAGTATTTGAAGAAAACAAAAGGAAGAATCAGTTGCTCCCTGTGCCATGTTGAAATCTGATTTTCCTGTTGTTCCCTCAGTCAGCTTGAAGCTTTTGAGGACATCGGCTACTTTAGCCTGAAACAGTGTAGAAATTTGGACTTAATTTATGGCCAATTGCTAATGACTTTATTGAGTCTAATAATGAAGTATTTGCATTTTTCCCTCATCACAGACCCAAGTATACCATAGTCTACAAAAAGCATATGTAAGGTGTTTTCCAAAGGAGCTGAAAAGATGGCTGAGTGTTTAAGAGCACTGACTGCTCTTTTCAGAGGAGTTTGGTTTGATTCCCAGCACCCACATGGCATCTCACACCTGTCTGTAACTCCAGTTCCCAGGGGATCTGACACCCTCATACAGACATATATATGCAGGCAAAACATCAATGCACAATAAAATTTAAAAACAAAAAAAAAGAATTTGTCACATAAGAGCCAAGCATAGTGACATAAATCTGTTATCCCAGTAGGGACAGGAGCAGATGGATCTCTTAAGTTTGAGGTCAGCCTGTTCAATATAGCAAGTTCCAAGCCAGCCAGGGATATATTGGTGAGATCCTTTCAGATAAGATAGGGAACAATGTGAATGTCGTCTGTCAATGGGTGCTTGGGTTGACAGCACACTCCTCTGATCTCTGTATTCAGCACCCAGTGACAGGAAAATCAGGAGTTCAGAGCCAGCCTCAGCCACGTAATAAACTTGAGATTAGCCAAGGCTACTTGAGACCTTGTATTTAAAAAGAGAAAAGAAGCTGGGCGGTGATGGAGCACGCCTTTAATCCCAGCACTCAGGAGGCAGTAGCAAGCGGATCTCTGTGAGTTCAAGGCCAGCCTGGTCTACAAGAGCTAGTTCCAGGACAGGCCCCAAAGCTATAGAGAAATCATAACTCAAAAAAACAAACAAAAAAACAAAACCAAAAAAAAAAGAAAGAAAGAAAGAAAAGAAAATTGTTCAAAAGCAGGTGGAATGTGTCTCTGTGTACCAACAGGGAACTATCTCCAACATACATTGATGGAAAAAGCAAATAAACACTGAAAAGAGCTTGCTGTTATTTGTGTGTTTTTTTTAAAAAAAAAAAAAAAAGTAAAGAGGGACTGGAGAGATGGCTCAATGGTTAAGAGCACAGGTCCAGAGGACCTGAGCTTTATTCCCAGTACCCACGTGGTGGCTCAGAACCGTCTGTAATGGGATCTGATGCCCTCTTCTGTTGTGCAGATGTACAGGAAGACAGAGTACTCATATACATATATAAATAAATCTTGGAAGGAAGAGGAGAAGGAAGGAAGGAAGGAAAGAAGGAAGGAAGGAAGGAAGGAAGGAGGCTCTCTGGAAAGGAGCACTGTCTCTGTAGGCTTGGGGACACAGGAATCGTAACATGGATTACTCCAGTAAGACCATGTGGCTCAAGACTCTCCAGCAGACTCATCTGTGCTGCTTACATTTCAAACCATCTCAATGTTTTTTTTAGATTTTTTTTTTAAATATTTGTTTATTTATTTTGTATACAACATTCTGTCTGTGTGTATACCTGCTGGCCAGAAGAGGGCACCAGACCTCATTACAGATGGTTGTGAGCCACCATGTGGTTGCTGGGAATTGAACTCAGGACCTTTGGAAGAGCAGGCGATGCTCTTAACCATTGAGCCATCTCTCCAGCCCTTTTTTTAGATTTTTAAAGATTTTTTTAAACTATCTTTATTCTATACGAATTGGTATTTTGCCTGTATGCATGTGTGATAATGGCAGATCTAGAACTGGAGTTAACAGACAGTTGTGAGCTGCCATATGGGTTCTGGGAATTGAACTCAGGTACTCTGGAAGAACAGCCAGTGCTCTAAACCACAGAGCCATTTTTCTAGCCCCGAGATTTTTTTTTTTTTTTTAATTAGCTCCCAGCACTTATGAGGCAGAGGTATGCAGATTTCTGAGTTTGAGGCCAGCTTGGTCTACAGAGTAAAGTTCCAGGACAAGCTAGGGCTACACAGAAACCCTGTCTTAAGAGGGGGGAGAAAATTGAGCCATTGCCGTGACCCGTAAGTGAATCTACCATTTGAGAGGTGGCCTAAGGAGGAAGAAGAGTTCAAGGCCACACGGTGCCTCAAAACGACAACAAATGGATTTTTAAAAACATTTTATAAGTGAGTATATACCTACTGTAGTTCAGCTACTTGGAAAGTAGGAGGATCACCTGGGCTCAGGAAGTGATGATCAGCCTGGGCAGCGTAGACGCTGTCCCCACAGAAATAAATAATTTATTCTAAGTGATTTGTTAGTCCTTTTACAGGGTCTAAATTGTGAGACTGGCATCCTGTGGCGACAGGGAGGCTAGGGCAGGACGATGAGATGGCAGTTGTTGTTTGTAGAGTCCCCATCCTGTAAGTCAGTGAAGTGTGCACACAGACAGGAGTCAGCAGCCCAAGACTCCTGTAAGGAGAGGGATGTGGAAAGGGGAAGGCATGGTCTGGAGTAACTATGGAAACAAATCAAGACTTCTTGGATTATTGTTATTTAACTGAAATATGACCACTTGTGCCTTCTGTCTTCATTATTAGAGTTAAAAGTGAAAGATACCAGAATTTTACATATAGGCTGGGCATGTAATTTATGCAGGTTGCATGTATGGCTGGCATGCATGAAGCCAGCACCAAATAATCAAGTAGTGGTTCGCACCTATAATCCTAGCTCTGGAAAAGTAGGGGCAGAAGGATCAGGAGTTCATGGTCATCTTCTGCTACATGGTAAATTTCAGGTTACACTGGACTACAAGAGTCCTGTCGAGAGGGGGGGGGAGAGGGAGAGGGAGACAGAGAGGGAGAGGGAGGGAGAGAGAGAGAGAGAGAGAGAGCCGGGCAGATCCAGGACAGCCATGGCTGTTCCACAGAGAAATCCTGTCTCAAGAAACAAAGAAAGAGAAAATTGGTTTGTTGGGTTTTTTTGTTTGTTTGTTATAGCTGATTGTTTTGTTTTGTTTTTCAAGACAGCGTTTCTCTGTAGCTTTGGAGCCTGCCCTGGAACTTGCTCTATAGACCAGGCTGGCCTTGAACTCCCAGAGATTCACCTGCCTCTGCCTCGAGTGTTGGGATTAAAGGTGTGCACCACCACTGCCCGGCTCATCTAGCTTTTATGCATTATAAAATTTTTTGTTTTCCAATGCATTCTCATGGAAGAAGGAGGAATAATTCTTTGTTTTTATAAGAGTCTCACTATGAAGTCCAGGTTGAGTTCACAGCAATCTTCCTGCCTCTAAGTTTCAAGAGTTGGGATTATACGTCTGTGCCAACATATCTGGCTAATGAGAATGTTTTGAAGCAGATAGTGGACTGGTATTTGAAATTCTGTCTGTCTTTTCTCCATGTAAGCAAATTTCAGATGAATATGTTTAACAAGATTTGAAATACAGTTGTTCACCTTTTAAGTTAATAAAAATATTAAACTGAAAAAAAAAGTTCATTTTGTAACTTGTCTTTTTTTTTTTTTCTAGGCAAAACTTACGTGGGTCTAAAAATTGTTCAGGCCCTTTTGAGCAACGAGTCTGTTTGGCAAATTAGTGCCCAGAAGTTCCCCATCTTGGTTGTATGTTATACTAATCATGCTTTGGACCAGTTTCTAGAAGGTAATAAATGTCTCCAGGCAAAGTTGTTTTCTACTGGGTCTGGAGATACAGCCGGTGGAGGAGCACTTCCTGGTGCATCACAAGACCCTGGGCTCCATCCTCAGCACCACACGTGCACAGATAGGCAGGCACATGTGCACACAACATGTCAGCAACCTTAGTGGCTTTCTCGTCTTTGTCTAGTAGTTCCCCTGAGACACAAGGCTGACTGATCTTCCCCATGCTGGGCCGTGAGCTCTCTGCCTTTCTTTCTTCTTCCCAACCCCAGGGGCCTCAGTCACCTTCAGTCCTCAAGGATTCTTCTCCCTTAGCTATCCCCTTTTCCTTCCCCACTCAGCTTGAGTGCATTCAACCCAGGTTGTACCAACTCGTGTCTCAAGTACACTTGCCCCGTTGCCCCCAGGTTATGTCCCTTTTCTCTGTTCCTTTTGTATTTTTTTATTTTGATTTTTTAAAAATCTGTTTATTTATACTTTATGTATGAGTGCTCGACATGTATAACTGCAGGCCAGAAGAGCGCATCAGGTCCCATTGAGATGGCTGTGAGCCACCATGTCAGCTCTGGGAACTGAACTCAGGACCTCTGGAAGAGCAGCCAGTGCTCTTAACCCCTGAGCTATATCTCCAGCCCTTAATTTTGATTTTTTGAAGATTAATTTATCTTTGTTTCATGTGTTTGGGCGCTTGCCTGCATGTATGTGTGCGATAGCACGTGAATGCCTAGTGCTGCCAGACACCAAAGGGGGCCCAGTGCCCTGAAACTGGAGTTACAGTGCTGCGTCGGTGCTGGAGGTCAGGGAGGTCAGGTCCTAGGAGAGCGGGCCAGGGGTTTGTTGTTTTTTTTGGTTTGTGTATGGACTATAAACATTAAGGGCTACAAAGATTCTTACTGTACTTACACAACATGTTAATCACTCAAAACAATACTCATTAGGAGCTGGAAAGATGGCTGAGTGCTCTTCCAGAGGACGTGACTTCAGTTCCCAGCACCCACAGTGAACACCTTTCAATCTACCTGTGGTAGCAACTCCAGGGGCGTTGTCCTCCATGGACAAAATAAAGATAAAATAAATCTTTTTAGTGCTATTTGCTCCAATAAATAAATAAGTATGCATTCTTCCTTTTGAAATACCTTGTTCTGTATTTCTCTGTGCTTTTTCCACCAATGTAAGCCCTGGTAGACTCTGCCTAGCAGCCAGCTCAGATCATCTGTGTGTTTCCAGCAGCAGGTCCTTCAGTAGTAGAGCTGTGGGTGTTAGGATCAGTGGAAAGCAAATCAAAAGCCGAGTCTCCATCATATGAGCAGCCATTCCATGTGTGGACTGGGCCTCAGGTCTTGGCCATTTGCTTCTGCTGCCGTGCTAGAGCTGCAGAGACGGGCTCTGCTCACTCAGACTGTAGAGCTGCAGAGACGGGCTCGTGCTTACTCAGACTGTAGCCGCGCAGGGACATTGTTGCTGTCTCTGGTTCTTACACAGAGCAGCCAGCAGTTCAGTGCCTGACCATCCGCTTGTGCTATGCAGCATTAAATCTTAAAGCTGGAGCACTCTCTCCATTTGTCTTAGGTCCATGGCTTTACACCTTTTGTTGTTGTTGTTTGTTTGAGACAGAGTTTCTCTGTGTAGCCCTGGCTGCCTGGAGCCCATGTTGGGCACCATTCTGTAACAGGAGAAGCGGGCTGCTTGTCCCAGCTGCCCAGCTAGCTTTTTTTTTTTTTTTTTTTTTTTTTTTTTTGGTTTTTCAAGACAGGGTTTCTCTGTGTGGCTTTGGAGCCTGTCCTGGAATTAGCTCTGTAGACCAGGCTGGTCTCGAACTCACAGAGATCCGCCTGCCTCTGCCTCCCGAGTGCTGGGATTAAAGGCGTGCGCCACCATCGCCCGGCTTGCCCAGCTAGCTTAATCCCCGAAATAATCACACAGATCTGACTCCTTTACCGCCAGGCCGTCATCTTGCTCTTAAATGCTACACTTTTATGCTTGGCAGCCCACATTTTATTTGTAGCCTCCTCACACAAGTGGGGTAAACATTGTGTAAGCACAGGTTTGCTCCCTAAGGCACCAATTGAGATAAGATCCTAGAACACACAACTCTCATCTGGGCCAGGCCAGCATCTTGCTCTTCTCAGCCCTGGAATACCGCATGTGCTTCACAGGCATTTATAGGTGTCAGAAGACCAGCATTGTGCGAGTGGGTGGAAGGAGCAACAGTGAAATCCTGAAGCAGTTCACCTTGAGGGAGCTGAGGAACAAGCGGGAATTCCGCCGCAACCTCCCCATGCACCTGCGAAGGGCCTACATGAGCGTAAGTCCCTGCACTGGAATAGCTGAGGGGCTGAGTGACCCACCTAACACAGCAACTGCTTTCTGGCAAACTTCTCAGCCCTCTGAAGGACCAGCTTCCTTCTAGCATTTCTCTCTGCTAATCTTTTGGTGCCTAAGTCAAAGGGTGAAAATGTTCCTCTCTTGCCCCTACCAGGACCTTCCGTCTGCTACCCCCAATTATCTACAATACAGCCTACTGTGATGTGTCTTTGTTTGTTTTTCAAGACAGGTTTTCTCTGTGTAGTCCTGGATGTCCTAGAACTCATTCTGTAGACCAGGCTGGCCACAAAACACGGAGATCTGCCTGCCTCTGCCTCCCAAATGCAGGGATTAAAGGTGTGTATGTCTTTTATCTGAGCAGGGTGCCCAATCAAAATCATAACTGGGTACAGTGGCACCGACCTTTATTCCCAGCTATTAGGGAAATAATTAAGGCAGGAGGGATTGGTTAAACCAGAAGTTTGTGACCAGCCTGGGCAATGTAGCAAGAACCTGTCTCTTAAACAAGTGGAGAAAAAAACCCAGGTCTTATTATCAAGGAGGAAAAGAGGCTGTGAGGCTTGAAGTCTGATCCAGAGCACCTTGGGGCCTGTTTCCACTGGGTCCTCCTTTGCTTGCCCTGCTTACTGCCTGGGCAGCTATTGAACCCTTGTCCATGGGTTTCAAGACCACATGATATACTTGAGAAACTGTTGTTGACTCACCGGTGTGTTTGTTTTTGGCAGATTGTGACAGAGATGAAGGAATCAGAGCAAGAACTTCTTGAAGGGGCCAAGACCCTGGAATGCACTATGCATGGTGTCGTTCGGGAGCAGTACCTGGAGAAGTACATCTCCCCCCAGCACTGGGACAGCCTCATGAATGGACCTGTGCAGGTAGGGCTGCCCGGAGGGTGCTCAGCACATGGAGGCAACTCCAGCAGAAGCCACGGACCAGAGCCTTATCTGTCTGCAGGTCTGATGCTGCTGGTGAAGAGTGTCCTCTTGAGATGAGAAGCCCTTGAGGGCCTGTCAGGACCCAGGCTCTGTAGTACACCTGCTGGGTTTGAACCTTGATAGGCTTTGCTTTGGACAAGTTACTTGATTTTATATGCCAAGTTATTCTGCTACAAGATGAGGCTAACATTATGTTGGAGTTGGTGGTTTGCTTAGTAAAAGAGTACTTAACTAACAAAAGAGCAGGGTCCTGCAAGTGGTCCCCAGTGCACACATGCGTGCACGCGCGCGCTCACACACACACACACACACACACACTAAAAGCAGTAGCATTAAGTTGAGCACTATGAAGCTGCTAGCACTTGTAAATTTGGCTTAGAGAAATGTGGCAATTTCAGTAGATACAGTGGCACATGCCTAGCTCTCAGCAGCAGAGACAAGAAGATCGCTGTAGGCTCCAGACCAGCCTGGAGTAACATAGTGAGTTCTAAGGATGCACCTTGAAATGCTGTCTCCAAAAACAGCAAAAATGGAAATTATTTACTGATCAACTTCATTGTTAGAGGATTACTATATAGACAAACAAGTTAATATCTGTAACCCTCAGAACTCAAGTGTTTCTGGAGTTTCTGTTTGGAACTCTTTGGTTTTTTTTTATTATTTTATTTATTTTGTTGTTTTTATTTTTTGTTTGTTTGTTTGTTTTGGTTTGGTTTTGAGACAAGGTTTCTCTGTATAACAGTCTGGCTGTCCTGGAACTCACTTTGTAGACCAGGCTGGCCTCGAACTCACTGAGATCTGCCTGTCTCTGCCTTCCTAGTGGTGAGATTAAAGGCGTGTGCTGCCACTGCCCAGCTGTTTTTATTTTTTTGTTTGAGATAGGGTCTCACTATCTAGACCAGTCTGATCTTAAGCTCTTAAGAGATCCACCTGCCTCTGCCTCTCAAGTTCTATGATTAAAGGTGTGCTTTGCTTTTGTTTAATTTTATTTTTATGTGCATGGGTGGTTGTTTTGCCTGCATGTATGTGTGTGCACCACTTTTATGCTTGGTGCCCACAGAGACCAGAAGAAAGCACTATGCCCTGTATCTGAAGTTAGAAACAGTTGTGAACACCATGTAGATGCTAGCTGGAAATTGAACTCAGGCTCCTGGAAAATCTACCAGTGCTCTTCACTACTGAGCTGTCTCTCTAGCTTGTTTTTGAGACAGTCTCATATATCTCAGGTTGTCTTTGCATTCATTATGTAATCCACAGCCAAGATGACCAGGAACTCCTGATTCTCCTGCCCTCATCTCCTAGATGCTCAAATTATAGGCTTATGACATTGTGCCCAGTTATAAGTATCATATGGAAGAAAATCATAACCTTTCATTCCAAGGACTTGGGAGTTGACAGGTATAGGGCATACACTGTGGCGTTTGTGCCAGTGTGATCCCAAGTAAGCAGTTACACTGCCAACCTTCAGAGGGCCCTGCTAGGAGTCACGAAGACCATCTCTATAAGGTAGCTGGCCTTGTCTCACTGGGCTGGTGGGAAACGGTGGAACAGAGAAGCCTGTGGCCATCTGAAAGGTACAGCTCAGCTCCAGCTGCCCACTGCCATTTGGTACAAAGGCTTCTTGTTGTTAGGGTTCTCTTGACTTTCTCAGGACAGACTAGATATTTGGATTTTAACATTTTGTGTAAATGGTATTCAAATGTTCCAGTTTTGTAGTCTCTCCATCTCATTATTTTATTTATTTATTTATTTATTTATTTATTTATTTATTTATTTATTTATTTTAAGGTGAGGGCACAGGTAGCCCATACTGGTCTCTAACTCACTATATAGCTGAGGCTGGCCTTTAGACCTCTGACCCCTTTACATCGTCTCCCAAGTGCTAAGATCACAGATACGTATCAGCAACCTAATAGCCTCTGAATCTTAAGGTTTGGTTTAGATTTTCTGTGCTTGGGTTAGAACCCAGAACTTCATACAGATTAAGAAAGAAACTGCTCTTGAGATTTGCCCTCAGAAAATTTTTTGTTTGTTTTTTGGTTTTTTGGTTTTGTTGTTTTTTTGTTGTTGTTGTTTTGTTTTGTTTTTTTGTTTTTTCCTGAAACGGGGTCCCTCTGTGTAGCCCTGGCTGTCCTGGAATTCACTCCTTAGACCAGGCTGAGATTAAAGGTGTGTGTGCCACCACTGCCCAGAGGAAAGAATTTTAACTTCCCTGAGGAGACACTGTCTTCATACCGGTTGTCATAGAAGTCTCACGACCGACAATTCTTCCTTCACAGGATGCTGACTGGGTCTGTGTCCAGCCCTCGAAGCATTCCATGATGCTTGAATGGCTGGGACTTGGTGTGGGTTCTTTCACTCATAGTGCTCCTCCAGCAGGACCTGAGAGCACAGGTAAGAAGTTCATGTGACCCAACGTACCTTCAGCTGGAGTGTGGTGAAAGCCAGAACCACATGACTCAATGCGGTGCCCGTGCTTAACAAGTCTGAGTCAGTCAGCAGAAGACTGCAGCAAAGTGCGGCACACACCAAGCAGGCATAGTACAAGAGAGAGAGTGCTGTCGTTCAGTGCGCACACGGAAGTGCTTGTTAGAACCTGGGGAGTTAGAGCTCAGCACATTGCTGGCCTTCATGCACAAATCTGTAGGTTCTATCCTCTGCACCCCTGAAACTGGGCATGGTGACACATGCCTTTAATCCCAACTCTAGGTAGGCAGAGGCAGATCTTTGTGAGTTCAAAACCATCTTGGTCTACATAGTGAGTTCTAGGGCAGGCAGGACTGTTGAGAAACCCTGTCTCAAAAAACCCAACTGTATAACAACTTCAAGGCCAGCTTGATCTATGTGAGAATTTTTCTCAACACACATATGCACATATTGATAATAATAAAAGTCAAAGTAAAAAACCAGAGAACTTAACATATGGTTGTGTACAATTACAATCCCAGAAGTCAGAGGCCAGCCTAGGCTATATGGCAAGACTGACTCAGCGAAGAAACAGAAACTCTGCAGAGTAAGAGGCTGGAGAGAGGGCTCAGCAGTTAAGATCATGGTTTAGTTCCCAGCACCTACATGGCAGCTCACAAACGTCTAGCCCTCGAGCATCCAACACCGACATCAAGCACACTTGTGGGGCACAGACATACATGCAGGCAAAAATTCATACACATTAAAAATAAGTAATTTTCACATTTACATTTTATTTTTCCTTACCCTCATTTGTATATTTGATAGAGTAAAACCTTTATTAAAAAACAGTTTTGGCCGGGCAGTGGTGGCACTTGCCTTTAGTCCCAGCATTCAGAAGGCAGAGGCAGGTGAATCTCTGTGAGTCTGAGGCCAGAGGCAGGCAGATCTCTTACAGCTCAAGGCCAGCCTGGTCTTGGCATAGAGCATATCAGGATTACACAATGAGACTCTGTCTCCAAAAAAAAAAAAAAAGTCTTTTTTTATCTGATTATTAAACCATCACAAAGTGTAACAAAACAAACATACAAAAAATGTTAGGGTCTGTCCCTAACATTCCTCTCACTTCCCTTCCTGCTTGTTGCCGTGAAACTGTCTTGTGTGAGCTCTTATAGGTGTCCTTGTTCCTCCTGCTTCCTCTCTTAGCCCAGGCAGAAGCGGAAGAGGAGGAGGAAGGGGAAGAGGAGGGCTCCCTGATTGACATCGCTGAGGAAGCCGACCTGATTCAAGCAGACCGAGTGATTGAAGAGGAAGAGGTGGTGAGACCCCGGCGAAGAAAGAAGGAAGAGAATGGGACGGACCAGGAGTTGGCTAAAATCCTTTTGGCCATGAGGCTAGACCAGTATGGGCCTGGAACTACGGCTGGACAGGAACAAGCTGCAGAAGAGTGGGAGGTAAACTCACTTCTTCCCCTAAAGCCCAGAATGGGGAAGAGGATTCCGGTTTACCAAGCAGGCTTGAGTTAGGTTCTGCTGAAGCAGACACCATAGGGCTGGACCACTCCTGTGACTGCTGCAGCTTCAGGTCATCCTCACAGCTGGAGACAGAAAAGCTATGGTCAGTCAGAGGGGACCCACAAGAACTAGCAACTTAGACAAGAAACAGGTGCCAGGGTGTTACCCTGCAGTTTTCAGGGAACGTGGTACATAGTGACAGTGCTTCATTCTGTTGTTCGTGAGCAGCCAGTGCAGACACAGAGGATGGAAACGACAGGAGCGGAGCGCAGGCTTCGTCCTCAGTAAGCCTAGGGTCTGGCCCTTAGCAGCATTTACTACTGTGACAGCAGGAGACTGGCTACTCCAAATGCTGATTTGAACCCCTTACTGAGAATGAAGGTCTCTGAAGGACAGTTTGGATGCAGTAGTTTTCACCTGATGCTCTCTCTGTGCCTTACTGGTTCGGTCAACAGCATTGCGTGGGGCAGAGGTATGAGCCCAGTTCTAGAACTGTGTGTTGTGCTTTTCTCTGTTGTGTCACTTGGGGGTGGGGACTTTAGTGTAGTGATGTCTGCTTCACACACCAGTCTTCCTAAAATCTTGTAACCTCATTCAGTGACAGATCCAGAAGGGAGTGCTTTCTCTTAAGATACTGTGAGTGGCCGGGCGGCGGTGGCGCACGCCTTTAATACCAGCACTCGGGAGGCAGAGGCAGGCGGATCTCTGTGAGTTCGAGACCAGCCTGGTCTACAAGAGCTAGTTCCAGGACAGGCTCCAAAGCTACAGAGAAACCCTGTCTCGAAAAACCAAAAAAAAAAAAAAAAAGATACTGTGAGTGCATTGGGCCATTGTAGTCGGCCTGTGGCAGGCCAGGTACTGAACACCTGCTCTTAGGCAGTGCTCACTGAGCCCAGTCCCCTCTGCTTTGATGACACACACCCACTTGAGAGAGAAACAAGTGGTAGTCCAGGTGAGCTCAGGCAGGAGAAGCAGGGGAAGGGAAGGATGTAGGCATGGCACAAACCCACCTGTTAGAAAATGTGTGATGCTATATAAGACTTTGTGTGCGATATTAAAAGGCGAAACGTAAGTAAAGATGGCCAATGACAGCCATTGCTGGCCAGTGGAAGTCCTTCCCGGGGTTCTTCACATTGCCAAGCCAACAGCCAGCACCTAGACAAGATAGGCTTGGGACCCAGGCGGTTCTAGAGCCTCTGTTCAGCTTCTCATGCTGGAGTAGCTGTTGAGAGAATGAGACAATGTCACTGGGGTGGTAACTCCTTCGCTTCTGTGCTGGGGCCTCTGCTCAATCTCTGGCCTGGTCTTGACGTCTACAGACCCAGCGTACCCAGAAAAAGAAAATGAAGAGAAGAGTGAAGGCTGAGCTTCGCAAACTGAACACCATGACTGAGGCTGAGGCCAATGCCGTCCAGGACATCTGGCAGCTGGACCTGAACACCCGCTGGCAGCTTTATAGGTACGGGTGTGGTGTCCAAGCCTCGCCAGTCTGTGTCCTTTCCCACAGAATTCCTTTTCTGTTCTAGGCTGGGGAATGTGTCAGATTGGGCAGGACCTCATGCAGTTGAGGTGAGAAGCAGAAAGCCACTGGGAAGCTTTGACAGCAGAGCCTGCGCTTCTTCCTTAACTCAAGGACTCTGAACATCTTTTATGTGGCATTTTAGACTCTTGTTTTTTTCTTTTTCTTTTTCTGTTTTTTTTGAGACAGAATTTCATTGTGTAGCCCTGGCTGCCCTGGAACTCCCAGAGATCTGCCTGCCTCTGCCTCCCAAATAATGGGATTAAAGGAATGCACCACCACCACCCAGCCATTTTACTCTTGTTTTCTATAACTCTGAGTCTCATTCTCCCTGCCTGGCCTGTCAGCTCTGTAGGGCTTTAGGATTCACTTCAGAAACTGGCACATCATTTCCTCAAAAAACACTTAGAAAAGAAAGGCTTCCTTTCCCTGGTTTTTATTCTCCAGGCTGTGGCTGCAGATGTACCAAGCTGACACTCGCCGGAGGATCCTTGGCTATGAACGCCAGTACCGCACATCAGCAGACAGAATGGCTGAACTGAGACTCCAGGAAGACCTGCACATCCTTAAAGATGCCCAGGTTGTGGGCATGACAACCACAGGTAGGAAGGTGGGGGCTTTACCTGTTCAAGCCAAGTTCGCCGTGGTGTCCAGATCCCATCAAATGAAGAAAAATGCCGTGAGAGTGGTGAAGCCACCCTTATCTGGGAACTCTTGGTGATGGTCTCTTACTTGTTGCAGAGCTTAAAACTCAAAACAATAACCAACAAGCATAAAGCTCAGGACCACACAGTGCCCACCCTCTCGCTCAGTGCCCATCTTCTTGCTTAGTGGCCACTTCAGCCCCACATGAGAAGGAGGGCTTAGTTATCTGTCAGCCCAGGAAAGATACAAAAGAGGTCGCCCTCTGGGTTCTGTGCCCCAGCTCAAAGGAGCCTCTCTCATCTTTCCTGATTTGAGGTGCTGCCAAATACCGCCAGATCCTTCAGCAAGTAGAGCCTCGGATCGTCATTGTAGAAGAGGCTGCCGAGGTTCTTGAGGCCCACACCATTGCCACGCTAAGCAAAGCTTGCCAGCATCTCATTCTGATTGGGGACCACCAGCAGGTAAAGCAAGAATTCTTAGAAGGTGGGGTGTTCTCTGGAAAATAGGACAGAGGACTCTGACGTCTGTGTCACAGTCCTCGAGCTTATTGCCGACTTTCTGTGCCTGCTCTTCCTTGAGTCCCACGCTCTTTTCCTGCACAGCGCCACTACTAGAGATTGTTCCCAGGCCCCTCCCCAGCCATACAGATTAGGTTGGCCTCAAATTTGTAATCCTCCTGCCTCAGGCTGCTGGGATTATAGAACTTTACTACCTTGCTTAGTTCAAATTCATCATGCCTTTAAAAAGGATTATTTAAACAGTGTCTTTTTTCTTTTAATGTGTATGGTGGATGTTTGTGTCTTGCCTGCATGTATGTCACCGTACCACATACCTGCAGTGCCTGTGAAGCCAGAAGAGGGTGACAGATTCCCATAGACTGGAGTTACAGTCAGTTGTGAACTGCTGCCTGGGTGCTGGGAATTGAATTTGGATCCTCTGCAAGAACAGCCAGTACTCTAACCAGCCACAGAGCCATCTCTCCAGCCCTTTGCATGGACAATTGTATAGAAAGTTCTTTAGTCTTTTACTTCCATTTTTGCTACCTGCTGGTCTGTCCCCTGAAAAGGAGCCAAAGTGAATTAAATATAAAAATCAACAAAAGGTAAATTAGCCAGGTTTGGCCACAAGCTTGTGCTACATACATACTGATACGCCTGCCTCAGATGAGCCCAAACCTCACAGTTCCTGTAAATGAGAGCATGTCACTCTCAACCCCTGCCCCCCAGGGGCTTTTCACTGCTCTTGATGTCAAAAATTAAGCTTTGTTGGTTTTGAGATGGTCTCATGTAGCCCATGGTAGCCTTGAATTCAATTTGTAGCTGAGGACGGCTTTATACTCCTGACCTTTCAAGTGTGGGATTACAGGGTCATGCATAATCACACCTGGGTCTAGAAGCTGCTACATAGCAAGACCTTCTTAAAATCAAGAGTGCTGTTGTCCTGTGTGTCTGGCTCACTTCATTTGCTCAGGGCTCCCATTCACTGTCCTTCCTGTCCCTTTTCATGGTTTGCTTTTCACATGGATAAATGACTGGCAGCTTCCTCCATACTGTTGTCAACTCAGATGTCACTGCTGAGAGGCCAAGCCAAAGAATTTCCACCCTTGGGCTCTTCGTTCTATCACCTGGGTTTTCCAGTCCTCATCACTGTTAATCCTTGACCTGTCAGCACCGAGACTTGTGTCCGCCTTTCAACAGACACATGCTGCGGGTGATCAGTGTGTTCCAGCAGAGAATTCTCAACTGTTTCTCTCCCCAGCTACGTCCCAGTGCTAACGTGTATGATCTGGCCAAGAACTTCAACCTTGAGGTGTCCCTGTTTGAGCGGCTGGTAAAAGTGAACATCCCCTTCGTCCGTCTGAATCACCAGGTGAGCGGCTGGGTTTGTGTTGCTACAGACATCTAGAAGGTTTCTGGTTTGTGCCACATTGCCAGCAATTAGAGCTGGCTTACCTGAAATTGCCCTTCAGAAAGACGGTTTCAGCCACTACAAGGTCCCCTGCTTTGCAGGACCCAGCCACTTGTGTCATGCTTTCTCCCAGTGTGCCTCAGTGTTCCCTCTGCAGGTTTCCTGCTGGTGCTGCAGCTCCAGAGATGTGGCCCTTTGTCTTGCTCTTGTTGATCCCAACATCTGTTGTTTCAGCACCGCATGCGTCCTGAAATCGCCCGCCTTTTGACCCCCCACATTTACCAGGATCTGGAGAACCATCCCTCTGTTCTCAAGTATGAGCAGATTAAGGTCAGTCTGTCCTACCTGGTCATCTCTGATGGTGTCAGCAGCCTAGAAGTTTTCTTTCCTTGGAAAGGAATGTAGTAGAGGGGCTGGAGATGGCTCAAGTGCTTAAGAGTGTGACCTGAAGCCAGTTGTGGTGTCACACGCCTTTAATCCTAGCACTTGGGAGGCAGAGGCAGGCGAATCTGTGACTTGGAGGTCAGCCTGGTCTACGTTCCAGGACAGCAAGAGCTACATAATAGGGAGACTGTCTAAAATGTCTGTGCTGCTTTTCCAGAGGACCCAAGTTCAGTTCCCAGCACCCACACTGGGGACCTCACAACACCAGTCTGCCTCTAACACCAGTCCCAGGTATCCAACACTGACCATCTCTTGGCCTCTCTGCATCTTCTGGTCTTCATGGGCATCCACACTCAGTGTACATACCCACATATGGACACACACATGTACCCACCCCCCTCACACCCACACACAAATAAAAATAAAAATAGAAATAGAATCTGAGTTGGGCAGTGGTGGTGCACTTAGACAGATCTCTGAGTTCGAGACCAGCCTAGTCTACAGAGCTAGTTTTAAGACAGCCAGAGCTGTTACACAGAGAAACCCTGTCCAAATAAACGAGAGAGAGAGAGAGAGAGAGAGAGAGAGAGAGAGAGAGAGAGAGAGAGAGAGAGAGAGAAATAGAGAGAGAGAAATAGAGAGAGAGAAATGAGAGAGAGAGAGAAATAGAGAGAAATGAGAGAGAGAGAGAGAGAGAGAGAGCGCGAGAGCGCGCACTCTGCAGGTGTTGTGTGTGGTAAGAACAGTGGCTGCTGCCTGTCCCCAGCTGTGCTGAGGAGGCTTTGCGGCAGTCTGCACGTGAGCATCAGCATCAGCTCCTTCCTTATCACTGCTGCTGCCTGTTGCCTTCACCATGGCAGGTGATCAGACACTTGGAAAACTAAGACAGGCTTTCTCATGCTCCAGCTCCGTGCCATGGTGACTGACTTCAGAAGTAAAGGTTGTGAGGTAGAGGGCGCAGAAAGCAGTCTCTTCTGAGGGCCAGCGGTCAGTGTCCTTGAGACACGTGCCAAGAGCTGGTGTAGCTCAGAGTACAACACCTGCTTAGCACGTATGAGGCCCTAAGTTCAGTCCCAGTGCTGAAGGGAAGGGGAGGCACCACAAGGACGCTCTGACGTGTCACTTGCTTCTCAGGGGGTCTCCTCCAACCTTTACTTTGTGGAGCACTGCTTTCCTGAGCAGGAGATCCAAGAAGGCAAAAGCCATCAGAACCAACACGAGGCACACTTTGTGGTGGAGCTGTGCCAGTACTTCCTGTGCCAGGAGTACCGCCCCTCCCAGATCACCATCCTCACCACCTACACCGGGCAGCTCTTCTGCTTGCGCAAACTCATGCCTGCCAAGACATTTGCTGGCATCAAGGTCCATGTGGTAGACAAGTACCAAGGGGAAGAGAATGACATCATCCTCCTCTCACTAGTGCGGAGCAACCAAGAGGGCAAGGTGGGCTTCCTCCAGATCCCGAACCGCATCTGTGTAGCCTTATCCCGGGCCAAGAAGGGGATGTACTGCATTGGGAACATGCAGATGCTTGCCAAGGTGCCCTTGTGGAGCAAGATCATCCATACCCTTCGAGAGAACAACCAAATAGGCCCATCCCTCCGCCTCTGTTGCCAGAATCACCCTGACACCCACACCCTTGTATCCAAAGCTTCTGATTTCCAAAAAGTGCCAGAAGGAGGCTGCAGCCTGCCCTGTGAGTTCCGGTTGGCCTGCGGGCATGTGTGCACACGTGCCTGCCACCCATATGACTCCTCCCACAAGGAGTTCCAGTGCATGAAGCCATGCCAGAAAGTCATCTGCCCAGATGGGCACCGGTGCCCACTTGTTTGCTTCCAGGAGTGTCAGTCTTGTCAGGTAAAAGTGCCCAAAATCATTGTTCGGTGTGGTCACAAACAGATGGTCCCTTGTTCAATGCCAGAGTCAGATTATTGCTGCCAGGAGCCTTGCCCCAAGGTCCTAAGATGTGGTCACAGATGCAGCCACCTGTGTGGTGAGGATTGTGTGCGGCTATGTTCAGAAAAGGTCACTGTGAAACTTAAGTGTGGGCACAGCCAACAGGTGAAGTGTGGCAATGTGGACTGTATAAAATACGGTCTGCCAGTCAAGTGCACCACCAAGTGTGACACCATCCTAGACTGTGGCCATCCTTGCCCAGGCTCCTGTCACAGTTGCTTTGAAGGGCGCTTCCATGAGCGCTGTCAGCAGCCCTGCAAGCGCCTGCTCATCTGCTCACACAAGTGCCAGGAGCCCTGCACTGGTGAGTGCCCGCCCTGCCAGCGGACATGTCAGAACCGCTGTGTCCATAGCCAGTGCAAGAAGAAGTGTGGGGAGCTGTGCAGCCCCTGTGTGGAGCCCTGTGTCTGGCGCTGTCAGCACTACCAGTGCACCAGACTCTGCTCAGAGCCCTGCGACCGGCCCCCATGCTATGTGCCTTGTACAAAGATACTGGCTTGTGGCCACCCTTGCATTGGTCTCTGTGGGGAGCCTTGTCCCAAGAAGTGCCGTATCTGCCAAATGGATGAGGTCACCCAAATCTTTTTTGGCTTTGAGGATGAGCCCGATGCCCGCTTTGTGCAACTGGAAGACTGCAACCACATCTTCGAGGTGCAAGCCCTGGACCGCTATATGAATGAACAGAAGGATGATGAGGTCGCCATCAGGCTGAAGGTCTGCCCCATCTGCCAGGTTCCCATCCGCAAAAATCTGAGGTATGGAAAAAGCATCAAACAGCGGCTGGAAGAGATAGAAATTGTCAAGGAAAAGATCCAGGGCTCTGCAGGGGAGATTGCAGCCAGCCAGGAACAACTTAAGGCCCTGCTAGAGAGCAAGACTCAGTTCCGCCAGCTGCATCCTGAAAAATTCCTGATGCTCCAAGAGAAGCTGGCCCAGAAAAACCTGTCAGTGAAGGACCTGGGCCTTGTGGAAAATTCCATCAGCTTCTACGACCACTTGGCCATTCTGGAGGGGTCCCTGGAAAAGGTGCATTACTTAGAACATCAGAGGGTGAGGACTCGACTTGAACAGGTTTATGAGTGGCTGGACAGGAAGCGCCTGAGCTTCAGCAGCCAGGAATTGAGCGACCTCCAGAGTGAAATCCAGAGGCTCACTTACCTTGTGACCCTCCTGATGCGCTGTAAGATGGCAGAGGAGAAGGTGAAAGGCAGCATAGCAGAAGAGGTCTCCAGGATCCGGAATATTCTGGAAAAAACATGTAAGTTCACCCAGGAAGACGAACATCTTGTGCAGAAAAAGATGGATGCTCTGAAAAGCACACTTCCCTGCTCTTGCCTGGGCATCTCAGAGGAAGAGCGGGTGCAGATTGTCACGGCCTTGGGTGTTCCTCGTGGCCACTGGTTCAAGTGCCCCAATGGCCACATCTATGTGATCACTGAGTGTGGGGGAGCCATGCAGAGGGCCATCTGTCCTGAGTGCAAGGAGGTGATTGGCGGTGAAAATCATACTCTGGTGAGGAGCAACCAGCTGGCCCCTGAGATGGATGGAGCCCAGTACCCTGCCTGGTCAGACACAGCCAACAACCTGATGAACTTTGAGGAGATCCGCAGGATGATGTAGAAGATGGCACCCCAATGCCTTTTGCCCTGCAACCTCAGAGCCAGGGTTGGCTCCCCTGCAGAGGAACCAGTTTGTTAGTATCCTTTAGTCTTCGCACTTGTTTAAGGATCCACTTTTAGGGCTTGCCCACATGTGATTCTAGATGAACCCCTGCGCTAGAAAATAAGCACTTTACCTCCAGCTCTAAGCAGAGCCCACAGTTCTCACCTCTACTGCAGCAAGTGGGACTCCTGGGAACATCTGGCCTCCACCTGGGGCTATTAGGGTAACTGGGTCTTGGCATGGTCAGTACTTCTGCATGCTCCCAGGGTGCGCTGCTTCTCATGGCCAAGCCTTAATTTGCAGACTAATTTCCATTGTTATAACAGCAGCCCAGAGCTTTAGGAACGACTTAACCCAAGGAGCACAAGAATTCTGGAACCCTACTCCTTGGGCTCCTGCCCTTCTGGAGATGGAGGCCTGTGACCAACTCAACTCCCCTTGACCCAGTTACATAGTTCCCATCCCCAGTGGGGTCCCTGGAGGTGGGGCTTCCACAGTAGGCATAGGCTGAGTGGCCCCTGCACCCTCCTGAAACTGGCACTCAAATAGCGAGGGTGATGTGTGTCTCTTGGCCTCTGTAGGAGAGGTTTGGTGGTGGTGCTATCTGCACACTCAGTGTCAGCAGCACCTCCTGTGAGTCTTTGTCCCAGCACCTCCCTTGCAGCCTTTGCCTGGGCAGGGTTAGCATGCCAGCAGCTTCTGCAGGCTCCGGCCCCAGGCCTGCATCTGCACCTCTGTCCAGTGTTCCTTAGAACAAATTTAGCCATCTCAGGTCCTTTCTAATATTGATCACAAAAGCCCCTTTCGTAAGTATGTGTTTCCTTTTTTTGTCTTTACTATGCACTTTATCCTATAATGCCAATTAATAAAAACAATGATTGAAAAAAAAACCAGTGGACTCTGTGATTGGTTTTTACTATACTGGTAACTGATGAACCTAGGGCTTCAGCTATGCTTCACCACCACCCCAGTGGCTTGTCTATCTGCCTAACTTTCAGGAACTTGGGTGGCCAGAGAATTGTGGGTAGGATACTGTCTATGGTGAAGCATGCATCATTTTTTGTAGTGGGGGTCATTTAGCTGGTGGGCCAAATCTTACCTTCAGCATATAGCAGATGTCTCATGAGTTCACTCAGTCTACACACCAATAGATATTACTAATAGTTCTGCACTTTGCTCTTTAGAACAGATTGATTTATTGTTTGTGGTTGGGTGGTCTACATGTGTGAAGATCAGAGGACAGTTGGAAGGAGATCGTTTTCTTCTATTGTGGGTCCCCAGGATGGAGATCAGGTCATCAGTCTTGCCTTTACTGGCTAAGCTAAGCCTTCTCACCTGTCCCCTGCACCTGGATTTTAACATGGGGCTCTTTCTGCCAAAGGCATAGTCTGGTCTGAACCACAGCCCAGCACCACACCAGGTGAGCCTTGATATGTGTGTGTGTTTTGTTTTTCAAGACAGGATTTCTCTGTGTAGCTTTGGAGCCTGTCCTAGAACTCGCTCTGTAAACCAGGCTTGCCTCGAACTCGGAGATCCGCCTGCCTCTGCAGTACTGGGATTAAAGGTGTACACCACCACCACCATCCAGTGTAAGCCTTGATTTTCTAAACAGAACCCTACATTGGCAAGTATGCATGGGCTCAAGGTATGTGCAGACGGAGAACTGGTCATTTCCAAACTGAGGGAAGGGAATTTGAACTCAAAACTACTTCTTGCATTTGAAATGTCAGGAAAGTTAATCAGGAAGGGATCCACAGCCAGGCATGGCAGTGTATATCTTTAATCCCAGTATGAGGCCTGAATAGTAGGTTTCAAGCTAGTCTGGGCTATACACAGTTGAGACACTCTCAAAATTTAAAAAAGGAGACATGGATGAAACACTAGAAAACAGTTCCTAGATAGAAATTCAGCCAACATCTTTAAAACACCAGATACACGAATAGCTTGTTCAAGAGATTTTGTTGTTGTTACTGTATTACAAATGGAAAAAAACAGACCAAGACAAGATGACTTCCCACAGGGAAGGGATATAAAATTGTCCCACCAACTTCTTCATGCCACTGGGTTACTTCTTTCTCTTATACCTATAAAGAAAAACAACAAAATTAAGGCCAGAAGGGAGGAGTAGTTCTGCATTTGCTTGCTTCTCCAGCCCCATGGGTACGGCCTCTGCCCTCCACAATGCAACATTACCTGGACTTAGATTTGAAGTTCCCTCTTCTCTGGCGAGACAGACCCAACTGTTTCCTCTCTTCAAAAGAAGGGCTGTAAGAAATGAAATGTGAGATGAGCAGACTGGAGCATGTGAGTGACGTCACCCATCTCAGCTTCACAGAAAGGGCAGCACAGGTGGGATGGGTGCAGCCATGTGAGTTTCAGTGCCTCGGAGTCAGGTCCCATGGGCTTCTACAAAACAATACACATTTCTGGAAGCCAGCCACCAGCTTAAGATCAGCAGGAAGAGGTGTTCCCTACCCAGCCTAGACTGCGATCATCTAGATCAGGGAACTCACAAGGAACACCTCTCCTGCTCCTGCACATCAGGCCCTGGGGGCAGAGAAGCACCCTACTCATGGCATTATAAAGCTCTAGCTAGGAGAGCTGGAAGTGGGCACGGATGCAGATACCTCAGTTTGTTGCATACCAAGGGCTAAGGAACACTTAAAACCCTACCCAGCTCGATACTTTTTCAGGGCTTTCTTGCTCGTGTTGGTGAGTTCTTCATCAAACACAGACTTCTTCTGCTGCTTTTGCTTCTTGGCTGCACAGAGAAAAATGGGTTTGGAGGCTGTTAAGTCCCTTGAAGCTCTAGGTGAGGATTCCAAAGCCAGTGAAAGGCCATATACACCGATAGATCCCACTTTCTCCAAAGCTTGGCCACCACCATATCCCCACCGACTCCTCCCGCCATGATGAGGATGTCAGGTAGAATGAATCTCTTACCAGGACCTGCTGCAGGCTCTTCCTCAGGCATTGCCCGTGCTCGCTTGGTTCTGCGGTTCCTCTTGGCCAGCCGCTCTGCAAACATCTGTGCCTTGAGGATTTCAAACTGGGACCTCTCCTCTGGCTGGGGGCAGAGTGAGGGATGAGCACACAACAGACCAGTGCTGCATGGTACCTGACTCCAGAGGGAGGCCACTCACCGTCATCTCCCCCTTTTTCTTGGCATCCTTCATAAACTTCTTTCTTTTCTTCTTTCCTCTTAAGGCCAAGTCAAACTCCTGCAGAGCCTTGGCAACTGGAGTGAAAACAGAGTGTGGGGTTTCATTATGTCCTTAAAGCTTAAGATGAAAACTAACTAGGGGGACTGACACCCACGTAGAAAAGTATCTTCCAGGTAAGAATGATGGCACAGGAAGAGGGGCTGGTGAGCTAATGGTTGCTGAGAGGGGGAGTCCGACAACTCCTCAGTGGTGCAACCAGCCACTGGCAAGTTGCCCCAGTTCCATGCTCTTGTCAGTGACCTAATTAAATGCAGCAGCCACCAAAAGCAGACCTCAAAGCAAGAGGGAACAGCAGAGGAGAGGAGGGTATGATCCAAATATATACAATGAAACTGTGACAGAATAAATACGAATTTAAAAGAATATAGACCTGAATTTAATACCTAAAACCAACTGGTTTTTGTTTGTTTGTTTTTAACTGGCTTTTTGACAAAGGGTCTATGTAGCCCTAGCCTGCTTGGAACTCACTATGTAAACTCAAACTCATAGAGATCCATCCACAAGTAGATGAAAGGTAAACCCAGGAACCTAGAACCCATTTTTTTTTAAAAAAAATGTGGGGCTGGGCAGTGGTGGTGCACACTTTTAATCCCAGCACTCGGGAGGCAGAGGCAGGTGGATCTCTGTGAGTTCAAGGCCAGCCTGGTCTACAAGACCTAGTTCCAGGACAGGCCCCAAAGCTACAGAGAAACCCTCTCGGGGGACGTGGGGGTGAGGCTGGTAATCCTACTAGTTAGCAGAGACTAGGACTCACTGGCCATTCAGACTTGCCTATCTGCTGAGTTTCTAGGCCAATGAAAGCCCCTGACACATGACACTTGGAGAATGACAGCTGAGGTTTGCTCTCTCCTCCACATACACTCCTCTGCTGGTTACCTCCAGTTCACTAAGCCCCAGGTGCCTCGTTACACTGAAGGTGCTCACTGTCTCAACTCCTGCTACAAAGGACAAAGACAGGTTTTACCCAGTACTCAGCAACTTCCACCAATTATCAGAGCCCCAGTTCCACCACAGAAGGCTAACACACTCACCCTTCCTGCCTGGCCCATCAGAGAGGGGCAGGATTTCTGAAACTGCTGGCACAGTTATATGGGAGATAGTTTTGAAATTGCCATAGAATTAGAAATATGTATAGTTCTTTGCCTGCAATAGTTTATCCTACAAAGCAAATAGCTTGCTGAACTAGGGGGCACATGTTCAAAGTTTCTCATGACATCCCCATGGCAAAAACTGGAAGAACGCTCACTGTCCTTTAGCAGGGAAAAGTCACGTTATACTTTACTCAGATGATAAAGAAGCATGCTGCCATTTTAATTTTGAAAGCTGTGAGGCGGGTTCTAGAGACTCAGCCTCAGGTCCTTAGGTTTGCATGGCGAGCAATTCCCCCACTAACAATCAGCACTCACTCTTCTCCTTCTTCCTCTCTTCTTTGGTCTGGAACCAGCTCCTCTCAGGCTCCTGGTCTGCCATCTCCTTCCCCTTCTCCAAGAGCCGCTTTGCTGTGTCTATCTGTGGGGTGGGCATGAGGACACTGTCGCGGAGCTGCAGCAGCCACTCGCCCGGTGAGCAGTGCAGCTATCGCTGAGCAGCAGGGCTAGGGAGACGGCCACCCAGCCTCACCTGGGCCTCTGAATGCTGCATCTCTTTTTCCTCTGCCTCCAGCTGCAGCACCGCATACACATCCTTCTCCATTTTCTCAATCTTGTCCCGGAATTTGAGGATAACATCTTACAAGAATTGAATAAAGAATAAAACTGAGAAACTGAGAAGCTGGGTGGTGGCGGCACACGTCTTTAACCACAGCACTCGGGAGTCAGAAGCAGGCGGATCTCTGTGGGTTCAAGGCCAGCCTTGTCTACATAGCTAGTTCCAGGACAGGCACCAAAGCTACGGAGAAACCTTGTCTCGAAAAAACCAAAACCAAATCAAACCAAAACAACAAAAACAAAAAATAAAACTGAGGGTGGTTACTAGGCAGCTTGTGAGTATAATGCAGATGCCTACTCACCAACTCAGAACTTCCTTCCTGAATACCTCCCACTAAGAACGAGGCCATGTGCTGCTGGCCTATATCCCTGGTTACTCAGGAAGCAGAGAGACCTGCTTAGGCCCAGCAGTCTGGGCCAGCCGAGCCCAACAGAACCAGAACTCATCTCAAAAGTTAACAAGGGAGCCGGGCAGTGGTGGCGCACGCCTTTAATCCCAGCACTCGGGAGGCAGAGGCAGGCGGATCTCTGTGAGTTCGAGGCCAGCCTGGTCTACAAGAGCTAGTTCCAGGACAGGCTCTAAAAAAGCTTCAGAGAAACCCTGTCTCGAAAAACCAAAAAAAGAAAAAAGAAAAAAAAAAAAAGTTAACAAGGGCTGGGGAGACGCCACACGAGGATGAAGACACGAGTTTAGATCTCCAGAACCCATAAAAAGTGAGGTACAAAAGCACACATCTGTGATCCCAATTGCTCCTACAGCCAGATGGGAAGTAAAATCAGAGTCGTCAGATGCTACCTGTCTTAGATAAGGTAGAAAGTGAGCCCAAGACCTGAGGTTGTCCACTGACTCTAGGAATGCACGTAGACATACACATGTGCCCCCCCCCCCCACACATCATCCACCCACTAACACAAAGATTAAAACTACAACAATGCCACCTGTAACCACCCCCATGGCTTCCTGTTCGTCTTTGAATGAATTGCCAATGTGCCAATGTTTTATAGTGGCCCCATCTACCCGAGCTCACTGTGTCCTGGTCCACTGACTTCCCTTCCTTCACTCACACACCAAGTTTATTCCTGCCCAGAGCTGCTGCCCTTGCTCAGTCAGGGAGCCAGTCCTCAGAGGGCTGGCTCATGGTCACCTTACTTTGTCAGCCTGGACTTAGCTCAGAGCCAGCTGCTCAGAGGCCTTTGCTAAGCAGTTGTTTTTTAAGAGAGCATCATGTAGTTGAGACTGGCCTCTTAATTGCTGTGTGGCTGAGAATAGCTTTGAACTCCTCATCTTCTGCCTACAGCTACCAAGCACTGGGAGTAAGGGCATCACTCCACACCCTGCTCTGAGTAGCGTTTCCAAACAGGCCCCTCTCATCCTGTCACCCTCAGCCACACTGATTATCAACTCACTGACTCTCACACCAGCTGCTCCGTTCCCTGCTCAATTTCTGGCTACTGGGACAGCAGCACTAAAACTGAGCACACACCAGGAGCTATTTCCTGACTGACAACCTAAAATGAAATGGGGAAAAAAGGGGGCTGGAGGAGCACTGGCTGTTCTTCAAGGAGCTGAGCTGGTTTCCACACCCACAAGTGGCTCACAATCATTTGTAACTGCAATTCTCTCTGGCCTCCTAGAACATCATATACATGCAAGCAAAAAGCCCATACACGTAAAATAAAAACAAAATCTCAAAGCAAATTAAAAAGAAACTAGAAAAAAAGGGCATCTATAAATAGAGACACTGAAGGCCCTGCCCCAATACGGACAGGGATGAGCTCCTGGATTACAGCTTTCATTATTCTCACTGATCCCAACAAGCGGACTCAAGTTTGCAGCATCACTACAGGTAAGCCAAAGTCAGGCATGGTGGCATACATCACTAATCCTAGCACCCAGGAGACGAAGGCAGGTGGATCTCTGTGAGTTTGAGGTCAGCGCAGTCTACAAAGTGATTTCCAGGACAGCCAGAGCTGTTATACAGAGAAACCCTACCTCAAAAACCAAAACAAACAAAAAGGAGTGAGTGCCAACCTCACCTTCCTGCCTACCAACAGGAAAGGGGCGTTGATAACACAGAGGCCTCTCTAAACTTTTGAGAAAGTTCTGATGAGTTGGACCCTACATTTACCATCTATCATCATTCCCTGGCACACAAACTGACACCCAAGGTGTGGGGGAGGCCTGTCCAGGAGACTCAGGAGGTGGCAGAGCTGGGACTCAGCTTCCCGACTGCAGAGCTCTTGGCATCATCCTCTGCCTGTGCCCAGCACCCTGTGCTCCTCACCTTGGGGGATGAGCCGTGCCTTCACTGGAGCCTTGGCAGCCTTCACAATCTCCTTCAGCATCTTCCGTTCCTCTTCTCCCACCAGAGAGACAGAGCGTCCAGCCCTGCCAGCACGTGCAGTTCGCCCCACCCGGTGCACATAGTGTTTGACAGTGTTGGGCATGGTGAAGTTGATCACCTGGAGATCAGAGCAAACATAGTGAGGTGTGGTGGGCAGGCCCAGCAAGGCAAGACCCCCACCAACAGTAAGCAGCAGAAGTCACACTCACTGTTTTCACACCTTCAATGTCAAGCCCACGGGCAGCAACGTCTGTGGCCACCAGGATGTCAATCTGTTCATCCTTAAAGCGCCTAGAAAGAGCACAGAGATATTCAATAAGCTACTTGAGCCCAATACCATGAGATGGCTCAGCAGGTAAAAGTACCTGCTTCTAAGCCTAAGGACCCAGATGGTGGAAGGAGAGAACTGACTCCTGCAAGTAATCCTGACACCATGGCACACACCCAAGCACAAATAAATAAAAAGAAATACAATAAAAAAAATAAAGCTGGAGCTGGGCGGTGGTGGCGCACGCCTTTAATCCCAACACTCAGGAAGAGGCAGGTGGAGCTCCAGGTTTGAGGCCAGCCTGGTCTACATAGTGAGCTCTAGGACAGTCAGAGCTACACAAAAAAACACTGTTTTGAAAAACCAAAAAAAAAAAAAAAAAAAAACAAGTAAAATAAAATTACCATTAAATCCTCGTAGAGTCCAAGCAGCAGTGTGCGACTCATATTTTAATTTATGGTGTGGACAGAACAAGGAAGAGAAGCTGGGAATGTAACACTGGGATTTGAGCAAGCCTTCTAACAGAGCCACACCCCAGCCCGTGGGCACACAGTTAAATGGCAGCAATTCTGTCACACTCAAGACTGGGAACAGTCTATGTGGACTACAGCACAGAGCAGAGGCCAACGCCTCAGTGGGCGGAGCTTCCTCACTTCACACACACACACACACACACACACACACACACACAGAGTCAGGAATGAGGGGTGTTCTGAAGGGCCCTCTTCTTGGGAGCTCTCCTCTGCTCTATGAGGACTCGGCGACAAACTGGAAACTGTGCTGGAGCGCTGAAGCTCACGAAGTGACTGTTGCCCGAGTGTGAGTTGGAATTGACTGACAGGTGAGTGTCTCTGAGGAAGCCACATAGACAACGCGTTTCCTGCTGTAGATACCCAGGAGAGCACGGAAGGTGCCCTGCTCAAAGGCCAGGTGAGTTCTAATCACATGCAACCTTACAGTGTGCGGACTGAACCTAAGTGTATTGAGACACTGATTCCCACCTCAGTCTCCCAAGAAGCTGGGACCACAGGTGTGGTGGTGAGCACTAGTCACCTGTTAAAGTGGGCACTGTACTGTTTTTATCCCTGCCACAACCCCCAGGGTCCAATTCCCTTGATAATGAGCTCCCCCAGGCCTTCCCACGAGAGCAGCACCGAGTATTACCGGAGGGCCTCCAGTCGCTGTGTCTGTGACAAGTTGCCGTGGAGCTCGCCCACCTGCAGCCCCAGCAGCCCCAGCAGAATGTGCATGCGGTGGGCTTGCTTCTTAGTCTGAGTGAAGAGCATCACGTGGTCGGTGAACGTTCTCATCAGTAGAGCTGAAGGGAGAAGAGTGAGCCAGCACAGGGCAGACTGCACAAGCCAAGACAAAGACAGAGACGCCAACTCCCAAGTGTGGTGAATATCATGGAGTGGGGGAAATGGGCGGCAGCAGGCCGGGTGGCAGGCGATGCTGCTGTTTGAGCGGGGAGAATGGATGGAGGTGGAGAAGAGCGTGAGTGCAGACGGCCACCGCTCAGTCCTACCCTGGGCCCTTACCTGCCACAATGGCTTCCCGGTCCCCTTCCCTGTTAGGCCGGATCCGTATGAACTCTTGCCGAAGAAAGGGAGCTACGTCTGTGTTGCTGTTCACAAATATCCGCACAGGGTTCTTTAAGGAGACCGAAGCCAGATCTTTCACCTGCCAAGCACAGGGTCAGAGCTGCACAGCTGGGAGAGGTGGGAGAACAGGGAAAAGGGCTTGCCCAGCTGGGATCCCCTGCACGCCACTAGGTACACCCACCTCCTCTGTCATGGTGGCCGAGAAGAGCAAGGTCTGGCGGTGGTGGGAACACATTCGAATGATCTCCTTCATCTGCTCCTCAAAATATTCATCCAGCATTCTGGAAGAGGGGACAGATGGGCTTTAGATCAGCTCGTATGTCAAAATGAGGGTCCCGGCATCACACAGGCCAAGGGTGCATCCGGACTCATGTTTACCCTGTCATTGCTACCTCCACCCTCCTATTCTGCAAGTTACTGAGGTCAGGATCACTTATCCCAAATGTCCCAGCATATACTACTGATTAACCTGCTCCTACATAACCAAAGTGTCAAACATGTGAGTGTCTGGGCAAGACCGAATCTCCTTCACTGTTCCCCAAATACTTCTGTGTTGCAGTTGGTGATCACACATCTTTGGTCTCCATCCAGAATATCCCCTCAGCCTTGCTCTCTGCATTTGTCTGGTTGTGTCCCAGTGACTCCACTGATGAGCCATTCTCGGGACAGGACTGCTGGGTAAGAACTTAGAGAAGCTTGAAGCAGGTTAAAGATAGTGCTTTGTGAAGAGCCCCATGGTGGGTGCTAAGGATTTCCCAATGGGTGTACCACAGATGTGAAACACACAGAACTCAACAGCTGGGAGGACTGGACTGCCTTCAGCTGAGCTGAGGAGAGGCACATGTAAGGCGCGGCTCAGTTCTTCCAGGATTCACAGTGAGGGTGAACCATCTGCCCAACTGACCTCCATCACTGGTCCAACTGGGACATGTAGGAGTCAGCAAGCAAAGGAGCAAGAGAGAAGCTGGAGGTGTGAAGGGGCGGAAGCATGGAGGGAGTGGCCACGGAGATGGCCTGCGGAAGCTATACTGGCTTGCTTGCATTACTCCCTGTAGTGTCCTCATGGATGCCATTCTTTTTTTTTTTAATATTTATTTATTTATCTATTATGTATACAGTATTCTGTCTGTGTGTATGCCTGCAGGCCAGAAGAGGGCACCAGACCCCATTACAGATGGTTGTGAGCCACCATGTGGTTGCTGGGAATTGAACTCAGGACCTTTGGAAGAGCAGGCAATGCTCTTAACCTCTGAGCCATCTTTCCAGCCCCCATGGATGCCATTCTTATTCCCAGGCACAGACAAGAAAAAGATTTGTTCCAAGAATCTCAGTCCCATTCTCCAACATTGGGAAATGGTAGAGCTCACATTATTTAACCTTTTTTTGAGACAAGGTCTCACTCTGTGTCCAGGCTGGTCTGGAACTTACTGTGTATCCTGAGCTTAGCTCAAACTCTTGACAATCTTCCTGCCTCAGCATCCCAAGTGCTGGGATTAAAGGCATGCAGCACTACCTGAAAGACCTCTCCTACCTCTTAAGCAGCTCACTCCAGAGAGGGGGGGAAAGGAGGAAGGGGTGGGGAGATAGCACACATGCATACGCATGGAAACCTGACCTAAACTGGACAGAGATCCAGTGTGGACGGTTAAATGGTGTTACATGTCAGTGACCAAGAGCCTTAGAGCACCACAGGGTGACAGTGCAGGGGCCCACCTGTCAGCCTCATCCAGGATGAGCACCTCAATGCTGCTCAGGTGGAAGGAGGGGCAGTTGTGAAGGTGGTCGATGAGCCGGCCAGGTGTGGCAATGAGGATGTCTGGTGCTGCCCGGAGAGCAGCTTCCTGAGACTTCACATCCAGGCCACCTGCAGAGAGCAGACCCCAGTGGACGGCCTGGGCAGTCAGTCATCGGTGTCACCTGCTGGGGCTCAGGCCAAATGTCCAGCACACACAGGGAATAAGACAGTCTGAGACTAGATAACACTGGGATAGCGTTGGGCCCTCACCAGGGAACGTCCTCCCAAATCACTATTACTCACAATGAGGTTCAGTAACAAGAAAGTCTGAAGCCTCATCATTCTTTATTTTTTTGGTTTGAGACAGAGTCTCACTCTGTAGCCCAGGCTGGCAATGACTCTACCTCATCCTCCCAAGTATGAGAAATACCATATTTTATGGAAAATAATACTGTTTGTGTGTTAGAAATGGATCCCAGAGACTGGTAGAAACTACACAAGCCTTCTACCGAGGACCTCTATCCCCAATGCTGAATTTTATTTCTCAAGGTTAAGTCTTCTTTGGGTTTGTGGACACGGTCTCACTGTGCAGCTGTCCGGGGAATTCCCTCTGTAGACCAGACTGGCCTCCAACTCACAGAGATCTACCTGCCTTTCCCTCCTGAGTGCTGGGATTAAAGGTGTGCACTACACACCAGGCTTTTTCAAAGGTCTGTTTCACTATATTATACGCATGAGTCTTTTGCCTGTATGTGTTACATGTACCATGTGCATGCCTGGTACTGATGCCCTCAGAGGTCAGAAGAAAATGTCAGATCCCTTGGAACTTAAGTTACAGACAGCTCTGAGTTACCACGTGGAGGCAGGGAACTGAAACTCAGTATTCTGAACCACCAGACCAACTCTACAGTTCAGTGATGCAGTATTATGCGAAAGGCCCTGGACTCTGTCTCCAGCTCCACAAACTATAGAGGTTAAGTCCTGCTGAGTGTGGTGGCTCATACCTGGAATCTCACTAGTAGCAGGAAGGTTAGGCAGGAGGGCTGCTATGTTTGAGGCCAACCTGAGCTACACAGTTCTAAGCCAACCTGAGCTACAGAGTGAAACCTTACCTTAAAAATATAAAACAAAACAAAACAAAAAGAGTTAAGTCTTAATGAAATGTTTTCCCCTGCCTCTATCCACTATGAAAATGTCAACTGATTTTTAGGTGGATCCAATCAACAAAAGGGTCTTTTCCTGACACTGGGTGTGTGTGTGTGTATGTGAAACACAGCCCAGTCTCCATGCATCACATTGTGTCTTGCAGTGGCCCTCACTTACCCACAGCCAGGCAGGTAGTGATGCTGCAGAACTGGGCCAGCTGCTTGGTGACTGAGTGTACCTGGATGCCCAGCTCTCTGGTAGGGACCAGCACCAGCACTCGAGTGACCGCAGCCTGGCGGGGCTTGTAGATCAGACGCTCCAAGACAGGCAATGCAAAGGCTGCAGTTTTGCCTAGAGGGAGGACAGCAGGAGAGCAGAGAGCAGGTTCAGCACCTTACATGCTTTGGTTCCACCTGAATACAGGAACCCACATCTCTGCCTATGGGAACATGCCTTATGCATGCAAGTGTTTTCCTGATGCCAAACAGTATCAATGTAAACTTAAGAGAAGGACATGAAGAGTAACTGGGCTGGAGAGCTGGCTCAGCTATTACCAGGCTAGTTGCTCTCCAAAGGACCCACTGTCACCCTGCCTCCATCCCAACACCAGTGGAGGCCAGAAACAAGGCTTGACGTTCTGAGAGACTTAGATATTTATTAGAGATTTGTTTATCTACATATACGTATATGCCTGTGAATGCATGCCACATGTGTGCCATGAGACCAAACGGGCACGGAATCCTCTGGAATTGGAATCAGAGACAGCTATAAACTGCCATGTGGGGGTTGAGAATTGAACCCGGTCCCCTGGAAGAATAGCCCCTGTTCTTAACCACTAAGTTCTCTCACCAACCCCAACACTTACTTGTTTTTACATTTTATATGTGTATGAGAATTTTGCCTGTATGTATGTGCCTGGTACCCATGGAGGCCAGTAGAGATCAGGTGTCTGATCCCCTGGCACTGTAGTCATAGGTGGTTGTTAAGCTGCCAAATGGGTACTGGGAACCAAACTTTGGTTGTCTGCAAAAGTAGCCAGTGCTCTTCAATTCTGAGCCGCCTCCCCAGTCCCAAAGTTCAACATTCTACAGCAAGAGCATGGGAAGACAAACTGGCATCCCCATAGCTTTAAAGGCTGTTAAGGTCTCCAGTTGAGGGGCTGATCTCATGGTTAAAAGTGAATGTTGTTCTTCTGGAGGAGGAGCGCAGTTCCCAGCACCCATGCCAGCAGCTCCCAACTGCTGCTAAGTCTGGCTTCAGGGGACCTGTCATTCTCTTCTGGACTCTGTGGGCACCTGCACCCACATGAACACATACCTACAGACATACACATAATTCAAAATAAAATAAATTTTTCCTTTTTTTTTTTTTTTTTTTTGAGACAGGGTTCCTCTGTATAACAGCTCTGGCTGTCCTGGAATTTGCTTTGTGGACCAGGCTGGGCTCCAAATCAGAGATCCACCTGCCTCTGCCTTCCAAATGTTGGAATTAGAGACGTGCTTCACCACACCAGCTAAAAATAAAATAATTTTAACAAAAGTCACCAGGCAGAAGCCAGGCGGTGGTGGCGCACACCTTTAATCCCAGCACTTGGGAGGCAGAGGCAGGTGAATCTTTGTGAGTTCAAGGGCCAGCCTGGTCTACAAGAGCTAGTTCCAGGACAGCTAGGACTGTTACACAGAGAAACCCTGTCTCAAACCCCCGCACCCCCCCCACACACACAAAAATCACCAGGCAGTGGTGGTATAGCCAGGTGGGCAGTGAGGGCAGTCTACAGAGTGAGTTCTAGGACGGTCAGAACTGTTACACAGAAAAATCCTGTGTCGTCCCCCTACCAAAAAACACCCCACCAAATCACCAACTGAGTACAGATTTCCAGGGACTTTTTTCTGTTTTTTTGTTTGTTTGTTTTTGTTTTTCAGAACAGGCTTTCCCCGTGTAGCTGCCCTCAAACTCGGAGATCCTCCTATCTCTGCCTCCCGAGTGATGGGACTGAAGGGGTGCACCACCACCACACCAGCCAGATTTTTTTTCTTCTTAAGATAGTCTTTCTAGGGCCGGGCAGTGGTGGCACACGCCTTTAATCCCAGCACTCGGGAGGCAGAGGCAGGCAGATCTCTGAGTTCGAGGCCAGCCTGGTCTACAAAAGCTAGCTCCAGGACAGGCTCTAAAAACTACAGGGAAACCTTGTCTCGAAAAACCAAAAAAAAAAAAAAAAAACAAAAAAAACATAGTCTTTCTATATAGCCCACCACCATATTTGGCTTTATAAACTTTTTGTATAGTTCAAAAAGGCAAGCAAAGGAAGGAGATGGCTCAGTGGTTAGGACTTGCTACTCTTGGGTTGGGTTCCCAGCATCCACATGGCGGTTTACAATCTACTACTCCAGTTACAGGGCATACAACACCCTCTTCTGGCCTCCACATGCCTGCACACAAAGTTCATATGCATACATGCAAGCAAAACACTCATGTTTAAAATAGAATAAATCTTTAAAAAGCCAATGTGTTCTGGCCTCCTGCCCCGCCTACCCTGTCACCTGTCCCGGTGGCCGCACAGGCACAGATGTCTTTTCCCAGCAGACCCACAGGGATGCACGCCTTCTGGATCGGGGTCGGCTGCTTGAAGCCCATGGCTGTAATGGCCTGAGGAGAAAAGTTAGTCAGACAGGGTAGGTGGAAAGGGAGGGAGTCACAGCAAACAGCAAGGGGCACAACTTCCTGGATACCTTCCCTCCAGAGCCTAAGGCACCAGCTGCACTCAGGACAGCAGGAGACAGAAAGAAAAGCCTTTTTTTGGGAACCAGCAAAAAGAAACAGACCAAAACCAAAACACCCATTCTACAGTGACTAATAAAAGCAGTCACATAGGAGCTGGAGACAAGCAGGAAGAAGTGCAAGTCACAACAGGGATGTCAGGCAGTGATTCACTGACCCCGATGGGGTAACTGAACACCCCAAAAGACTTCTGGAGGAAGAGTCTTCCAAACAGAGGGAACAGGAAGTGCAAACGAGAAGAGCGCTACAACTGTCCTCAAGGGGATCAGAAGAGAAACAAGTCTGAACGTCAGCATGAGGACCTGGGCTTTTATCACAAGTGAAAGGCCCTGAGAGCTGGCGGGATATGTGCCAGAGGGCTCTCTGCAGCGGAGCCAAGTCAAAGAGGAACACGAGGACCATACGTGGGGACTACTGCAAGAACCAACCCATAATTATGAGCTGGTTGTGCATCCCAGTCCTTGGGAGATGAAGGCAGGAGGATCAAGAGTACAAAGCCCACCTTGGCTACACAGTAAGTTCATAGCAAGCCTGGACTATGAAACCCTGTCCAAAATGAATGGGCATCTAAAATGTATGCTCAGCAGTTAAGAGCACTTGCTGCTCTTGTAGAAGATCTAAAGTTGGTTGCCAGCACCCACAGCAGCTCACAATCACTAGTAACTCCAGCTTCAGGGATTCCAGTGAACCTCCTTACTTCCACAGGCACCAGCGCACACACATGCAGATATTTCACATAAGCCCATCATGCACACAGAATTAAATCAATCAAAAAAGAACTAACCCCCATTGCCAAAGCTACTACCTTCAGGAGGGGCCGGGACAGATTCATGTCCTGGAAGGTGAGGCTTTTGTCATACTCAGATGCATCTTCAAAGAATCCTCCTGCTTCCTGCACCAGATCAGACAGCAGAAGAGAACTTAGAAAAGCCACCCGAGCCTGCATGTCCTTTAAGGCTAGGAAAGCGAACTGCCCAACAACCTCACACCCAGGCTCACCTGGCCCTTTTTCTTCTTCTTCTTCTCCTTCACTTTGAGTGTGTCTGCAGGAAAAACACAGCGATGAGCATGGCCCTTCGTACCTAGCACCGACCTCTACTTCCCATGGCCTCAGTGCTGATCTCCTATCCTCCTTTCACAGATAAGGACACCATGTGTTCACGTAGCAAAACTACTCCATTGTAATAGACAAGACCCCAGCCTGGCCAGTACAGTGTAGGCTCTCAACACAACGCTGACATGTTAGTGAGTTCTACCAAAATGCTCAATGACCCCCAATACATGGCTGGACCCAGTGCACCTGAGTCACCCTAAGCAGGTGAGTTGTAGGAGAACGGGCACTGCACGGAGCTGAGGGTAAGGAAAGGAGCAGCTGCCTGCAAAGGATAAGCACCGGACAGTGTCAAGTGAAAAGAGAACCAACAGTGGGGCATCCGGCACTGTGGGGAGACGGTAGAGCTCCCACAGAGCCATGGGCCATGCTCCATTTCCTGCCTGTTTCCAACGCTCAACATCAGCCTACCTGCTTTGGTGAGGACCTCCTCATCCCCAGAGGAGTAGTCGGTCTCAGAGTCTTCGTCCTTGGAGTCTGCCTCATTCCCTCCCAGATCCTCCTGCCCCTTTGGGTCACTGCTCGCCCTGCCTTCTTTCTCCTCCACCTTCCCAGACTTGGCTTCCTTTTCCTGTGGAAAAATAAAGTAGGGGTGACTACTTTACAGGAAATTCAGAACCTAAGAGAAGCCATACTGAGCTCAATAGCCAGAACAGACTGTGCGGCTGGGCAACGAAGAGTAATACACACCCAGACTGTCCCTGCCACCCACCACTCTCAGTGAGGCCAAAGACACAGCCCACCTCCAGCCGGGTTTCACTCTCACCTCTGCTTTCCTTTTCTTCCGTACTTTCTCAATCTTCTCATCTAGGGTGGTGGCTGCCCTCTGCAGATAAAATCAAGACAGGAAAAAGAAAACCTATATGTAAAAGGACACCGACGAGTATGTCACAGGGCCAGGCCTCAAATGTTAGGATAGAAAGGGCTTGTCTGGCCGGGCGGTGGTGGTGTACACCTTTAATCCCAACACTTAGAAGGCAGAGGCAGGTGGATCTCTATGAGTTCAAGGCCAGCCTGGTCTACAGTGCGAGTTCCAGGACAGTTAGGACTACACAGAGAAACCTTGTCTCAAAAAACTAAAAAGGGCTATCTGACTGTTCGAGCTAGGTATGCACGGTGGCTCACATCTGTAATCTATCACTTTGGATACCAAAGCAAGAGGTCATGAAGTCAAAGCCAGCCTTGGCTACATAGTGAGTTTCAGGCCAATCTGGCCTATATAGTCTCACCCTACTAGACAATCCTAAGGCTTATCTAATTTTGGAAAATTTAATCAATATGCACACTATTGATAACTAAAAGAGGAGGTTTGATCCAAACACAGTACATGTGCACATGAACATTAAATTTAAAAAAGGTATCAAATACTTTATTAAAAAATAACAAGGCATACGCCTTTTATTCCAGCACTCAGGAGGCAGAGGCAGGAGGATTTCCATGAGTTTAAGACCAGCCAGGCCTACAAAGTGAGTTCCACAACAACCAAGGCTACACAGAGAATCCTTGCCCCGAAAGACAAAAATAAATAAATAAATAATTACTTAATAAGGAAAAAAAGCTGGATTACTAAGAACCAATACAAACACATTTTTTAAAGACTATTTTAGAGGCTGGAGAGATATCTCAGCAGTTAAGATCACTTGCTACTCAAATTATAGGGCTTGAATTCCATTTCCAACAACCATATTGGGCAGCCCACTCCAGCTTCAAGGGATCCAGCTCCCTGTTTGAGCCTCCGTGGGAACCCATATACGCACAAAAATAAAATCAATCCTAGTGTCAGAGATAGTTCAGCTCAGTAAAGAATACTGCTGCCCTTCTGGAGGACCGGGGTTCTATTCCAGCACCCACAGGGCAGCTCACAAATATATAACTACAGTTCTAGGGGATCTGACACCCTTTCTAGACTCGACAGGCACTGCATGCATGGAGTGCGCTTACATACAAACTTCAACTTCTTGTGCTAAGATTACAGCATGTGCTGTAATTCGCATTCGCAGGTATGGGCATTTAATACAGAAAAAATAAGCTCAGTTATTTATTGAAGCAGGTGTGGCAAACAATAGCCATAGAGCATGTGGAGGTCAACAAACAGTGGAACTCAGTTCTCCACGTGGGTTCCAGGGATCAGAGTTAGGCCAGCAGGTTAAAAGTGCCCTCACCCTGTCATCAAACAGAGTAAGCTATCTCTGATATTCTAAATGCCATCTGGAGACAAACTAATATATTTCTGACTATTAACTACAATAAGACCACTTTACAGTGCTCTCCACTATTGGCAATTCATGAGAACTGTGTGTGGGGTACTTGGAGCCTCCTCTCCCTACCCCATCAAACCTACACAACCCATTTTCAAAGGGTTCCAAAAGCTGCTTAAGAGAAAATAAAGGTAAGGCTGTGAGATAAGGGTCTGTCCTCATACCCACTTACTGTCCATCACCCAAAACGCATCTCCGTCAGTCTCACCTTCTTCTTGAGCTGGCTCATGACATCAGCCAGGGCCCAGCTGCCGTCATACATGCCCTCCTTCTCAGTGAAAACGAAGTCAGGGTTGAAATCAGCACTACGGCTCTTCTGAAGGGCTTTCTGCTTGCGGCCCAGCACAATGGGCCCCTGCAAAGAGAGGGCAAAGTAACAGGCTGAGATGGAGGAACAGAACAGGAAGAGGGAAGGGAGGAGACCTACCAGGAGAAACCCACAGCTGGGAGCCCAGATCAGCACGGAGAGCCTGCCTAGCGTGTATGAGGCCCTGGGTTCAAATCAACACGCAGGATAAAAAAGCAACATAAGGCAAACACGGGCAGACGATAAGGAAGTGTCCAGCTTACAACTGTCCTGGAAGGTTTTTAACACACCTGTCGGTGGACAGTCAGTAGTCTAGCCTAGCTTAACTAGTGCTCTAGGTTCCAGGAAGAGAAGCGTCTGTAGAAACGAGGTGGACAGCTCCTGAGGAATGACACTCTGCCTTGACCTGCAAACAGTGTCCGTACCCCCCCCCCCATACACACACACACACACTGCACCTTCAAGCATGGACACACACACACAGGGAGGGGGACATGCAGAGTGGACTGTCGTGAAGAGGGCTGTGTGCGTCCAATGGCAGAAAGGACAGAGCCTGACCTACTCTGAAAGCCACGGGAGGAAGCAGCTGTAGGGTTGGTAGGAAGGGGCAGGTCCAAAGGGACCACGTCCTGGGAAGCCCACTCTACTGCCAGGTGAAGAGAGGACTAGAAGGGGACATTGACCAACTGCAAACGAAGAGAGGGCTGCAGGTGGCCAGGTGTGGTCGGAGGGCACGCAGTCAAAAACGACCTCACCGCTCCACCGTGAGGGGCAAAGACTGGAGCCTTAGAGTGTTGCTTTCTCGGAAGTCGACCGCAGAGGCCGTGGACCATCCGAAGGGCCATGTCAGGCAGGCAGATGACAGCGTGAGGCACGTAGTTTTGTTTTCTCGCCACTCGCTCAAGACTACATCCCCACCGCCCAATGCCACGACTGCCGCCTGGGAGGCTGGATGGACAGATGGGTACACAACGTCCTCGAGTGAGCAGGAAGCAAGACTGACTTCGGGGGCGAGGTCGCCTCTGCACAGCCTGGGTCAAACAGCCTGCTTGGGGACACCCTAGCACGCTGAGGACGGCCTGGCGCCCGCAGCTCCTTTCCGGCCGCTCCCGCCCACGGCTCCCTCCCCCGCCAATCCGTCCGCCGGCTCCCACCTCCTCCTCGTCGTCCCCGGAGTCCGACTCGGGCTCCACCGGCACCTCGTCATCTTCGCCGATGGTCCCGATGAAACCGAGCTCGGCCAGCATGCTGAGGAAGCAGCCACTTCCGGAAGCGAGTGCGATCCTCCGACCGCACCGGCCTTTTCGGCGCTCGCCTTACCGTCACGCGCATGCACTTACGTCACTTCCGTTCCAAGGAAGCTTTCCCACAACGCCGTCGGCGTTCGGGGGCGTGGTTTTGAATGATGAATTTAAATGGGTGGGGCTCTATTAAATTAGAATACTACATAGTCAAATTTCGGGAAGAAATGAAACCTGAAAGTGTGTGCAAGGTTGAGGGAAAAATTAGAAGTATGCGTACTTTTGGGACCAAAACAATAACAACAAAAAATGGTGGAAAGGCCTTCGGATGCCTCGGAATGGTAAAGGCGTTTGCCACGCTATGCTGAGGACCTGAGTTCAATCTCTGATACCTACTATGTGGAAGAAGAGCGAGTCCACAGAGTTGTCCTCAAAACTACACACCCTGTCCAAGAGAACACGCCCCTCTACACGCACAATAATAGTAATAAACGGGGCTGGAGACCTAGAGGGCTGGTTCAGAAGTTAAGAACCCTGGCTACTCTTGTAAAGGACGCGGGTTCGATTGCCAGCACTCACATGGGGACTCAGAGCCATCTGTAATCCCAAATCTAATGCCCTCTTCTGGCCTCCGTGGACGCTAAATGCACCTGGTACACATACATGCAGACAAAAATACCCATACACATAAAAATGTAAATAATAGATAATACTTTAAAATTTTTTTTTTTTTTTTTTTTTTTTTGGTATTTGAGACAGGGTTTCTCTGTGTAGCTCTGGTTATCCTGGAATACACTCTGTAGACCAGGCTGGCCTCAAACTCCCAGAGATTGTCTGCTTCTGCCTCCCAATTGTTAAGATTAAAAACCTGCACCACCACCACCCTGCTGTATTTTAAATTTTTTAAATAACTGCCGTAGAAAACACAGGAACAAATAATTGTCTTGGAGTGGTTGAATTGTAAGGAATTTTTATTCTCCTAAGTTCTTAGATATTTTTTTCCCCACAACAATAAACACATTGGGTTTTTTTGTGATTGTTTTCAATCACATCCTTTTTGTTTGTTTTTGTTCTGTTTTATGAGACAAGATTTCTCTGTGTAGCCTTGAAATTGGCTATGTAGACCAAGCTGGCCTCGAACTCACAGAGACTCATCTGTCTCTGCCTCCAGAGTGCTGGAAATAAAAACAAAATGATTTATGAGGTGTTGTTGTTGTTGTTGTTGTTATTTTGAGACAGGGTTACACTATGTAGCCTGTAGTTTGCTACATAGACCAGGCTACCCTGGAACTCACAGAGATCCTCCTGCCTCTACTTTCAATTTGATTAAAGGCCTATATACCACCAAGCCCAGCCAGGCCCATTTACTTTTTGTTTTGGGGTTGTTGTTTTTGTTGTTGTTGGGGGTTTTTGTTGTTGTTGTTGGGGGAGTTTGTTGTTGTTGTTCATTTGTTTGGTTTTTGGGGTTTTGTTTTATTTCGGTTTGGTTTTTTGTTAGTTTTGAAACATGGTCTCTCTACATAAACTAGGCTATCCTGGATCAGACTGGCCAAGAACTCACAGAAATTCACCTCTGCCTCCTGAGTACGGGGATTAAAGGCATGCACCACCAAACCCTGATACCTTTAGTTCATTCTTTACAGACTAGGGATATCTATTTAAAAATTTTAGCCGGATGGTGGTGGTGCACGCCTGTAATACCAGCACTCGGGAGGCAGAGGCAGGCGGATCTTTGTGAGTTCGAGGCCAGCCTGGTCTACAAGAGCTAGTTCCAGGACAGGCTCCAAAGCTACAGAGAAACCCTGTCTCAAAAAACAAAACAAAGCAAAACAAAAACAAATAAAAACCTGAACCAGGGGATTTAGCACCTATAATCTACACTCTGAGACAGAAAGATCCACAAGATTTCCTGGCCAGCCAGTTTAGCCAACAACAAGCAACAAACTCCTGGTTCAGTTAGAGACAGTCTCAAAATATAAGGTGAAAAGAGAGAGAGAGAAAGATACCTGCCATGGACCTCTATCCTCCACACATACCTGGGTACACACACACACACAATCTGAAGCCTGGTTGGACTTGGTAGGCTGCATGCCTAGCATGAAGCCCCAGGTTCAATTCCCAGAATCAGAGTATGTGTTAGTGTGCTGTGGAATGGTCTTTCTGTATGCTGTGAACATGTGTTACTCTTATTGGTTGATAAATAAAGCTGTTTTGGCCTATGGCATGGCAAGATAGAGCCAGGCAGGAAATCCAGGAAAGCCAGGCAGGAGAAGAAGGACAAAGTCCAAGAGACGCCAGTCAGCTACTGAGGAAGCAAGACTTGTAGAAAGCAAGGTAAGAGCCGGGCGGTGGTGGCGCACGCCTTTAATCCCAGCACTCGGGAGGCAGAGGCAGGTGGATCTCTGTGAGTCTGAGGCCAGCCTGGTCTACAGAGTGAGTTCTTGCCCACCTCCCATCTCTCTCTCTCTCTCCCCCACTTCCTCCTCTTTCTCTTCTGCCACTTTTGTCCCCAGGGACTGATCTCTTCCCCCTTCTCTTCCCCCTTCTCTCTCCCTTTTTCTGTCCCTTCTCTTTCCTCTTCCAATAAACCTCCCATGTGAGCCCTGTTGTATGATGTGATTCCTCTCCTTCCTGCTAATTTTCTTTTTTAGTTACCTTATATTGTATTATGGAAGTTTCTAAGGTATTTTATTTTTTTAAAAAAATATCTTTTTCATTTTGTATACCACTCCCAGTTCTCGCTCCCTCCCCCACTCCTTTTCCCTCCATCTTCCCTCCCACTCCACCCCATCTACTCCTCAGAGAGGGTAAGGCACATCGCTTTGAGGAAGGACCTAGGCCCTCCCTACTATATCTAGGCTGAGCAAGGTATCTCTAAAAGAGAATGGGTTCCAAAAAGCCAGTACAAGCAGTAGGGATAAATTCTGGTCCCACTGCCAGTGGGTCCACAGTCTGCCTCAGCCATGCAACTGTAACCCACATTTAGAGGGCCTAGTTTGCTCCTCTGCTGGTTCCTTTTCTGTCTGGAGTTGGTGAACTCCCATTAGCTCAGGTAAACTGTTTCAGTGGATGAACCCATCATGATCTTGATTTCTTTGCTCACATTCACAACCTTCTACTCTTCAACTGAACTTTGGGAGCCCAGCCCAGTGCTCCTCTGTGGATCTCTGCTTCTGCTTCCATCAGTTCCTGGATGAAGGTTCTTTTTTTTAAAGATTTATTTATTATGTATACAATATTCTCAATACTCTGCCTGTAAGCCAGAAGAGGGCACAGATCTCATTACAGATGGTTGTGAGCCACCATATGGTTGCTGGGAATTGAACTCAGGACCTTTGAAAGAGCAGGCGGTGCTCTTAACCTCTGAGCCATCTCTCCAGCCCTGGATGAAGGTTCTATGGTGACATTTAAGATAGTCATCAAAGCCAGGCGCACGACTTTAATCCCAGCACTCGGGAGGCAGAGGCAGGCAGGTCTCTGTGAGTTCAAGGCCAGCCCTGGTCTACAAGAGCTAGTTCCAGGACAGACACCAAAAACTACAGAGAAACCCTGTCTCAACCGCCCCCCCATCAAAAAAAAAAAGATAGTCATCAATCTGACTACAGGGCTAGGCCAGTTTGGGCACCCCCTCCATTCCCACCAGTTTTTAAATAAATTGTAGCATTGGTGCCAGAAGACTCTGCAGGCCCTCCTGGCGCTTCTGCCTGCCTGCCAGAGGCATGCCAGAACCCTAGAACTTGGTCTACACATGACAGCCTTACTTCTCCAACTAACGGATCATAGTCCCTCCATCCAACATCAGCATGATTGGTGAGCCCCCTCTTCTCCACCTCTGGCCATTTCCCACAAGTGAAGGCTCGTCTCTCGAGCATGATTTCTCGCCTTTTGTCTTCATCAAGTACTGGTACCAGGCAACGACAGCTCTCTTGGGCTCAGAGCCCTTGGACCCTGTTGTTTGCATGATGGCAATCAGGATAGCCTGTGTTTACTTAATCTGATTCCCTCTGAATTCCTGGGACACTAGGAATTGCAGATTCTTGGGTCTCACTTTTCTGCATCACTCATGGGAAGTGCGACTTTGTAGTCAGACATGGTCTTAATACCCCTTAGACATCAATCAAAATGGCTGCTTCTTGGCACCCTCTATCCTGATATGTTATGGGACCTTTGCAGCATCCTCCCACTGGTCTGACAGATGGAAGGAGGCGTCACTCTTTCACTCTTCCGCTCCCCCTCCCCCGAGAAACCTCTTACGCTAACTGTTGTGCGCGGCATGTTTGCTTAGTGGCACGACCCACTAAAGGACAATCACTTTGCGCTGGGACCCTACCTACCTGCTCCACCCTCAAAAGATCCGCTGTCTTCCACCTGCAACAAATCTGCTTTCTCCTTCACTGGCGGCTCTGCCTTCCATTCAGTACTGGTAACTGGGTCTCTGGCAGGGCTACCGACCTCTGACCAGTCCCCTGGATGTGAGGCTTCATTTCTTGATCACAGTCCTCTCCTTGCCTTCTGGCTTTTCTATTAAGTCCTGGTACCAGGCTTCTACATCTCTCTTGGGCTCAGAGCCCTTGGCCCCTGGTCTTGTGTGATGACGCATGGGACAGCCTGTGCCTACTTAATCGGATCCTCTCTGAATTCCCGTGATGCTAGGAATTGCAGACCCTTGGGTCTCACTTTTCTGCCTCACTCGTGGGTACTGTGTCATCGTCTATATCTCCTCATTCCCATTGGGGTGTCTTTTGGAGACCACTGACCACTCATTTTAAATTAAATCTGGCCTCAGTATTCCTTGAAGCAAACAGTCATAGAACCAAGAAAGAATTCTCCATTTTCTTTCTTTTTCATTATTCCAAACCTGCTTGTGTCTGTCTGCGCTCTCTCTCTCTCTGTCTCTGTCTCTGTCTCTGTCTCTCTCTCTCTCTCTCTCTCTCTCTCTCTCTCTGTCTCTCTCTCTGTCTCTCTCTCTCTAAACCTGTCTGTTTACTGCAGTGCGTGGGTCAGACGGATAAACCAGCTTCCTGTTGCTCTGTACACATTGGTTCTCCCCCCCCTTTTTTTAACTCAACTCCTGTTTCCATTTGACCCTGGTGATCTTTCCCGTCGCTTTTCCTTGTCTTCTCAGGAGACAGCCTTACCAGTGTGGTACATATTTGTTCTCTTTCACTTTTTACTATTGACTGCCCTCAGTAAGCAACCACCTGGTTGGTTCCTGGTGAATCGGAGAGAAAGAGAGTCCAGGAGATGCTGTGGTGATGGGAAAGGAGCAGGTGCTTTAAGTTCTTGTGAGCTCCAGGGAGTCGATTGGATCCACCTCAAACAGCATCTTGCCAGGTCCAAGAGGCACCGAATGGCCCCACATAGCATGGACAGTGAATTGAAACACCAGCTACCCCAGGACATGGCCAGCACCTCAGCTTTCTCAAGCTCCCCCAAAGATAGTCGGTGCCCCCAGGTCAGCAGGAAGCAGTCTTGAGAACACGGCATCCTCATCCCTGCCTCACCTGCTACCCCTTTCTAACTCCTCACCTTTTTATGATAAGCAAACGGGAGGATTGTTAGTATTCAGGCATCTGCACTGGCCTGCCCTCGGGGTCCTGACAGGATACATCCTCAGCTGCAGCCACTAAGAGCACCCCCTGTGCACATTTGCTACATTCCCTTATAAAAGGCAGGCCTTGTTCACCTCCCCCCTCTCTTCAGCCACTCTCGTCCCCAGACCAATATCTGCTCCCCTCTATTCTCCTTCTCCTCTTCCAGTAACCCTCCCATGTGAGTCCTGTTGTATGACATGACTTCTCTTCCCGCCACTTTTTAAAATTATAACAATTTTAGGCCTCTGGATATTTGGGAACTGGCCGGTGGGAGAGAAACCTCCGATTACATTAGTGCACACCTGTAATTCCAACATTTAAGAGGTAAGGCAACAAGACAAGAGGATAGGAAGTTCCTCTGTAGCTTTGGAGCTTGTCCTGGAATTCACTCTGCAGACCAGGCTGGCCTCGAACTCACAGAGATTCGCCTACCTCTGCCTCTGCCTCCTGAGTGCTGGGATTAAAGGCGTGCGCCACCACCGCCCAGCCCGTTTTCAATTTTTTTTTTTTTTTTTTTTTTTGGTTTTTCGAGACAGGGTTTCCCTGTAGTTTCTAGAGCCTGTCCTGGAACTAGCTCTTGTAGACCAGGCTGGCCTCGAACTTGCAGAGATCCGCCTGCCTCTGCCTCCCGAGTGCTGGGACTACAGGCGTGCGCCACCACCGCCCGGCTTTGTTTCCAATTTTTAATATAGGGCTGGCTCCTTTTCATGGCAATGGCTCTGTTCCCATGATGCCTCCTTGGGGTGCTGTCCTCCGAGCACTTGTATACTTACGTTATATGTGGGCTATGAGGCAGCCTCCACAGAAAGGCCCGGCGTAGAGATGGAGTGGTGGTTATGTGGCTGTAACCACATGTCGGGAGGAGGGAAGCCGGGCAGAGAAAGGTGGATGAGTGGAGCTCACTGGCCATCCGTCCAGTCTAGTCAGTCAGTAAATGCTGTTTTTTTGTGAGAGTTCATGCTGCAAAAAATATATGTAGAGCAATGGAATAAGTCACTCTTCACACACCTGCGCATGGGTGCACACCCAAAGATATACTTACAGAAATGCACACACCCCACAACAAAAATAAATAATATGCCAGGCAGTGGTAGCACATGCCTTTAATCCCATCACTCCAGAGGCAGAGGCAGAAGGGTCTTTATGAGTTGAAGGCCAGCCTGGTCTATGGAGCTAGTTTCAGGACAGCCAGGGCTGCATAGAGAAAAACACTGTCTCTAAAAACCAAGAGTAAATAAATAAATAAATAAATACATAGTAGGATTTGGTGACAAGGCTTAGCAGCTGTAAGCACTGTCTGCTCTTGCAAAAGACTGTGTTTGGTTCCCAGCACCCAGACCTGGATCACAATCATCTGTAATGTCAGCTCCAGGGGATCCGACACCCTCTTCTGAACTCTGAGGACACAAAGCATGTGCATGGTGCACATAAGCACCTGTGGGCAAAACATTCATACACATAATATAACCAAAAATAATTACAACAAAGATTTTTCTCCATCTTAGCACCTTTGACATTTATGTCTGGTGGGAGCCTGTTTCTTGTGAGGTGCTTGGAGCATTCTCTACCCACTACATGTCAGTGGTACCCGCCTCCTCCCCTGCTCTGAATATCAACTAAGGGTTCTGATTGTGGCCCACCGCCTATAATCTGCTGCTTGGAGCGGAGTCACCATTTCCAGATCCCCCAGGTTTTTGCACCAGGATTGCCCATGTGTGACCTGGTTATTTGGCCTGCTGGTACTAGAAACAGTTTTGTTTCTGTGTTCAGCCTGGACTCTGGTCTCAAAAGAACAAAACAAAAACCCAAACAAAAAAAACAATAAAAAAGAAATAAGAGTTTTATGCTGGGCAGTGTGGGCACACACATTTAATCCCAGCACTCGGGAGGCAGAGGTAGGCGGATCTCTGTGAATTTGAGGCCAGCCTGGTCTACAAGAGCTAGTTCCAGGACAAAAACCAAAGCTAAAGAGAAACTTTGTCTTAAAAAAAAAAAAAGAAACAGAATTTTGCAACATTGTCATTACCATCATCAACAATAACAACAGAAAACATGTTTACAGGTTACCAGTTTTTAATCTTTTAAGAGAGTTTGCCCATTTTGTTCTGGGATTTCATAGTGGGAGTGAGGACAAACACATTGTGCAACTAAGTGTAGCCAACTTGATGAACAGATGGGCCCCAAGCAGAGTAAGCGGAGAGTGCTCGTTGGTTTCCTGCCCACCCAGACCCAAAACAATCACACGAAAACTGTATTATTACAACACTGTTTGGCCCATTAGCTCTCGTTTCTAATTGGCTAGTTCTTACATCTTAAATTAACCCATTTTTATTAATCTGTGAATCACCATGTGGTTGTGGTCCTCCTGTAAGCTTTTGTCCAACATCCCTCGTGGCGGCTACATGACTTCTTTTTTACTCCACCTGCTCTCTCTCTCTACACCTGTCTGCCTGGAATTCCTGCCTTGCCCTATTCTGCACTGCAATAGGCCCCAAACAGCTTCTTTATTCACCAAATATATTCCCAGCATACAGAGGGGAATCCCACATCAATGCAGTGGGCAGAAGAGGAGTTTATTCTTAGATACAAAGTTTATTCTTTATTCTTGGCACTTTGTAACAAGTCTTTCTCCATCCTGCCAGCTCCCAAATAAAGACATGATGAGACTTACTAGCCATGAAAGCTTGGCCTTAGCTTAGGCTTGTCCCACTAGCTCTAAAATGTAACTGGAAGTTTTTCTTCCACCTACCAGTTTCCAAATAAGCATTCAGAGGCATAATATTAATTACAAACTGTTTGGCCTATTAACTCAAGTTTATCAAATAGCTCTCATAACTTAAATTAACCCATTTCTATTATTCTATATTTTACCATGAGATTCGTGGTTTTTTACTTCACATCTTGCTTCCCCTGTAGCTGCTGGTGTCTCCCAGATTCTGCCTTCTTTCTCCCTTTATTCAGTTTGCCTTTCTGACCTAGCTCTATTCTGCCTTGTCATAGACCAAAGCAGCTTTATTCATCAACCAATAAAAGCAACACATATTTGCAGCATACAGAAGGGCATCCCACATCACTTACAATTTAAATTAACCCATTTATAGTAATCTACATTCTGCCACATGGCTTGTGGCTGTTACCTCTCTTCCTGCACATTCTTGCTCTGTCTCCTGGCATATCCCCCTTTCTTCTTCCCAGAGTCCTCTCTGTCCCTGGAAGTTGCACCTATACCTCCTGCCTAGCTAATGGCTAGTCATCTCTTTATCACACCAATCACAGGAATACATCTTCACACAGTGTCCAAATATCCCACAACAGCAGTTTGCTTTGTCTTTATGAAGACACTCTTTTCCCGGAACCTTGAAGGAAGTTGGGGACACAAGCCCAGGGCATTTTCAGTCATTACCAGGTATTATAATCTTTTGGTCAGTATTGTGCAACAGTTTCTTCTGAGGTTGAAACATTCTATCCTGCAGGGAGCTCCTTAGGCAGGAAGGTAAGGAACTCAAAATAGGTTCAGGAAGCCCCTGAAGCTGAGCAGATCTCCTAGGCCCCATCCTGCCAAAATAATCAGTAAAAGCTTCAAAGAAGAGTCTCAGACAAGACAAGCTACAAAGACCGAAACCTGACAAAACAGCTGCCTGAGAGATGCAGAAACCAGTCCAGTTGCTGGAAGAGGTTTAGACAGATGGAGGCACCTGGAAAGAACACTCTGCAACCTGTGTAGTGTGCTCTAGGTTCCCAGCTTTTGTGAGTTGTGGCCCATGCAGTGGTGGGCCCCGATGATGGAGCTGCGTTTGAGTCATTTCTGTTCCTGTAAGTAACCCCAATAAAATTCATTGGTTCACCAAGTTGGATTTGGTGGTATCTTTACTTTGCTCTGTGGCGGATTTCTTATCTGGGGTGAGTGGACATGTGTGTTGTGTTGCCCCAGGAAAAGGTTTTTCACATGAGAATCAGGGCAGATGCAGCGGCACACGCTTTTCTTCCCAGCACTTGCGAGTGTGAGGCAGGGGGATCTCTGTGAATTTGGGGCCAGCCTGGTCTATAGTGAGTTTCGGGACATCAAAGCCTATACAGAGAATTCCTGACTTGAAAAACAAAACACATTCTCTTGACTACTGGACTGTCCCAGGCAGTCTTAGTCCAGCAATTTTCTTTTCATTTTGGTTTTTTTCTTTTCTTTTTTTCGAGACAGGGTTTCACTGTAGTTTTAGAGCCTGTCCTGGAACTAGCTCTTGTAGACCAGGCTGGCCTCGAACTTGCAGAGATCCGCCTGCCTCTGCCTCCCGAGTGCTGGGATTAAAGGCGTGCGCCACCACCGCCCGGCTTTGTTTTTCTTTTTTTTTTTTTTTTAAAAAAGATTTATTTATTTTGTTTGCAGTGTTCTGTCTGCATGTATAATTTAATACTTTAAATTACTATTGTTGTTTTGTTTTTTTTTGACAGGGTTTCTCTGTAGCTTTGGCACGTGCCCTGGAACTCACTCTGTAGACCAGGCTGGCCTCGAACTCACAGAGATCTGCCTGTCTCTACCTCCTAAATGCTGGGATTATAGGCATGCACCACCACCACCCAGCTTTTTTTTTTTTTTTAGCTTTATCTATTTATTATGTATACAGTGTTCTGCCTGCACGTCTGCCTGTAGGTCAGAAGAGGGCACCAGATCTCCTTATAGATGGTTGTGAGCCATCACGTGGTTGCTGGGGATTGAACTAAGGACCTCTGGAAGAGCAGCTCTTAACCTCTGGGCCATCTCTCCAGCCCCTGGCAATTTCATTTGACTGACCGTGGTAAGAGATAAAACCTCTACGTTTGACTGAAAACTTGCTTGGTGGGTTGCTGGCCTAGCATGGACAAAACCCCAGATTCCATCCCCAGAGCTGTATAAACTGAGCAGAGTGACACACGTCTTTAATTTCAGCACTCTGTAGATGGAGAAAAGAATATCTGGCCAGGTGGTGGTGGCGCACGCCTTTAATCCCAGCACTCAGGAAGCAGAGGCAGGCAGATCTCTGTGAGTTTGAGACTATCCTGGTCTACCAGAGCTAGTTTCAGGACAGGCTCCAAAGCCACAGAGAAACCCTGTCTCGAAAAAAAAAAAAAGAATATCTGAAATTCAAGTTGTCCTAGGCTACATAGCAAACTGAAGGCTAACTCGGGCTATGTGAGGCTGCATCTAAAAAAACAAAACAAAAACCCAGGGCTGTGGAGATGGCTCAGTGGACGATGTGCTTGCCCTGGAAGGGTGAGGACATGAGTTGGGGTCCTCGGAATCCACATAAAATACAGTAACGCAGACCTGGAGATGGGAAGCAGATGGGAGAATCTTGCTTGTGGGCCAGGTAGCCTAGTGTACTCAGTGGGAAGAAGCGGAGACGCTGTTGGCCAGACCAGATGTCTTTGGCCTAAAGCATCTGCTGCCAAGCTTCACAAGAGTTTGATCCCCAAGACCTACATGGTGGCAGGAGAGAACCAGTTCAGGAATGTTGGTCTTTTCTTTCTATACATGTCATGATACACGTATGTACAATGTACATATACACACAAATAATTCTTTTTTTTTTCGAGACAGGGTTTCTCAGTAGCTTTGGATCCTGCCCTGGAACTAGCTCTTGTAGGCCTGGCTGACCTCATACTCACAAATATCCACCTGTTTCTGCCTCCCAAGTGCTGGGGTTAAAGCCATGTGCCACCACCGCCCGGGAACAAATAATTTTTTAAACATGTGTGCTGAAGAATTGACTCAGCAGTTAACCCTTGCTGCTCTTACAGAGGACCTGAGTTCGATTCCCAGATCCTACATGGTAGCTCATGGTCACCTGTAACTCTAGTCTCAGGGGCTCTGATAGCATCTTCTGACCTCCCTGGCACTAGGCACATATGTGGTGCTCATACATTCATGCAAAACACTCATACATATAAAATAACATTTTCAAAAAATTCCTTTAGGAGTATTTTTTGACTCCATGTGGTAGTGTACACCAGCACTAAGAAAGCAGAGGCAGAAGGATCTCTGTGAGTTCGAGGCCAGCCTGGTCTACAGAGTGAGTTCCAGGACAGCCAGGGATATATAGAGTGATACTGCCTCAAAAAGACAGACAAACAGATAGACAGACAGACAGACAGACAGAGAAAAAGAAAGAAAACAAAACCCAAAAAACTACATTTTAAAACTTACATACTACAGGGCAGTGGTATACATGCCTTTAATTCCAGCACTCTGGAAATAGGCAGGTGGATCTGAGTTCAAGGCTAGCTTGGTCTACAGAGCTAGTTCCAGGACAGCTAGGTTTACACAAAGAAACCCTGTCTCAAAAAGAATATTATGTACTAAGACAGAAATTAACCTGTGTGTGCTATTCATCATGAGTGTGGGTTCTTGGTCGCAGAATGAGTTCTAATATAGCCTAGTCTACAGAGTTAGATCCTGTATCAAAAACAAAACCCAAAGCAGACACCAAAAAACAAAACCCAAAAGAAACAAAAAATTCAAACAATCATGCAAGTTATCTCAAGACTGGGTAGACCTGAGCTCTTATGTGTGTATAAGTGTCGGGTGCACACTTGTGTGCACGTGTATGGAGGCCAGAGGTCATTGTTGAGTATCTTCTTCAATCCCTCTCAAACTCCTTATTTTATATACATTACATACATACATATATTTCAAGATAGTGTTTCTCTGTCTGTCTGTCCTTGAATTTACTCTGTAGATCAGGCTGGCCTTGAACTCAGAGATCCACCTGCCTCTGCCTCTCCAGTGCTGTGACTAAAGGCATGGGCCACCCTACCCAGCTCAAACTCGTTTTTAAAGAGTTTCTTACTGGGGCCTAGAACTTACCAATTCAGCCATCCTGACTGGCCAGTGAGTGCCAGGAACCCTCTTCTTAGCACCAGGGGCACAGACAGGCACCTTAGAGCCTGGCTTTTGCATGGATTCAGATCCGCAGGCTTTCATAGGAAGGATTGAGCCATCTCTCCCAAACTTTTGGTGATCTTTCTGACTTTATTTGGGAGATGGGTGGTGGGCCCCCAAAGGAGCCAGAGAGTAAAAGTTAAAAAACCACCAATCACATTGCTGGGCGGTGGTGGCACAGGACTTTAATCTCAGCACTTGGGAGGCAGAGGCAGGTGAATCCCTGTGAGTTCGAGGCCAGCCTGGTCTACAAGAGCTAGTTCCAGGACAGCTAGGGCTGTTAAAAAGGGAAACCCTGTCTTGAAAAACAAAACAAAAAACAAACAAACAAACAAAAAACCCAACCAACCACATACAACCTTCTGTAACTCTCTTTCCAGGGGACCCAACACCTTCTTCTGCTCTCTGCTCCAGGTAAAACACATGCAGGCAAAACACTCCCACACATAAAGAAAAACATATAAACTAAAAGATAAATTCTTGGGCACAGAGATGGTTCAGTGGTTGAAGCACTTGTTGCTCTTCCAAGGGGTCTGGAATTGATTACCAACACCCACATGGGGCTTACAAGCAGTATATACATACTGGCAGCAGTCTCTTTATGAGAGAAGTTCAATAAGTACCATAGGCTGGCCTTGAACCCAGCAATCCTGCTACAGCCTCCCAAGTGCTGGAATTTGCAGTGTGAGCCAGGACTTCCAGCTTTTCTCATTGCTTTCTAAAGAAGCCTTTCTTCTGTGACATCTTCTTGCTATTGACCCTCTAACATGTAGAAATAGTCCAGTGTAATAAGTTTCCAGCAAATTTGGGAACTGCTTATCTGGACTTAGAAGTGCTTTTCAATCTTGCTTCCCTCATATAACACACACGTGAAGTGAGCTAAACACGCTCTCACATACATACTTTAAAAAATTAAAACAAGGGGCTGGAGAAATGGCTCAGAGGTTAAGAGCACTGACTGCTCTTCCAGAGGTCCTGAGTTCAATTCCTGGCAACCACATGGTGGCTCACAAACCATCTATAATGAGATCTGGTGCCCTCTTCTGACGCAGGTATACATGTAGGCAGAACACTATACATAATAAATAAACAAATTTTTAAAAACAAAAACAAAACAAAACAAAAACCTACATGGTGAGCGGGAAATAGAACTCAGTGGTAGAAGTTTGGCTCAATCCCCAGGACCACATCAAATAAAACCGCACCAGCCTCTGTCCACAGAATCACACTCTGTTTAGAGTCCTGTGACAGCAACCAGTAAACACCTGTTCCGCACTAGAATGTGAACTCCACGAGAGCACGGACCTGCGCACTCTCGCCGTTTTCTCGGCTTCTGACCTTGCACACGGCAGCAGGTTCACAGATGTTGACATAAAGGAGTGTCTGCCTAGAAGGAAACACAAAGCCGAGAGAGAAAGGAAGATAGGCCTGCTTTCCCGGCTCAGCTTGAGCTCCTGCAAAACTACAACTCCCAGCATGCCCCGACCAGACGGAACCATGCCGGCCCCTGACGCACCAGCATGTCTAGAGGGCGCAGGCAGGCTGCGGCGCCCGCCGGGACTTGTGGTCCCAGCCGCGGTGGGGGTGGGGCCGATATGGAGGCGGGCGGGGGCTGGGGGCGGGCGCGGCCCCTCCCCCGTCACTTCCTGCCGGGCTGCGGGCGCCGGAGCCGCTCTTCAGCGTTTGCGCTGTCGGTCGTCGCTTCTGTGTCGTCTCCCCCCCCCCCTTCTGATCCCCGGCCCGGCGGCTCCCGCCTCCTCCGCGGCTACACCGCCTCTTTCCTCCCCTGGTCCCTTCTTCCTCGCCCTCCTCCTTTGCTCCTTCCCTTCCTCGCCGCCGCCCAGGACCGCCGGCCCGGGTACGAGCTCCGGGGAAGCAGCCAGGTGAGGCGGCCAGGCCGGGCCTCGGCAGGGCCCCGTAGGCACGGCGGCAGCGGGAGGTGGGCGGCGGGTGGGCTAGGCCTCGCGGGCGCGCGAGCTGCGGCCCAGGCCCGTCTCCGCCCGCGGGGCCTTCCCGGAGGAGGCGGGCCCTCCGCTGCGCTCGTGGGCCCGGTGCCCGAGTTAGGCGGGGGTGCGGGCAGGGGCTGGGCCGATCCGGAGCCCCCCAGGTCTCGGCGCCGTGCACAGTGCACAGTGTTGCGGCCACTGCCGAGCCATGGGACGTGGTGCCAAATCCCGGCTCTGCCCCCTTCGCAAGTCATTTCATACTCTTTTGTTTTTCAGTTGTGAGGGGAAGCGGAGTGGGGGGGGGGAGGTAGAAGACTAATCCCGTCCCGGTCCTGTCCCTGCCTCTTCAGACTGTGAAGGTGCAGTGAAATGGGGCGTGTAAAGCGCTTATCAGCGTGCCAGACCCACATCGTGTCCCAATAAACGGTTTGCATAATTTATTAGCGTGATATGAAGGTATAATTTAGGGTGCAGACTGGACAGAAGTTGACCTACCTTCCCATTTGGGTTTCCTCCGAGGCAGAAGAACCCGCGTGCCCACTGCCAGCGCTTGGGCATTGTGCTTGCCTAGCATCAGAAAGGGGCGCGCGCTTAATTGGGACACTGTAGCAGGCAAAGTATGTATGTAGACATAGCCGTCCTTCTGTAGAACCAGCTGTGGGGACTTGGTCGGTTCCCCCAAGCTCAACAATCTGTCCCATGTTTCCCAGTCACCATCCAGAACCTTGTGATTTCTTTTTCTGTGGAAGTTGCTGGCACAGGCGCCCGTTGGGCTCAGCAGACCTTTCTGGAGCTCTCCTGTGTGTTAGGCTCTGGAGAGGGAGTGTGCAAAAGTGTGAAAGCCCTGCCTTTCTGGTCGCGTCCACAGCTTTTCACGTTCTTTGACTGAACTTTTCTCTCACTCCGGGGTCGCATTTAGCAGTTTCCCTGAAGTCCTGGCCGCACCTCCCTCACTGTGCCAACACTGCTGGCTCTTGTGGAAGCTTTATTTTGTTCCGTTTTACCCGGCGTGATGTGGGGGCACTTTTTCATCTGTCTGTTTACATCTGCTCGCAACTGTAATTCTTGAGAAGGTGTTAGCAGAGTTAGAAACTAGGTCTTTTAGGCATCTCTGCCTACCAAATGTAAATTATGAACGACTTCGACTTCGTTACTTGTTGAAGGGAAAACTGAAAACTGTAGTTGGTGAGTGTGGAGGGAGCAGTCTTGGCTGTTCTGGTGAGTTTTAGAGGACCATCTTTTCTTTTCTGACTCAGCCTTTCTCTCTTTTAGTAAGATGAAGTTCTTCTGTTTTTATTTTTGAGTGTAATAGCAGCAGCAGCTGTGTGGACTTCGGAAGACAACTTTTGGGGTTCAGTAGGTTGTCTGGGCTCCGTGCTGCACAAGCACTTTATATGCTGAGCTGTCTCAAAAGTGTCTGCTCTTTGTTTGTTTGTTTTAAATCTGCTTAGTGACATTGGCTACCCTTAAAGACACGCACACGCAGATTTACGGAAGTAATATAGTGTGTTTGCTGTGCTCAACGACTTTTCTATGCCATAGGATTATTTTGTGTATGTTAGTGTGTGTGTGTGTGTGTGTGTGTTTTACCTTTGTGATAGCGTGTACACATGTGCATGACCCTGTGTGCCTGTGGAGACCAGAGATCAACCTCTGGTGTCTTGCTTTTCTGTGTTATTTTCAGAGACAGTATCTCTGTGCATGATGCTTCTCCTGACCTACCCATCTCTTCAGCCCTCTACCATCAGATTGTTTGGAGCAGTCAATTTCCTTAGTAATTGGAGATGGTTATATCACAGCCATCTCAATAATGCAAGGCAGCCTCTGTTTTTGTTTTGACTCTTCGTAAAATTTGTAACAGTCAGGAAATAGTTTCTAGCATAAATTGTTGAGTACATAGCTCTTTTTTTGGTTGCTTGGTTGTTTTTTTTTCCAAGACAGGGTTTCTCTGTGTAGCTTTATAGCCTGTCCTGGCACTCGTTCTGTAGACCAGGCTGGCCTCAAACTCAGAGATCCGCCTGCCTCTGCCTCCCTAGTGCTGGCATTAAAGGTGTGGGCCACCACTGCCCTGGTGAGTGTAATAACTTTTTAACAGCCCCTAAACAAACGATTCTGCAAGCAGCTCTGAGCATATCCTTTGCCACATCGACAATTAAGGCACTTCCAGGAAAGTGAAGTTATTTTGTTTAGTTTTTTCTTTTTTTTTTTTTTTTTTTTTTTTTTTTTGATGGTGCCTCTAGTTTAGGCTGAGTCCTCCTGTCTCATCCACAGAGGTTCAGAGATTACAGGTGTGAGCCATCAAGCCTGGCTTCTGAAGTTATTTTTAAGTATGAAAATTGAACACTATAGAGGGCACTGTGAGTTGGTTGCCCAGTTTTGGCAATTATCAACTCCTACCTAAGGTCAGTCTCCTTTTTTCTTGAACTCCCTCCTTTAAGATGACTTATTTTGAAACAAACCTTAAACTTACCATAATCTTACTCATTTTGACTTTAACCAGATCACCTTAGGTTAACTGTTAAACTGTTAATAAAATCCAAAATGCCATTTCTCAGTATATTAGAACTGACAGTCTGTCCATCCATCTGTCTTTTTTTTTTTTTTTTTTTTTTTTTTTTAGAGACAGGGTTTCTCTGTAGCTTTGGTGCCTATCCTGGAACTAGCTCTTGTAGACCAGGCTAGCCTCGAACTCACAGAGATCCACCTGCCTCTGCCTCCTGAGTGCTGGGATTAAAGGCATGTGCCACCACCTGTCAGGCTCTTTCTTCTTTTGTCTGGCTTCTTCATTGACCTGTGCTTTATGCACAGCAGGGAAGCAGCTGTAGAGTTAGCAGATTCCCCTCCTCAATGTAGAGCCCAGATTTCAGTCTTTCTTTCTGTTTATGAACTGAGTCAATGTTCCTCAGCTATTGATGACTAATTGAAATGCTGAGCAGTGGTGAATGCCTTTGATCCTAGCTCTTGGGAGACCAAGGCAGGCAGAGAGACCCTGTCTCAGAAGTAAAAAGAAAAGGGTTTTGGAGCTGTAGCTCAGTAGTGGGATACTTGCTTAGCACGCACAAGGCTCCAGGATTAATCTCTAATATTGCAAAACTCCAAACCATGTGTTGTTGAATTGCTGTCTGAAGGGCCCCTGCAGTGTTTACAAACAACGTATTCTTAGCTTTGTGAGCAGTGTGCAACCCCAAGTTAGGGATTGGTATTTCCCTTGTCTAAAAGCAGATCTCTCCCAACGTTGAGGTTGACCAGAATGTTGTAAATGTTTGCTGCTGTTACTCAATTTTCCCTGTGACTGTTATTTCTGGGCTGCACGTGTCCATCAGAGTTTGGTCAGTGCCAGTGCTCTGCCACTCCAGTTGTCACAGCCTGAGTGGCGAAGAGGGGCTGCCTCTTCATATCAATTTAAGAGCCTGTTTTTTAAAAATAATTTATTTATTACCATTTTATGTATATTGGTGTTTTGCCTGTAAGTATATCCATGAGAGGGAGTCAGATTCCCTAGAATGGAGTCACAGATGGTTGTGAGCTTTGTGAGCTGTCATGTGGGTGCTGGGAATTGAACCCAGGTCCTCTGAAAGAGCAGCCAGTGCTCTTAACTGCTAAACCATCTCTCCAGCCCCTAGGAGCCTCTTCTTAATCCCTGAATTCCATGTCTAAGAAGGAAGAAAATATTTAAAAACACTTGGTCTACCAGGTGGTGGTGGCGGCGCACCCTTTAATCCCAGCATTTGGGAGGCAGAGACTGGTATATCTTTGTGAGTTTGAGGCCAGCCTGGTTTACAGAGTGAGTTCCAGGACAACCATGTCTACACAGAGAAACTCTGTCTCAAAAAAACAAAACAAAACCTGTTGCAGTATGTCTTCACTAGCCCAGAATGGAGTATAATAAAAGTTTATGTACTAGGGGTAAAACTCACAGAATTTATTAGGGGATAAACTCACAGAAAGAGTAGTGATCCACAGTCCTCTGTGTGTGTGGGGGGGGGCTGGATTCGACTTCAACAGTCAAGCCCCCCCTTTTTGTCTGCATATGTAGTACATAAGACCACGCCCAAAGTAGGCCAGTATCGTAAAGGTTTTTGGTTGAAGGAGTTCCCACAGCAAAATCCCAAGTCCACTTGGTCTTTCCCATTAGACTTAATGTAAATTTTGGAGTACTTATAATTTTTGCTGTAGTCAAAATACATGTCCTTAAGTTTCAGCCATAAAACATTTATATATAAATTATTTTAAGTTTAGCCATGAACTTGATTCATGGATCCCCTGGCTCGTTGTTTAAACCAGAGCGTCATTTCTGTTGTAATCATGGCTGCTCAGACAGCAGGAACCAGTGTGGGCACCTTTCCTGGAGGCTCTCTACCTAGCCTCTGGGGAACAGGTGTCTTCAGAGTTGACCTGCTCGGTTTTCCAGGCTGCACGTTTTTGAAAACCATCGAACTTACTAGTTTTCTTTGGTAGTTTGTGTGCACTGCAGTCTGACTGCTCCTCACGGCTCCCTCCCAGGGGTGTTATGACGTCCATGCTGTATGGGGCCATCTTAAGTGATACTGTTGCACCCTCAGTTGACAGCTTTTGGAGCTGCTTGCAAGGCCTTCTCTTAGCCTGGAGTTTTAGAGACTTCAAAACTGTCTATGCGGGGGGTGGGGGGGTGGGAAAGTTGGGGGGGGTGGGGGGGGAGGGACTGGAGAAATGGCTCAGCGGTTAAGAGCACCAGAGGACCCAGGTTCAATTCCCAGCACTCACATGGTAGTTCACAACTGTCTGTAACTCCAGTTTTCTGGGATCTGATGTCTTCACGCCAATGCACTTAAAATAAAGTTAAATAAATTATTTAAAAAAAAAAAAACTATCGACAGGATTTTCTTGACTTGTTTCACAGCAGACCTGTTAGTGGATAATGTGTGTGGAATTTTCCATGGGTTTTTTTTTTTTTTTTTTAAACACAAAAGCAAAAACTCCTTACTAGAATCAAAGCTGTGGTGTTATACTGCTCTAAAGTACAGAAATTGCAAGCTAAAGGACTGAACATGAGAAGACCTGTGAGTTGCTATGGTTACTTTCTCCCAACATTTTATTAGAAAGTTTCCAACACATACCGAAGTTTCTAAAATTTTAGTCTTGGCGCTTTGGGTCCCTCCTACTGTACCATTATCACCGACTCCACTTGCACTAACACGCTTGTCTGTTTTGCGCCAGCTGGCGCAGCAGCATAGACACGCTTCAGATGATGCTCACTGGGTTTGTGGCTTATTGCGCTGTGCTGAGGGTGGGCCAAATGCCCCACCGCTTAGCTCCATCTCAGCTGTTAAGGTTTATTTTATTTATTTTTTTTAGTTTTCTCTTTTTGAGATAGGGTCTTTCTTTGTAGCCCTGGCTGTCCTGGAACTTGCCATGTAAATCAGGCTGGCATCCAACTCAAAGAGATCCACCTGCCTCTGCCTCCTGGGTGCTAGGATTTAAAGGTATGCACAACCATGCCCAGCCTGCATCTTTTTTAAAAGTTAAGAGCTTCATTGATTTTAACTTCCAGTTAGGTTTTGACTGAAAAATCTCTGCTTTTAAGGCTAATTGTTTGTTGAACTTTTGCACCAGGAAAATGTTGACCAAATTTTTTGTTCTCACCCTCAGGAAATGGTAGGGTTAGAAGTAGCTCCATGGGGGCTTGTCAAAGGGTCCAGGTGAGGGCTTGACTAGCTCCTGCTGGCAGCTCAGTGCTCTGAACTAAATTAAACCACTGTGAACTGTTTTCAAGGGAGTTAAAGGAAATTTCCTGCCAGTACCTAATATTAATATTTTCATTCTCAAACTAGTGACAGGTTGATTTATTTACTTATTTATTTTGGGCAGGCTGATTTAAAACTGATGTCACCTTATAAGTGGAGGTGACAAACCCCAGGGGTGGGTCTTGTGTTCATTTCTTTAATAAAAGTACACTCCAAAAGCATAGATGGGACGCATTTGCATCTCACTTCCAGGCATGGGGGCACGCATTTTTATTTCAGCAGATGGGAGGCAGATGCAGAGGCAGGCAGATCTCTGAGTTCGAGGCAAGCTTGGTCTATTGAGTGAGTTCGAGGACAGCCAAGGCTACACAGAGAAACCCTGCCTCAGACAAAACAAACCAATCAAAACAAACAAGTGTGCACTCAGAAACAACATTCTTGTGTTCTGTTTGTTCAGTGCTTCATCCTCAGCAGACAGGTGCTGTCTAAACACTGCCACAGTGAAGTTTACTCTGCAGTAAACTAAAAGGACTCCCTGACTACTTGCCTGTCATCCAGGTAAGGGGTCATGGCGCCTCAGGGGGTGGAGTTAGTAAATTGGGCAACAGATCTGTAGGCTTCAAATCTAATCTGCCTTCGCTGGGTATGTTAGCCTCTGACAGAGAGGGCTGCCCAGCATTCTGTATATTACAACATCAGCAAGCAGTATTCCCATTTCTATCAGGGAATTCAAAACTTCAGTTAATTCTACTTATGGAAAGCATGGATTTCAGGCAAGTGTAGTAACCTAAGCCTGTAATCCTGGCATCTGGAAGGTGGGATAGGAACATCAGGAATCCAAGGCCAATTGTGACTGCACGCCACGTGTGAGATTGTTCCGGTTTCCATGAGACCTGTCTCTCTCACACCCTCCAAAAAAGATGTGGAGCTGTACAGGGGCGCACACCTCTAATCTCAGCACTCGGGAGGCAGAGGCAGGCGGATCTCTGGATCTCTGTAAATTCGGCCTGGTCTACAAGAGCTAGTTCCAGGGCAGGCTCCAAAGCTACAGAGAAACCCTTTCTCAAAAAAAAAAAAAAAAAAAAAGACTTTCTTTTGAATTATAATATTCTGCTTTATTGGAAAACACTAAGATTAATTAACTTTTGAAGGCTGTTGGAATTAAACTTTTTTTTTTTAAATAGGGTTTCTATGTAATCTCAGTAGTACTAGAACTCACAGAGATCCTCTTGCTTCTGCCTCCTGTGCGCCACTGGTGATGCATAGCTTTGGAATTAAATTAGTTTTTTAAACTTTTGTTTGGGGTAATGGTTTTTCTGGGAGGAACAATTAACGATGACTTCTCATTTATGATATGTATTTTTATTTTTTTTTTTATTTTTTATTTATTTATTTATTTTTTTGGTTTTTCGAGACAGTGTATTTTTATTTAAATGTATTTATTTTATTTGAATGAGTGATATACATGTGTGTACCACATGCTTGCCTGGTTCTTGTGGGGATCAGGAGACAGCATTAGATCTCCTGAAAAATGTGACATACCATGTGGGTGTTAAACATCTAACCTGGGTCCTCTGTGAGAGCAACAAGTGCCATCTTGTGAGCCATCTCTCTAGCCCAGTGACTCTCAACCTGTGTGGTGTGACCCCTTTGAGGGAGGTCCAACAACCCTTTCACAGGGGTCTCTTAAGACCTTTGGAAAACAGATATTTTACACTATGATTCATAACAGCAAAATTATAGTTACAAAGTAGCAATGAAAATAATTTTATGGTTGGGGGTCACTACAATATGAGGAACCCTTCTAGAGGTTGAGAACCACTGCTCTAGACCCTAGAGCAGGCCACCCAAGAGTTAACGCTTGTATACAGAAGAGTCCTCCTTGCCTACTTGACTTTGGCAAATGTGATATGGGACCACATTCAAGGCTTGATTTGTGTGCAGAGATCTGAGCAGTCAGGTGTTTGCAGGCATCAGTTGTAGATAGTTTTGTTGTCTAGCAAGTGAGTGGGAGTAGGACTCCTTAAGTTAACCTTTCCTGTCTTTGTTTCTCTTGAGTCCTAAGTACATAGTGGAATGTCTTGTAGTTATATGGTTACATTTCTTTCTTGTGCAGTTATTTATGTATCCAGGACTGTGATCAAACACTGACTTGACATTGATCTTAAAGCAGTCATTTTGGGAATTATTGTGTAGGAAGCTAATAATGACTGACATATATCTGTGCTCATGGCTGTCCTTGCTACAGCTGTTTGGATGATATTGGAGTTTGTGGATTGTTTCCTGGGAGGGGAGGGGAAGGCAACAGTGAGAGGTGAGTTTTAATTTCAGAAAACAACTGAATTGCAGTTAGGGTAAACATGTCTTAGATAAGGGTCTTAGATGGAGTGGTGACTTAGTGGTTGAGAGCTTTTCCTGTGCTTCCCGAGGACCCGATTTAGTTCCAGCACCCAGATTGAGGGCTTACTACCACCTGCAGTTCTAGCTCCAGGGATCCTGTGCCCTCTTTGACCTTTGTGGTTACCTGCACTCAGGTGCACATATCTGCCCACACTCTACACACACACACACTAAACAATAAATCTTACAAAAAAATGAATAAAAGGTTTCTTTAGAATTGAGATCACTTCTACAAAGGGGAATGATGTGTTGATTATACAGAAACATAAATACTACATTACCTGCGTTAATTAGTGAAAAGTTGGTTAATTAGAAGTCTCCATGGTAAGCAAGATGGCTCAGTGGTTAAAAGTGCTTGCTGGGCAAGCCTGATGACCTGATTTCAATCCCTGAATCCCATGATGGAAAGAGAGAACCCATTCCTGCAAGTTAATCTTCTGACATCCACACACATGCTGTGGTATATGTGTGCCTATACACACAACACACACACACACACACCCACTGCTAATTTCTTCTTAAGGGTTTATCTAATCTTGGTGCCTCGTGCCTGTGATTCCCAACACCCAAGAAGTAAAGACAGAGGATTGCCACCAGGCCAGCCTGGACTGTGTAGTGAGTCCTTGTTTAAAACAACAACAACAACAACACCAAACCACGACAAAAAGTGCTTAACTCGTTGCATACTACTAATAAGACTTGGGCTGGGCGGAGTCCCAGCACATGGAAGGCAGAGGTAGGCAGATCTCTGTCAGTTCCAGGCCAGCCTGGTCTACAAAGCAAGTTATAGAAGAGCCCAAGGCGAGAAACCCAATCTCCAAAAAAAAAAAACAAAAACAAAAAACAAGACAAAACAAAACAAAAGAATTGGAAATTGTATTTGAAAGTTAGTAAGACTAATGGCCATTGCACATAACTCTGGCCTCTTCTGACCTGTTCCTTGTGTATTAAATCATTCCAGTGTGCTCAGTGTCATCAAGTGGTCCTGCATTTACAGCCGAGTGAGGAACATATTTGCACCTTGCCACTTTGTAGCACATTATTATGCAATTAAAAAACAAAGGAACAAGGTTTTTGTGAGGTTTACATGCTAATGTACTTTCTTCATACCAGAAAAGGTGCTTTACACTGTAAAGTGGTATCTGTCAATTAAGGTGAGGCTCTACTCTTGTTTTTATTATTACTTCTTTGCATGTGTGTTTGTATGTATGTATGTATGTGTATATATATGTGTGTGTATGTATGTATGTATTTGTGTGTGTATAAGTCTATTTTAGCTAAGACCTCACTGTGTAGTTCAGGTTGTCATCAAATGAGTCTCTTGTCTCAGCTGTGTTGTATGAGGCCGCTTGTTTGTTCCCGACTGCTTAGCCCCCAAATAACCACACAGAAACCATATTATTTGCAATACTGTTTGGCCAATAGCTTAAGTGTATTTCTGGCTAACTCTTATCTTAAATTAACCCATCTTCATTAATCTGTATATCGCTAGGAGGTTGTGGCTTACTGTGTAAAGTTCCGGCATCTGTCTCTAGCAGGGCTACATGGCGTCTCTCTGACTCAGCCTTCTTTCTCCCACAGTCATTTCTCTGTGGGTCCTGCATGTCCAGTTCATACAACATAACATTAAGCAGTCCAGGCAAGAACAGTTTCCTGCCCAAATGGCTAGCAAACTCCCTAAGGAGCCTCTTCAAGGCCCATCATCCTTTTGACATATTGGTGCTGCCAGGAGCAGATATGTCTCATTGTCATGAAAAGTCCTAAATTCTTTTCAAAGTCCTAATCTCTTTTCAAAAGCAACATATCCTTAGACTCAAATTCTGAAGTCAAGATGCCTTTATGTTAGTTTAACTTAAAGGTCCATACAGCAAAATGTTTCTCATTACATAGCTCTTTAACAGTCAAAAAATTCAAAGAAAACACAATAATATACATAATCTAGACTCTCTGTGAATTTTCCATCTTTAAGTGGCTTGTTTTTACTCTATTACTTTAATATTTATTTTATTATCTTTATTCCTTTAATCTATGACTGTCTGTACTCTGTCCCTTTAAAGACTTTGTTTTATTATTTTAAAACCATTTACTTCTTTTTATAACTCTCTATACTCTTCTTTCCCAATCCTATATACATTTTTAAAAACACACTGTGACCCATTTAGAGGTCTTTTTCATTTGAATCTGCCTTTACTGCATATCTGTAATCGTTTTCTGACCAGAACTACTTTTTTCTTTTTTAATTAAATGCTAAGCAGGCATGGCTAGCACCAACATGGCCCTGCCTGGTGGCTCCACCTGGTCCAACATGGAGAAAGCATGTTTACTGCCTCTGTGACTGCCCGGTGGGAGTCATCCTCACCACCTCAACTCTGGTAACCAGTGGGCCCATGCTGCCACCAAATAACTGGCAACACGCTGCCCACAAACCCCATTTAAATGCTTGTTCTCTTGAAAGAGCCAGAGTTCGCACTGGCAGCACGGTCCAGAAAGCCATTGTTTCAAAAAGGCAGGGCTTTTTTTTCCTGCTACCACTGAATCAGAAAAACCTCCCTTAAAGTAGCTGTGATGTTAAGCTGTGTTTAACTCTTTTTTTGAAATTATTATTTAAATCACTGCTTGGCCCATTAGCTCTAGCTTCTTATTGGCTAACTCTTACATCTTAATTTAACCCATTTCTATTCTGTGTATTGGCATGAGACTTTGGCTTACCAGGTAAAGTTCCTGCATCTGTCTCCAATGGGGCTACATGGCCTCCTTCTGACTCTGCCTATTTCTCCCAGCATTCAGTTTAATTTTCCCTGCCTAGCTCTACTCTACCCTATCACAGGCCCAAAACAGCTTCTTTATTATTAACCAATGATATTCACAGCATACAGAGGGGAATCTGCTCTACCCTATCACAGCTGAGTGCTAAGATTATGGATGCCTGTCATTTTTCCCAGTGAGACTGTATGAGGCTTTTTTTTTGTTTTTGTTTGTTCGTTTTAAGACAGGGTCTCTGTGTAGCCCTGACTGGCCCTGGTGCTCAGATGAAAGATACATGTTTTTATGATACTCTGGTGTCAGCAAGCTCATATGAGGCCCTGGTGTTCAGCAGATGAAGATCTTTGAAAGAAGTGCTCTAAGCTCCTCCGTGTCATTCTTCTGTGTTGCGGTGCTTGTGTGTAAGTAAATGTCGGCCTGAAAGGAAAATGCTCTCCAGCTGGGCTCTAAAGTCCTTCAGTAGGCGATGGCGATGCGGGACAATGGAGGAAGTTGGACCCTCACAGACAGGTGCCTAGTGAGCCCTAAGGATACTCGTTCCAAGCTCCTAGCCTCCTTTGTCTATGAGTGACAGTTTGATCTCTCACAAGGCCCTCATGTACCAGATAGGAAACAACCCTGAAAGGTAGGTTTAAAGGAAGGTGGTTTGTGTGAAGGGTTATAGCTGCAGCAGTGGAGATGCTAAGATGCCGACAGCAGTTGGAATGCCATGGTCCTCAGGACTGCTTTTAACTCGACAGATGCCAGTAGTGGAGAGCTTTGTTCTCTGAGCGGCTGACTACATGGCGTATTTTCCACATTTACAACTGTGTGTTTGTACTGGTGCACCGGTTCCTCTGCCCTCTAGATATATGAGGTCACTTTTACATTGATCAGATGTGACAATCAGAAATACCCCGCCATTGCCAGATGTTCCTGGAGGAACAGAGTTGTTCTCTTAACAGCATTGCCTATCATTCTCTCTTCAGGATCAAACATGATACCCAGGGTTACATTAGTAAGTAATTAAAGAGTGACTAGCAAATGAGTATTGCTTGGTGTCTATTATTATTATTATTATTATTATTATTATTATTATTTTGCCTGGGTCTGTGACTGAATCTAGAGACCTCCTTATATATGCACAGCAAGTGCAACTTCACCAGCCTCCACCCCTAGCTTCTTGCCTGGTGAGTTTTAGTGCTGACTATGTGAGAATTTAAAGCTTATCGAGTTGTTGTATACTACGTTTTTTTCTTGTGTGTTTTTGTTTTTTGAGACAGAGTTTCTCTGTAACACAGTCCTGGATGTCATGAAACTCACTTTGTAGATAGACCAGGCTAGCCTTGAACTCATAGAGATCTGCCTGCCTCTGCCCCCTGAGTGCTGGGATTAAAGGTGTGCATCACCACCGCCCAGCTACATATCATGTTTTAACTGCCCCCTGTCCCATGTGTCATGAGAGGCAGTGGTGGCCAGGCCAGAGCTTGACACTTGGTGTCTTCATTTTGCCATATACCTTATCCATCCATCCATCCATCCATCCATCCATCCATCCATCCATCCTTTTTTTTTAAATATTTATTTATTATGTATACAATATTCTGTCTGTGTGTATACCTGCAGGCCAGAAGAGGGCACCAGACCCCATTACAGATGGTTGTGAGCCACCATATGGTTGCTGGGAATTGAACTCAGGACCTTTGGAAGAGCAGGCAGTGCTCTTAACCTCTGAGCCATCTCTCCAGCCCCTCCATCCATCCTTCTATCGACATGTTCTTGTTTGGATTCTGGAGCTTGCTGATTGGCTAGACTATCTGGGCAGCAAACCCAGGGTTCTTCCCCAACACTGGGATGAGTAGCTGTGTTCTGTCACTGGTCTTGACTTTTTGTGAGTTCTGGGGATCAAATTCAGGTCCTCATGTTCACATGGCAAGCACAGCTCACTGAGCCACCTATACTTTTTTCTTCTCGTTTTTTTTTAAAGATTTATTTATTTATTATGTATACAACATTACTTCCATGTATGCTTGCAAGCCAGAAGAGGGCACAAGATCTCATTATAGATGGTTGTGAGCCACCATGTGGTTACTGAGAATTGAACTCAGGACCTCTGGAAGATCAGTCAGTGCTCTCTTAACCTCAGAGCCATCTCTCCAGCCCTCCCCTCAAGTTTTTAGCTGCTTATTTCAACCAGTCGTTAACTCTTTGAGGTGTATTTGAGACTAGCATTTTGGGGGCAGTCTCATTGAAAGCCTGTTTGTTCTGAGCTTGTAAAATCCTCATGTATTTATGTCTGGAGCTGGAAATGTTGTCATTGGGCCTGCTTTATATAGTAGGAGCCAAAAAGGATTCCTTTGGGCCCCACCCTTTCTAAGTTTAAACATTCATTCAGTCTAAGTTCTGCCACAGGTTGGGATGATCCTGTTGGGATGGGCTTTGTTTTAGTCCTTTTCTGCTCCTGACTCTGGTTGGTGTTTACATTAGGAGTAAACTGATTGGCTCCTGCCAGTGAGTAAAGCTTTCAAGAAAGACTTCAGGGAGACTGGGAGTGAGCCAGGGAAAGAGAGGAGCTCTTTCTCCAGAACAAGGGCACACTCGTGAGTCCACACTGGCAGCTTGTCTGCTAAGAACAGTGCTGCATCTTGGATGGTAGTAACTTTTTTTTGTTCCACTCCCAGAGTAAACATGTGGTGCAGTACAGCAGCACTGGGGACTGAGGGCGCGAGGTCGGTCAAGCTAGGCTCTGGGGCGCTTCTTTGGGGGTTTGCTTCCAGTAACTTACTTGTTCTGGTTTATCTGTGGGAGAGGCATGGTGGTAAAAGTCATCGTGTGGTTTTTCTGCCAGGGCATGGTTAGATAGTTGGTGTGTGCTGGAGGCTGCCTGGCTGCCTGTTTCCATAAAATCCTAGCACTTTCAGCTCCCTTCAAACTTCCTCTGCTTTGTGAGAAATGGTCATAAGTGTGTATGGAATTGTTCCTACTCTTATATTTTTATTTTATGTATATATGTCTTACTTGCATGTATATTTGTGTATGATGTGTATGCAGTGCCCATGGCAGTCCGAAGAATTGGAGTTATATGTGGTTGTGAGCCACCATGTGGGTGCTGGCCACAATCTGGAACTCTTAATCACTGAGCCAACTCTCCAAACCCCCCACTGTTTGTTTTATTTTGTTTTGGGAATAGGGTCTCCATAGGCTTGTTAGTCTAGAACTCATTGTGTATACCAGCTGGTCTCCAACTCAGAGATCCACCTGCCTGTGCTTCCTGAGTGCTGGGATTGAAAGTGTGAGCCACTATGCCTGACTTTTTATTTTTTATTTTCTAAATTATTTTATTGTATTTTGCCTATAGATTGATGTCTGTGCCAGCTATGTGAGCATGGTAGCTGTGGAGGCCAGAAGGGATGTTGGACTTCCTGGAGCTGGAGTTAGAGTGGATGTGAGCCTCCATGTGGGTGCTGGGAATAGAACCCGAGTCCTCAGCAAGAGCAGCCACTACTGAGCCCCTCTTCAGCCCACCCCAGCCCCTGTTTCCTGCAGCCTTGCCATTCTGCAGTCCATCACTCGCACCTGCAGTGGTCCTAGGGCAGCACAGGGTCTATTCAAGTCACTCCAGGATTGTGAGCCTCGAGGTTGGTGCAGTGATTTTCTGGCTTAGAATCTATAATTAGATGAACCTCCTAATAAAGAGAAAGAACCAGCAACAGTGAGAAACGCCTCCTGTAAGTCAAATGATGAGAGACAACAGTAGTTCCTAGTGACCAGCTAATGGTGTCACTACCCAGGTTGCTTTCAATTTCTCACAGGTTTGAGACAAGGAGGCCTTTCCATATCCTATAAATATTAAGCACTACACATCGCCGATTGTCTTTGCAGCGTGACCACACATTGCATGGGTATGGCAAATCATCTTAAATCACTGCAGGAAATGCAAACCAGGATGAAGTTGCATGAGAAAGAGCTGTAGACTTCTAACTGATCAGCATAGCTACATGTTGCGTGAACTGTTTTTGTAACTGAGGTAATGCCAGGATTGACTGGCATTTCAGCAATTACTTTTCTGCCTCTGTAATTTAGCTTTTTATTTTCTTTCCCTCGCTACTTTCATGCAGAGCTTTAGATTCCATCGCTCTGGCTTTAGCTGCATCGAAAGCTGTTAGTCTGCACGTTGTTCATTTTTCTGAGAGTGGCCTGTCTCATGGTGAAGTTTTTATTCAGACTGTATCTGCTGCTTGCTCTGGGAGCCAGACACCGAACAAGGACGGGTGTCTTCTTGCGGGCTTTCCTCCCCACACCTGCACTTAGACCAGCTCACAGCCCTGCAGCACGTCATCCAGCACAGCAAAGAAGGGCTCGGCCTCTCCTCATCTGGCTTCCTATCTGACAGGCAGCTTCCAGAGGTGGTGCTGAGGTGCTCCACTTTCCTTTTAGGAAGCAGAAGGAGGTATTGCTGTCTACTCTTCTGTGTCCAGATAGGGAACCCTAGTTGGATATGGGGTAGACAGACATGTAACTGCTCCAACCCAAACCTCCTCTGTTTCAGAGTCTTGGAAACTGGCAGAAAGACATGGTTTACTAAGCTAACGCTAGGACAGCTAGGGCTACACAGAAAAACCCTGTCTCAAAAGCAAGCCAAACAAACAAACACAGAAACACATTAATTGATTGATTAAATAATTCATTAATTAATTGAAGTACCATGACCAAAGCAACATGGAAAGGAAAGGGTTTATTTGGCTTACACTTTCATAGTTATTGTTTCCCACTGAAGGAGGTCAGGGCAGGAACTCCAAACATGACAGAAACCTAGAGGCAGGAGCTGATGCAGAGGCCATGGAAGGGTGCTACTTACTGGCTTGCTCAGCCTGCTTTCTTTTGGAAGCCAGGACTACCAGCCCAGGAATGGTACCACCTGCAATGTTTGGCCCCACTCCCCATCAATCACTAATTAAGAAAATGCCCCACAGGCCTGCCTACAGCCCAATCTTACGGAAACATTTTCTCAAGTGAGGATCCCTCTTCTCCTGTGTCATGACTCTAGCTTTTGTGGTGTGGGAGGTCCTTCTGTCTATGTGTTGCTTTTATTGGTTAGTGAATAAAGAACTGGCTTGGCCTATAGCGTGGGAGAAAGAAGGCGGAGTTAGAGACACCATGGAGCCGCCAGAGACAGATGTGCTGCAGCTTTGCTGGTAGGCCATAACCTTGTGATACACAGATTAATAGAAATGGGTTAAATTAATACATAAGAGTTAGCCAATAAGAAGCTAGAGCTAATGGGCCAAGCGGTGATTTAATTAATACAGTTTCTGTGTGATTATTTTGGGTCTGAGCAGCCGGATGGCCCTTTCCTCCAGCACTTTGTCAAGTTGTGTCAAGTGTTAACCAGGACACTTGATGAGGCTTTGTTCTCTCTTATCGTGTTGTTCCAGATTTGGCATCCAAAGCTTTTGTTCACCAAGTTGTCTTGTATGTAGGCCCTTAATTTTTATTTTGAATTAAAGTGAGTTTAAGTCAGGAAAATTGTAGGGTAGTTCAGAGCACGTAAGGAGGGCTGGTTAGAAACTAAAGAAAGAAACAGATTTCTTTTGAAAAGGGATGCATTTAAAGGTTTTCAGATCTGGTCACTAGGAAATGAAGAATAACTAAAGATGTCATGAGTTAGGAAATCTTGACACACTTGGAGGAAGAACGTACAGGTGGTTCCTTTTTCCTTAGTGTGATGAGATCATTGCACACGAGTGTGAGTGTGAGTGCTCCTACACCAGGGCACCCTAGCAAACTTTACAGCCCTGCCTGGCCGCTACCCTTCTGTGGACACCGTCTTTTCTCATTTTTTTAAAATAAATCTGTCCATTAAAAACATTGTTTTACTTTAATAAATCGTGTGTGCGCGTGTGTGGACACTTGTGTGAGTATGGAGGTCAAAGGACAATTTAAGACTCAGCTCATCTGGCTTATTGGCAAAGGTCTTTACTCTCTGAGCATATTTGCCTGACGTGTAAATCTGTTCTTTATTTTTTAATCTGTGCAGCCCTGGCTGTCCTGGAACTCACTCTATAGACCAGGCTGGCCTCAAATTCAGAACTTTACCTGCCTCTGCCTCCTGAGTGCTGCGATTAAAAGGCGTGCAAGTCTGTTAAGATACTGGCTCTTTCTGCTTAGCTGTTCCACAGCTTAACCTGCTACATCAGAATCCTTTAGCCCGCCTCACAGGATGACATTCCTGATTGTCACCTCACTTCTCTCCAGATGTGTTTGACTGTCCTAAAGGGAAAAGCACAGACTGTTGTACTCCCCTGGGATTTACTGCTTTTTCTTTTATTTGTTTATTTTTTGAGATAGGATCCCTTTATGTAGCTCTGACTGTCCAGGAAATATGTAGACCAGGTTGGCCTCAAACTCATTGAGATCCATGTGCCTCTATTTCCCAGGTGCTGGGATTGAAGGTCTGCTTCACCACACCCTTCCGCTATGTTTTGTTTCAGTGTGTTCTTTGCTTGCCTGGAGAAGTGCCTTACCATAAAGCCCAGGAGGGCTTGAACTCCGGGTAACCTAGCCTGTCCTTGAACTCAGAGCAGTTTTCATGAGTCAGCCTCCTGAATGTTGGGATTACAGTTGGGTTTTGTTTTGTTTGCTTGCTTGCTTTCTTTCCTTCCTTCCTTCCTTCCTTCCTTCCTTCCTTCCTTCCTTCCTTCCTTCCTTTTTTTTTTGAGATAGGGTCTCATTATGTAGTTTTGGCTACACTGGAACTCACTGGGCAGACCAGGCTGGTCACAAATTTACAAAGCTATGCTTGTCTTTGCCTCCCATTTGCCAGATTAAATGCCTACATCTCTATGCCTGGCTACAGGTGTAGTTTTAAAGAGCTAAATTATTTATTGTGTATCCTACATGTATACACCTATGCCATACCTTGCACGTGGAGGTTAGAGGACCGCTCTGTAGAGTCAGCTCTCTTCCTGCCTTCCAGGCTTCAAACTTAGCCGTCAGCCTCACTGAGCTATCTTGCCAGCCGTGTGTGTGCTCTTCCGTTTGCATGTGGTTCACTTTGTAAGACTCCCACCATGGTCATGGCGTTTTACTTAGATAACTGTCAAAAGTAGATCACAGTGGAGAACAGCAGGCATGACTGGGAGATAGAGATGCACCCTTAGCTGAGCTTTGGCATGGCAGCCTGCTCAGGGACCCTGCTGTGGGCTTACAGGCTGCTCCAGCAGCAGTGCTTTGTCAGGCTCCGGATTTGCCCATCCTAGGTGTGTGCTTTCTCTGTTGTTGTTAGTTCGCAGTGCTGGGTATGGAACCTACCACTTAATGTATGCTAGGTCAGGGCTGTTTCAATGAACGGTAGCCCTAGCCCTATGAAGACACAGTACTCACTCACTTTCCTAGGTTTCTCGGCTATAGGTGGTTCAGGAATGATTCTGGTTTTGTCTTCTCTAAGCATACATTCTCAGCATGCTTTGCAGTTTTCCATCCCTGGGAAACTAGAAGTCATACTGCTGCTAATGTCCATGAATTTGGTTACTTTTCAATTTATTTCAACATGGAAAATCCAAGGAGAAAAATGCAAATTTATCTTGTGAATGAGTCAGCTGTCAGCATGGTTTAGCCTGAAAATGATTGTCCAGCCTTCTCTGATGGCGTATACAGACAAAGTTGTCTGGTTCTGTACTACTGCACATGGGACTGTGGCTCAAAATACAAATTTTCAAACTGCTAAGAATAAGCTCACAGATTTTAGACAATTGCCTTTATTTTTATTTCTTTTGGATTTTCGAGGCATGGTTTCTTTGTGTAGCCCTGACTGTCCTGACCTAGACCAGGGTGGTTTTGAACTCCCCGATCTGCCTCTGCCTCCCAAATGTGCACCACTATGCCTGGCTCACTGAGAATTGCCTCCACTTTTTTTTTCTTCTTTTTTTGGTTTTTCGAGACAGGGTTTCTCCGTAGCTTTGGAGCCTCTCCTGGAACTAGCTCTTGTAGACCAGGCCGGCCTTGTACTCACAGAGATCCACCTGTGCCTGTCTCCCAAGTTGCCCAACCAATTGCCTCTACCCTTGCAAGGTAGATCAAGAAAATACATGCTCTCTTGGAGTATTTGGCTCTTTCTTTTCCTTCCAGATTTATTTATTTTATGTATGAGTTGCTCTATTTGTATGTACACCTTTATAACAGACAAGGTCATCCGGTCCCACTGTAGATGGTTGTGAGCCACCATGTGGTTGCTGGGAATTGAATTTAAATCTCTGGAAGAGCAGCCAGTGCTCTTAACCACTGAGCCATCTCTCTAGCCCAGAGTATTTGGCTCTAAGTCACATGAGATTGTGTAGGATTTGGAATAAACAATTCCCAAGTGCTATGATTGATTTGCCATAAATGTTCTAACCCTTGGGACCTCTTGTTGTCTGCAGCCTTCCTCAGGTCTTTCCTGCGTACTTCCCTTCTGGGGAAGGAGAGGAGGTGGGAAGTCGGTGAGGCTGCTCGTCAGCAGTCTGGGTGGGGCTGCTGGTGCACGGGACCTTTGTCTCTAGGGAGATTGGGCCTCCTCAGTTATCTTTTTCTTTTTTAACCTTGGAGAATAAAAGACTATCATGTGAGACAGTTGTTAGAGATTCCATACTTTATGTGTGTATGCGTGTACATGCAGGAGTTTATGTGTACCTTGTGGGGATCAGAGAGCAAACATGGGGTTAGAGACAGTTGTGAGCTGCCTGGTGTGAGTGCTCAGAACTGAGTCTAGGTCTTCTGCATGAGCAGCATGTGCTCTCAGTCTGAGCCAGCTCCCATCCCTTGCTTGAATTGTCACTGCCTTTAGTTCTTTCAGTCTGTCTGATATCTGATTAAAATTAGGAGCGAGAGCCGTTAAAAGCAGAGAGCTTAGTGGTTAAAAGAAGTCACTGTTCTTCCAGAGGACATGGGTTCAGTTCCCAGCACCATATGGCAGTTCTCAACTGTTTGTCACCCCAGTTAGGGGATACTACACATTCTTTGGTCTCCTCAGGCACTAGGCACACATGTGGTATACATACAGGCAAAACATCCATACACATAAAATAAAAATCAGTCTTTACAAACAAGCATAATTGTATTTGAAGGGTCTCTTTCTGTTGGTGCGTTACAATAATGTGAGATTGTCTCAAAACGAGAAGTGAAAAAATATCTATGTTGTTGGGCAGTCCTTTTAAACCACACCCACCAGAAGTGCCCAGGGTCCAGGTTGGCAGCCGTACGCTGCACAGTGGGCCACTCTCCTCGGCCCTGGAGGTAGTTTGTGCTTGTTCTCAGTACAGCTGCTGACACTTGGAGAGATGCTCAGGGGTGTTGATGGAACCAGCTTTTAAAACTAGGCACAACTGCTGCCACAGCTGGGGAAAGGAAGGGCTTTCTTAAAAGCACGGGAAGGGAGGAATCTGGCAGTCTGTCTGGGCTAAGAAAGTCTTCTTTCAAAAATGTGTCTTGAGGCTGCCCAGTATGTCCTGATGGCTTCCTTAGCGTCGGTCCTCCACTGTGAATGGCAGATTCCTCCTCGCCATCTCAGTCTGTGGTCCCTGACTGGGTGGTCTCAGAGGACTCATGCAGAGATGCTTCCCCATACAGTGTTTTAGGTTGAGGACAAGCATGGTGAGGTGCCTTTTCCCTGGGAAATGCTGTGTAGTTTGTTCTGAGCGCAGGTTTTTAGTAGAACCATGTCAGCGTAGTATGGCAGTGTTGCTTATCATAGTCCATCAGCAGTGTTGCTTCTGTATCTCCTGATGATTAATAAGGGTGAGAAGACCCTGCCTACATGCAACCTGCTGGATCATAGTGCTTCAAACAAGGGCCTGAAGCAAATTAGGAACCTAGGGATGTGTTTGGGAGGCACTTGCAGGAGGCTGTGGCTGGTGGGCTCTAGTTACAGTCCCCAGTCCTTGGTTATCAGGAGAAATTTCGAGCATCTCAGGTCAACCTTTTTGCCTTTGATTTCTCTGTGGTGGTCTTTATCTTCTCTCTCAGTCACAGCTGTTCAAAGTGATTGAGGGTTTCTCATTCTGTAGACCTTGAACTCATAGATCAGCCTGCCTCTCTGCCTTTTGAGTGCTGGGATATAAGGTGTGTTCCAACACTGCCCAGCAGTTGAGGGTGTTCTTAAAATGCAATTATGTCTGTCTGTCTGTCTGTCTGTCTGTCTGTCTGTCTGTCTGTCTGTCTCTCTCTCTCTCTCTCTCTCTCTCTCTCTCTCTCTCTCTCTCTCTGTCTCTCTCTCTCTGTCTCTCTGTCTCTCTCACACACACAGACACTGAATTCTGTTATGAGGAAGAACAGTAACTCATTTGACCTTGTGATTGTGCAAGCCCATTCATATTCTTAATGAATTTGATTCATAGTCTAAATTTAGTTGAGCCAGTTTTAATATAAAATCAAAATCATTCTTATTTTTCTGTACATAATATCTTAAAGGCATTTAAAGGTGAATTTTCTTTTCTTTCTTTCTTTCTTTTTTTTTTTTTTTTTTTTTGAGATAGGATTTCTCTTTGTAGCCCTGGCTGTCCTGTAACTCACTCTGTAGACCAGACAGGCTTTGAATTTAAGAGAATTGCCTGTCTCTGCCTCCTAAGTGCTGGGATTAAAGGCGTGTGCCACCACTACCCTGCTGCTGCTGCTGCTGCTGCTGCTGCTGCTGCTGCTGCTGCTGCTGCTGCTGCTGCTGCTGCTGCTGCTGCTGCTGCTGCTGCTTCTTCTTCTTCTTCTTCTTCTTCTTCTTCTTCTTCTTCTTCTTCTTCTTCTTCTTCTTCTTCTTCTTCTTCTTCTTCTTCTTCTTCTTCTTCTTCTTCTTCTTCTTCTTCTTCTATGTATATTGTTTTGCCTGAATATATGTCTGTTTAGTACTTGTGCACTTGGTGCTTTTGGAAGCCAGAAGAGGGTGTTAGATTTCTTGGAACTGGAGCTACAGATCTTTGTAAGCAACCAGGTGGTGCTGGGAATCAAATCTGTGTACTTGGGAAGAACAACCAATGCTCTTAACCACTACTCCATCTCTCCAGTTCCCGGCATTAATCAAGCTTGCTATTGCTAGTGTTGTTCTGTTTGTTGTGCTTGTTTGTTTGTTGTTAATTATTACGTATACACTGTTCTGCCTCTGTGTACACCTGCATGCCAGAAGAGGGCACCAGATCTCATTACAGATGGTTTTGAGCCACCATGTGGTTGCTTGGAATTGAACTCAGAACCTTTGGAAGAGCAGCTAGTGCTCTAAACCATTGAGCCATTGAGATAAGCAGCTCAGGCTGGTCTCATTTATAATCCTTCTGCCTTAGCCTCCCTAGTGCTGAGATTATAGGAAAGCAAGTGTTTGTACTTGTATGACAGTGCTGAGTGGAGGTAGTGGACAACTTGCCTGCATTGCTTATTGAGATCTTCAGGTTAGACAGTAAGCACCTTAACCTGCTGTGTCATCTCCAAGGACCAGAAGGGGTGTTTTCTCATTTTTAATTACTGATTTATGTGTGCAAGTGTTTACCTGCCTACCACTGTTGCCTGGTGCTTCCAGAGGCCAGCAGAGGGTGTTAGATCCTTGGGAGCTGGAGTTAGAGTTTCATCTTGTAGGTACAAAGAATTAAACCTGGAACCTCTGGAAGGGGCACCTAGTGCTTTTGATGGCTCAGCATCTGTCTAGCCCACCCTACTCTGTGTTGTTTACGATGGGGTGTGGAGTGACAGTAATCTCTTCAGGCTGTTTGAACGGTATGTGCAGATGTGTGTGCTATGCGTGGCGTTCAGAGGTAGCATCAGGTGATTTCTCATGTAGGAACCTATCCCTACAGCTCAGGCTCATGTTCTCAGCTAGGTTGGAAGCCTGCAATCCTCCTATTAGAGCTGGGGTTACAGGTGTGTGTGGGAGCCAGGTTCCTTATGTTGGTGCAGGGATCTAAACTGGCCTCATGATTAGACCGCAAGTGGTCTTCCTGCTGAACTCTGTCTCTAGCCCTAGTCTCTGTTTTCTCATGTGGATGATTTTGAGGTAAAATCTCTCTCTTGGTGTATATGAAAATGAACTAGGTTTCCTGTCATCTGGGACCGTAGTTCAGCCCTACTGTAATGTCAAGTCAGAGACATCTGGATGTTTCCTGGTTCTTATTTGTCTTCTCCAGACAATCTGCTTGCCTCGTCTTTCTCAGGTTTTACCTGTGGTTCTGTACACTGTAGATTGTTGGGTTTCCTGATGGATGTCCAGGGGTAGAGGACTCGGCTCTTTTCAGTACATTCTCTGAGTCTGATTTACAGGCATGCTCATCAGTGTCCAGGACCTGAAACTGTTCTTTGTATGATTTTGTGTTGCAGAAAGTATAGCTCCTACCACTGAGCTCAATGTACTTTGCGTGAAACTGGAAAGAAAACCAATGTATAAGCCTGTGGACCCCCACTCTCGGATGCAGTCCACCTACAGCTACGGAATGCGTGGAGGCGCCTATCCCCCCAGGTATGTGCTGGGGTGGAAATAGCTGGGATGTCTGTAAATTGTGACAGGAGTCATGATTTGGCCTGACTGAGGCTGTCACTGGGGTTAGGGTGTGCCATTGGTGCTGTCTTGGCAGATGGCCGGAGCAGGTTCCTCGGGAGCAGCTGCTCACACTCAACCGTCTGGCCACCCTTCTGAGCATGCAAGGCTTCCTGTCTACTGTTTGCTGACTATTGTACTTTGTCAGACACTAAGACTGATGAACACTGAGAAGTACTGAAACCTAGTGTGCTTCCAGAATGCCTGTAATCCCAGCACTCAAGAGGTGGAGAGGTGGAGGCCGAAAGATCACCTGCTGCATAGTAGCCTGGCCAGCCTGGGCTACATGAGATCCTGAAGTGTTGTTGCAAGCCTTTGTTGTAAGGAGTGAGATGTTAGTGAATAGATCAGTGATCAAAGTAGACGTTTTATTTTCCTCCCTTCCATTGATGAAGTGGGAAGTGGCAAAACCTCAAAAATACAGACTTTGAAGTTGAAGGAACCGACTCTTGAATTTGGTGTTACTGAAATTTCAGAAATGAGGGTCCTTTCTAAAAGGCTTCACCCTTAAAACCCCCAGATTCCTTGGGAGATGTGCGAGTGCACACTGAAGGCTCGAGAGCGTAAAGTGAGCTGAGTTTGTCTGAACGCACCCTGTCTATCCTGGCCCCTGTCAGTACAGCCGTGCACGGAGAGTCAGCCATGAGCTTGACGTCAGTGTGACTCGTCCCCTGCTTGTCTGTCCTCTGCAGCAGCTGCAGTTCAGTGTGAGCCTTGAGGCAGCCTCCACTGTGCTGAGCAGGAGGTATTTGTAGCTGCAAACACAAAGAAGAGACCACAGTACAGGAAATGTGGGATTTGCTGAAGAAGGCATGGGTGACTTACCAACTGGAGACTGAAACCCCCACCCTCTATTTGTAGGTACTTTTACCCATTTCCTGTTCCGCCGTTACTCTACCAAGTTGAGCTTTCCGTGGGAGGACAGCAGTTTAACGGGAAAGGAAAGACGAGACAAGCTGTGAAGCACGATGCTACCGCCAGAGCATTGAGGACTCTGCAGAACGAGCCTCTACCAGAGAGGCTGGAGGTGGGTGGACACAGGCCTGGGACAGCCAGCTGCTCCTGACACTGTCGGTAGTTATAGGCTGATAGCCATCGACATTCTGTGGCCTGCAGATGTCTCCTAAATATCTCCACAAGAAAGCTGAGCAGCCTTTCCTTTCTTTCTACTCTGGCCCAGCCCGAGTGACATGGGCATGACGGGAGTGTGCTGGGGAGGCTGGGGGCTTCCTCAGTGCTGACACCTGAGCTGTTGGAGCTGCTCTCTTTCTCTCTCCTTCCTTTCACTGTGTAGCTCTGGTTGGCCAGAACTGGCAATGTAGACCAGGCTGGCCTCAGACTCACAGAGCTCTGCCTGCCTCTGCCTTCTAGTGCTGAAATCAAAGCTGTGAAGCCAGCACACCCAGCTAGAACCCACTGATTTATGGTATTAAGTTAGAGAATTGCTGTCTTTCTAGCACACTGTCCCAGAACACGGTACAGGTTTTTGCTCACCCTGCAGCTTGGCAGGGTTATAGGTGTGGCAGCTTGTGCGCTCTGCTTAGTTTTGGCACAGGAAGCTCACCAGGACTTGGGAGGGCCTAGTGACAAAATGACTCCCTCTGGCAGCGACCTTAGTTCCTGTTTAGTTCCCTCTGCAGGGACTGTTTGCACTTCCTCACAGTTTGGTGACTGCTTCCTTGGGCTGGAGAGATGGCTCAGTGGTTAAGAGCACTGACAGCTTTTCCAGAGGACCTGGGTTCAGTTCCCAGCACCCACATGGTGACTGTCTGTAACTTCAGTTCCAGAAAATCCAACACTTTCACAGACATACGCAAAGGCAAAATACCAGTGCATATAAACTAAAAATAATTAAAAAAAAAAAAAGAGCATCTTTGAAGACAGGAAATGGAAACTGGTTCTTAAGGCTCATTCCCAGAAATCACAGCCTGGCTCCTGCCATGTTTTATAGGCTAGGCAGGCCTGGAGCCAGAGGAGGGAGACAAGGAGCCTTATGTTTTATGTTGTTTTTATTAAAGGTCACATTAGATAAACTCACAGCTTAATTCTTGTACATGTATAATCCAACTGTTTCTTGGGCATTCTCAGTGTGGAGAAGCCACTTCTGGAAGAGAGGAGTGTTTGTGAATTTGGGGCCTTTGTCTTATTCTCCTGTTGTGAAAGGTTGGTGCTGACCACACACTGAGCTACGCTGTCAGCCCTGCGCTGCAGCTTAAGACTTCCATGGTTAGGAAAGGAATCTGAATGTTTTGTTTTTCTTTTCTGTGACTGAAGAGTAATTCTTTTTTTTTTTTTTTTTTTTTTTTTTTTTTTTTTTTTTTCCTGGTTTATTTGAGACAGTGTTTCTCTCTGTAGCCTTGTCCTTTGTCAGCCTTGGAACTCACTAGACCAGGCTGGCCTCCAACTCAGAGCTCTGCCTGCCTTTGTCTCCCAAGTGCTGGGATTAAAGGCGTGTGCCACCTCTGCCTGGCAAGAAGAGTAATTCTTAAATTGTCAGTCAGTAGCTGCTTGAGCAGCTCCGTGCTAGTGAGAGTGTCTCAGAGAAGGGCGGGGCCTGGTTCCTTCACAGAAAGTTCAATTTCAAACTAAACCTTTTAGATGCTCAGCTTTCTAAGGCACTTGGTTGTAAAATGGGCTTTAAGAAGTGCACTATAAGAAGCAGGCGCAAGACCAGGGAGTGGTGTGCCCCTCTGTTCCCAGCTGATTAGGAGGTTGAGGCAGGAGTGTCCCTTGAGTCCAGCTTGAGCAATATGGCAAGCCCATAAGGAAAAGAAGGCCAGGGCCCTTCCTGTTGAGGAGTAAGTACCCATCCAGGCACTGGACACACGGTGCTGATGAGGCTGCAGTGAAAGAGCCCTTGCTAGGAAGGAAGCGAACGCATTGTTGAGGAGGAGGAGAAAGCACTGGTGTGGATCTGTAATAAACAGGTGTACTGCTGTGGAGTCTGCCTGGATGGTGTCTATGGGTTAGTGGTCAGTGCCCAGGAGCTTTGCTTCTCTTATCTTACGTGACCTTTACGGCTTGCTTGCTCTTTTGTGGGCGGGTCTGCTTGATGAACTGACCCACACAGCAAAGCCTGTTAGTAAGTTCAGCCAGGAGTTCCTGTTAGGGCTAATCCTGGAAACAGAAGTTGACAAATTTGGCAAAAGAAAGCTACGGTGCTAGGCTAGCAGCTCTGGCCAGGTCCAGATCTGCTGGTGCTGTGTTGAGCTAGCTGTCCAGAGTCTGCTAAACTCTGTAGAACCCATATTCCCAGCTAAAGAGGTGGCCTTGGGCCCCTCTGAACCCTCCTGCCAGGAATGAGGACTGGTGAACTTTGGTACCAAGGTGGACTCTACCCTGGTTGAGGAGACTTTATTGGTTTGTGCCTTGGCTGTTTGCCTGCTGCACTGTGTGAGCCAGCGCTATTGGGCATTCTGGTCCTCTGCATTATTTACAGACATGGTTTCCAAGGCCTCTATAGTATGCCTGTGCGCCATCACCAAGGGCTTTTCCTCCGACTGACTCTGGCTTGTGGACTTGGCCATTCTTACTCTCCCTAGAAGCACTGGTGCCTTCTATAGCACCACCAGGCCCATTGTACCCCAAGGCACTGCTGTGGCTTATTATAGTGGGTTTACTAGCTGAATTTGGACAGTATTTGATATGAAGCTGAAGGTTCAGTTCCATATGGCCTCCATCTCTGGTTCATTGCTAACTCTGTAAAGCTGAGGTTCAGTTACTATAGATGGATTAACTGAAAATTGAGTATTTTTTATTTTTTATTTATTTATTTTTTTTTGAGACTATAAAGTTCTGGCTATCTTAGAACTCAGCCTGTAAACCAGGCTGGCCTTGAACTCAGGGATACACCTGCCTCTGACTCCTGATTATTTTTCTGTAGATGAATGGAAGAGAATCAGAAGAGGAAAACCTCAATAAATCAGAAATAAGCCAAGTGTTTGAAATCGCACTGAAGCGGAATTTGCCTGTGAATTTTGAGGTAAGACATGCACAACATTGTCTTTACCAGATCCTGTTAGGATTCGTGATGGGGTCCACTTGCTCCTAAATCCTGGAGTAGTGCTTAGCTAAGGTGGCCCTTGATACTGATGGGCTAGACGGTCCCCTCAGAGCAGGGGTCACTGTCTTCCTGCCAGTGCCTGTGGTCTCTGCCCCGAGGAACATGAGCGCGCTATACTCGTCTTCACACTGCACACAGGCCCTGCCTCCCCTTGCTCTTTACCTCCCAGATCCGCCTCCCTAGGTGTAGACTCAGTGAGACTGCTGTGTGACACGTACCCAACAGTAATAGCCTGAAGGAGGATTGTTGGTTTTTTGTTTGTTTGTTTTTTTCCTTCCTTCGAGACAGGGTTTCTCTATAGCTTTGGTGGAGCTAGCTCTTGTAGACCAGGCTGGCCTTGAACTCACAGAGATCCACCTGCCTCTGCCTCTCAAGGGTTGGGATTAATTGCCTGGCATGAAGCTGTTATCTTGTAGAATATTTTAATTCTGCATTTATAATGTCCCCTCATTTTATTTCATAAAATGCATATCTTCTCCTGATGCATGCTTCCCATTCACCCTTCATCCCATAGCCAGGTCAGGGTAACTGTCCTATGATCTGGCAGGTGATGTCTACTTCCCACCATGGGGCAGAGGCAGGGTGATCTGTGCTTGCCTCCCAGACCAGCCTGTGTGAGGACTGTCCTTGTTCCCTGCTTCAGAAATCAGATACTCCTGTCTTACATGCTGTTTTCCCTTGGGGAGGCACTGTGTTGCTGGTAGGGTAGGAAGGAGACATGACACAGAATGACAGGGCTAGTTAGTTGCTGGGTGGAAGCTGTATCCCAGACTCTCCCTGAGTGTTCCCTGTAAGAAAAGGAAAACATGCCCTTTCTTAGGGTAGTATGGCACGAGAATGCAGCTTTAGAAACAGGAGAGAGTATGACCACTATGAAGGGGTCCGGCTCCCCGGATCCCTGCTCAGGATCACCCCTGAATTCCTGATAAGTTTGTCAGCCATTTTTACTGGTCACTGCCCTGCCTGAGTCTCAGAGCTTTTTGGTGCCTTTTATTGTGGTGGCATCTGGGGATTAGATTACCCCCTCTTCCACGTTCACAACTTGCTTTTAGAAATAGGTAGCATTCCAGAGACATGTCAAGCAGCCACCAAAGAGAAATCATCAGGGTGCCCCCTAGTGATGGTCTTGTAAGGTGTACTACTTTTTTCTTTTTCTCTTTCTTTCTTTCTTTCTTTCTTTCTTTCTTTCTTTCTTTCTTTCTTTCTTTCAGATTTTATTTATTATGTATACAACATTCTTCCTCTATGTAAGCCCGCACGCCAGAAGAGGGCGCCAGATCTCATTACAGATGGTTGTGAGCCACCATGTGGTTGCTGGGAATTGAACTCAGGAACTTTGGAAGAGCAGACAATGCTCTTAACCTCTGAGCCATCTCTCCAGCCCCTACTACTTTTTTCATGCTGTACTAAGATACTACAACCAAGGCAAAAAGAGTTTGTTTGGGCTTCTGCATCCAGAGCAGTAAGAGTCCATCCATCATGGCAGCAAGTGGGTAGACGGGGCTGAAAGAGCAGGTGCTAAGTCTATGTCTTCAGTGGCAAACATGAAACAGAGAGGTGGAATAGGACGAAGCTCTGTATTCCCAATGCTTATCCATGGTGATGTGCTACTTCCTCAGCACCTCCTTGACCTCTTCAGACAGTGCCACCATCTGGGTACCAAGTGTGTTCTAGTGCCTGTGGCTGTGGGGATATTTTCATGCAAATCAGTACATGAGGTAATGATGTGGAAACATTGTGGTTCATCTCTAGGTGGTGCTGGTTGAAATATTCCTGCTGAGTGACTGTCGGGTCAGAAGGGTCACAGCCGTATCTGTTGGTGGAGTGAGCAGGGCCTGCCTTTTCTGTTGCTTGTGGCAGATTGTCTGGCCCATACTGGATTCTCAGAAAGTATTGTTGAATAAATGAACACAATAGTTAATTTCCAGTCAGGTTCAGTGTGGGCTGTGAGGTCAGAGTAAGCCAACATATATTAATTTGATCTGAGTACGTGTGCACCTGTGGGCTCTTCTCCCATGAACAGCTGTTTCTTTGACGAACTTTGTTTCTTGGGCATTTCTTTCAACTGCTTTCACAACTGTCAGATTTGACAGGACAGCCTGAAGCAGGACAGGTGTGTGACCGGAAGGACGTTAAGCCCATGCCGTGATCGTACAGGAAACTGAGCTCTGCTGTCACCTCACACGCCCTCTTCCTGCACTCTCCACTGTTCTTGGGGTGTTTTTACTGTTCTGCCATGCAGCCCAGGGCCTTCTTTCAGTCTTGTCTTTGTGGTCACCTTTCATCTCTGACAATCCTCAGCCTCGTTCTTCATGCATGAGCTTGGTGTGTTGGAAGGCTAGTTGAGTGCTCTCGTTCTGAGGGACTAGATCAGGATGTGCATCTTTTCAAAGGTAGAGTCCTTCTCAGAGCACCGTGCACCACCACTGTCCACTGGTGCGTTGGGTCAGGGCTCTACAATGGATGTGGTCCTTGCAGAGAGTCTCTTTCTTTCCTTGGGATGTGGGACCTTTTGAGGACACCCTTGAGTCTGGGAATTAGTGAGCATTCCCAGTGTCATCTGTGGGGTTGTCACTGACAACCGTCTGAATTTCTAAGCCTCTGCTCTGCTGTCAATTAAACCTGTCCTTTCTCTCCTTTGATATTCTGCATGTGTTCACAGATGGTATCAGATCCTCCACATGCATTTCTTCGAAACAAGTGTGCCAAGCAGTGTGCCCTACCACCTTTAACAAGTGTCTGTCACGCTTTCACTCAGTCTTTCCCTCTGACACAGGTGGCCCGGGAGAGTGGCCCACCCCACATGAAGAACTTTGTGACCAGGGTTTCAGTCGGGGAGTTTGTAGGGGAAGGAGAGGGCAAAAGCAAGAAGATCTCCAAGAAGAATGCAGCAAGGGCCGTGCTGGAGCAGCTGAGGAGGCTGCCACCTCTGCCTTCTGTGGAGCGGGTGAAGCCCAGAATCAAGAAGAAAAGTCAGCCTGCATGCAAGGTGAGAGCCTGTATGGCAGGGCTGCAGTGTTGCAGTAGTTGGGGTAGAAGCTTGGCTGCTGTCCAGCATCACAGTTTGCAGTAGATGCTTCCCAGGCAGCACATGAGCTGCAGGTGGAGTAGAGATGGTTGAGAACAAGCACATCCAAGTGTCAGGTTCATATGGGGGTGGGCATCAAAGCTTATTGGTCTCTGTGGAATGGGTGGGGCAGTAGACCACCTGTGGATTCTTATCTTGAGCCACCTCTAATTCAGGGCTCAAAGTGGAATTGGCACACACTGGGCTGGGTCTTAGGGAGTAGAGCCCATAGAGACTGTTCTGAAAGAGTTTTGGATATTTGAATGAAACTTAATGGGTCTATAAAAAAACAATGACCGAGCCCATGTGGGTGGGGGGGAGACAACATTGACCAGCTGGGTAGTGGTGGTGCACACCTTTAATCCTAGCACTCAGGAGGCAGAGGCAGATGGATCTCTGAGTTCAGGGCCGGCCTGGTCTACAAAATGAGTTCTAGGACAGCCAGGACTGTTACACAGAGAAACCCTGTCTCACAAACAAACAAACGCAACGTTGAACATTGACCCAGGGGGCTGGAGCAGCAGTTAAATGGCTCAGTAGTTAAAAGCACTGGCTGCTCTAGCAGAGGATCCTATCCCGGTTCAGTGCCACCTGGTGACTCACAATTGTCTGTAACTACGATTCTAGGGGTTGTGACTCCTTCTCTCCGTGGACACCAGGCACACATGTGGTAATACATGCAAACCAAACATTCATACACATAAGATAAAAATAAATTTTTATTAAAAACAAAAAAATGTTGACCCCTGTTCAGCACTTAAAGGGACAGGACTTGGGTCATCCACTGCTCATTTTCTTACATCTTACCATGCCTCTGCCACTTTACCAGTTTTCACCTGTGGTGTCAAGTCATTTTAGTCACCTGACACATGCTTTGGGGAAGGAGCCTCCTTTCCCAGGCTTCAGCTGGCATGTGTTTAATTCATAATATTGTTTTGTTTTTGCAGTACTGGGGATTGAATGAGGGCCACAGGTTTGCTGGCCATGCCCTCTACCACTGAGCTGCATCTTCCAGTTAAGGGCTTACACAAGCTTTAGTGGTTTCTAGGTTTTAGTGACTGAGAAAGCTAGATTGTGGGCCCTGTGCCTATTCAGCCAAACACGGGTGATGGCCCTGACTCCATCTTCCCTTTCTGTCATTCTCGACCAAACACTGTGGTCCCACAGCCCTTTTTTACATGGCAAATTCCAGTAGGTGAATGTCCCCAGTCATGAGGACTCCTCTTCATCACGCAAGAAGTGGAAGAAGACACGTGCGAACATTGCATGTTGTGCCGGGTTGGGGCATGCAAAGGGATTCTGTCCTTGGGGGATCCTGGAAGTTTTCTGAGCAAATTTTGGGGGGAAAAATTCCTTTTCCATTTTCTGTGAAGACATGAGTGCTTTCCCCTCACAATGAAATGTTGAAGTCCATTTTCTATGACACAAAAATTGTTTTAGTATGACTATAAAGCACGTTCAGTTTTTAAAGGGTTTGATTCTGAGCCATTACACCAACACTGAGATTTTTGTCTCCTGTCAACTGTTGACTCTGGATGGCTGATTTCTTCCTGTGAAATAGAAACTATAACGTAGCACACTGTGTCTGCACTGTTTGCTCTTCAGCTACAGACAGCCCCGGATTATGGCCAGGGGATGAATCCTATTAGCAGACTGGCACAGATTCAGCAGGCCAAAAAGGAAAAGGAGCCGGAGTACGTGCTCCTTACAGAGCGAGGCCTTCCACGTCGCAGGGAGTTTGTGATGCAGGTGGGTTGGTGCAGCTGTGGACAGCCCTTCCCCAACCATATCAGTCCCCGATGGTCCATACTCTACCAGCACATACTGTCAGTCAGGCCATGTTGCAGTTCATTGGGCCTGGCAGTGCATGCATTTAATCTCAGTACTCTCCAGGCAGGTGGGTCTGAGTTTGAGGCTGGCCTGGTCTACACAGCAAGACCCTACCTCAAAAACCAAACCGAAACAAAGGCAAGAAAATGAGGATCCATATGGTAAGAGGAAGTTAGACTGGCAATTTGCCTTAAGTGATTGGTCTAGACTCTGCCTAGGCCAGGGAAGGAGTCCCTGTTAACCCTCTCAGTGTTCTGGCAGATTTTGATTTTTAGCAGCCAGATACCTGTGGTTGGAATAGCTTTAAAAGAGAATGCTGGAACTTGTCCAATAGCCAGCCCTCAGGAGAGTGGAGGAGGAGGCTTCACTGTGGTTAGATCTAGACACATACCTGTCTTTGTAAATATGCTTTTGGGATTGTGGCACACATTTCCATATAGTATTCTTTAGTATAGATTTTAAACATTTCTAACTTGATTGTGGCTATCACAGGTATAGTTTTAGAGTACACAAAACATGTAGCAAAGTCATTCTCGGGCTTTTGGCAGCAACCAACCAGTTCCTGTTGTGTCTTAGGTTTAGTCACAGGTCTTTGATGTTTTCCATAGGTAAAGGTTGGGAATCACACTGCAGAAGGAGCGGGTACCAATAAGAAGGTGGCCAAACGCAATGCTGCCGAGAACATGCTGGAGATCCTGGGGTTCAAAGTTCCCCAGGCGCAGCCTGCCAAGCCAGCACTCAAATCAGAAGAGAAGGTGACTGCTGGGACTCTCACTGCCAGGTGGCCTAGCTCCCTGCATGGGCAAGCCTGGGGCAAGGCTTCATCTTCCCTGCAGTAAGCAGCCTGCCCCCTGGGGTTCGTCCGTTGTTTGCAGGAGGGAAGGTTCCTGTCCAGTTCACCGTGTCCCACGCGTGGTTTGAAGTCTGTTTAGTGTCACTGTGGGGTGGATGTGCATTTCTGGAGGATGTCCTGCTCTCTCCTGATGGGTAGTTGGGATTGGAACGAACAAGTATGGCTGTCATTTGTGCTTCACGGGGGTCTGCATGATGTAGTCTTCTGCTCCTGTGGATCTGGCTTTGGCTTTTTTTGGGACTAGATAGCATGGTTAATAACAGGCCAGATCTATAGTTTGGCTCCAACCATTGTCTTGTTGGGGTTGACTAAAGTAGGACTGAGTCTCTTCTGAGCTCTGCCATTTCGTGACCAAGAAATAGCTCCCACTGTGCCTGTGAAGTCAGTACCTGGGACCCAGACATTCCATATGGAATTTGCATAGACCTGGATTTGGCCTTCAGAGTTCTCATTTGAAAATCCTGTAGAGTACATGTAAGCACCCTTGCCTTGTGTCTGACAGTTATGCACTAAATGCCTCTGTGTCCTTTGTGGAAGTACTGTTTCTGGATGTTAGTTCTGGGTATTGTAAGACATACACACTTAGCACCAGTATAGACCCTACTGGGCTGAGCACTTTCAAGCCAGCATTCTCTGGTCCTTGGCACAGAGTCAGCTCTTCATTCATGATCTGCTCCATGTGATTGCCATCATGGGCAGGCATGAGAGTTTGTGTGGTGGGGGACATGACAGACTATGCACACAGACCCCAGTGCTTGTCCATGCTCACTGTCATTTTTCTTTCTTAAGACCCCAGTAAAGAAACCAGGAGACGGAAGGAAAGTAACGTTTTTTGAACCTAGCCATGGGGATGAAAATGGAACTAGTAAGTGTAACCCTAACCCTCTTGGTCCAATGTGCTCTGGGTTTGCATGGTTCTTGTGTGACAGTGTGAAGCACCAGTAGGCACCACCTTCCTAGTACTGGGATGGTGGGAAAGGTGGCACTGTAACTTCTTGGGTGGCTGTGGTGACCTGTATGTCCCTTATAGGTAATAAGGAGGATGAGTTCAGGATGCCTTATCTTAGCCATCAGCAGCTGCCAGCTGGAATCCTCCCCATGGTGCCGGAGGTTGCCCAGGCTGTTGGGGTTAGTCAAGGACACCACACCAAAGATTTCACCAGGGCAGCTCCGAATCCTGCCAAGGCCACGGTAACTGCCATGATAGCTCGCGAGTTGTTGTACGGGGGCACCTCGCCCACAGCCGAGACCATTTTAAAGAGTAACATCTCTTCAGGCCACGTACCCCATGGACCTCGCACAAGACCCTCTGAGCAACTATACTACCTTTCCAGAGCCCAGGGATTCCAGGTGACCGTTTGTCTTTTTTATAGCATCTTTAAGTCAGGTTCTTTCTGCATAAGATCACTTTTGTAGTGTTTGCAAGATCCTGGGTTCTGTCCCCAGCACCACAGAAACCAGAAAAAGTGAGATCATATGCTTTGTCTAAAAGATTGGAAGTACAGCATGATTTTTTGCACAGAAGTAAAACAGGAATAGTTGTGGGGTATGACAAGGTAAAGGTGCATAATCAAACCTTGAGTTTTGGGGCTGGAGAAATGGCCTTAGAGGTTAAGAGCACTGGCTGCTCTTCCTAGAGGATCTGAGTTCAATTCCCAGCAACCACATGGTGGCTCACAACCATCTGTAATGAGATCCGGTGCCCTCTTCTGGAATGCCAGCAGAACAGTGTGTACATAATAAATAAATCTTTAAAAACAACAAGAACAAAAAAACCCCTTGAGTTTGATTGTTGGTGGGAAGAAAACCAACTCCAGCAAGTTGTCCTTTAGGTCTACAGGAAGAGAAGATATTTTTCCTTAGGAAGCAGCATCAGCATTTAAAACCTAAGTAGGCTCCTGAAGGACTCTGGGCTGTGTCCCACATGGTGCTCTTTCTCCTTAGGTTGAATACAAAGACTTCCCCAAGAACAACAAGAACGAATGTGTCTCTCTCATCAATTGCTCCTCGCAGCCGCCCCTCATCAGCCATGGCATTGGCAAGGATGTGGAGTCTTGTCATGACATGGTACGTTGGCCCCAGAGGTGCCTCAAAAAGCTGACTGGGGCTGGGCGGTAGTGGTGCACGCCTTTAATCCCAGCACTTGGGAGGCAGAGGTAGGCGGATCTCTGTGAGTTCGAGGCCAGCCTGGTCTACAAGAGCTAGTTCCAGGACAGGCTTTAAAAAAGCTACAGAGAAACCCTGTCTCGAAAAACAAAAAAAAAGAAAAACAAAAACAAAAACAAAAAAAAAAAAAAAAAAAAGCTGACTGGGCACCCGGCACGTTCCTTCTTTGGGCTGTTAGTGGTCTCAGGAAGAGAGACAAAGTTCTGTAATCTTACTCACTTCCGCCCCTGTTCTGGCAGCTGTAGAAAGCCCCCTTTTAGGGAGTCTGTTCAGATAAAGTTAAACCCTAAAAGAGAAGAGCCCCCACACGAGCTTTGTCACTTACTGGATGATAATGCTGCATGAAGCGGAACATGGGAGTCTTGTTGAGAGCATGGTAGGTTACTGTCAGGTGAAAAGCCAAAAGTAAATATGTGGTATAAGAGGAAAATGGCAGTTTGGTGCCTTATCTTAAAAATTCAAACATTTTATCTGGGCAGTGGTGAAGCATGCCTTTAATCCCAGCAGAGACAGGCAGATCTTTGTGAGTTCAAGGCCAGTCTGGTCTACAAAGTGAGTTCCAGGTCAGCCAGGGATACAGAGAAACCCTGTCTTGGTTGTTTGTGGTAGGGTACTTAGAACTTTTTTCTTCCCAATAAAATATGTAAGAAGTTGCTAGCAGTTTGTTGGCATCCCTTTCCATGTGAGTTTAGCCTGTGCTCTATGATTTGACTGTTCCTTCCCCTCTCTTAGGCTGCATTGAACATTTTAAAGTTGCTGTCTGAGCTGGACCAACAGAGCACAGAGATGCCGAGAACAGGAAATGGACCAGTGTCAGCGTGAGTGAGCATATGCAGAAATTGTTGCCACTGTTGGTTGACTCTGAGGAAGTATTTGCCAGAACTGCATTCTGGCTTTAACACCTACCTGCAGGGCCCCAGAAGTACCCTTCTTTATCTGACTCTCCATAGTCACATGATCACGATTTTAATAATACATGGTGACACACCTTGCCTTCATTCAGTCCCTCCTCCAAGGACTTCTCCAAGTCCTTCTCACATATTATTTTTATTTACTTTTTTTTATATGTAAGGGTATTTTGTCTGCACAGGCCAGAACGAGTATTAGAGTTATAGATTGTTGAGATGCCATGCTCTAGAAGAACAGCCAGTGCAGAAACTCCAGCCTTTCCTGTGTTTATGGAAATAACCCTTTTAACTAAATATTTTTATGGAGATGGTGGGGACTAAACCCAGAGTCCTTGGTCATGTCAGGCAAGTGTCCCCAGGAGCGCACTGTCTCTTTCCTCAGACACAGAATACATTCCTTCCTCCCTCCAGTTCTAGGATGACTATGCTCAGCTCCCACAAATGGGGCCCTATATTTGCACGCTGCATGTAGTCAGCTTTAGTTCTCATTTCAACATTCTTGCCTTTGTCATTTTTCTCTTAAAGGTGTGGGAGGTGCTGAACCTTTTCTGGCCACAAACCATTATAAATCCCAACATGTATACTGAAAATACTGGGAACTGCTTTCAAAATTTGGAATTTCTGATAACTCTAGTGGGCCGAGACATGAATATAGAAGGTGGCAGCAGTAGCAAAGAAGACACAGAGACTCCAGGTGGTGTGGCCTTGGTTGTGCTGGGCTGCTAGTGACAATGCTGTGCTCTGCCAGCCATCAAGAGAGACCAGCCCCATCACCTTCAATTTTTATATTGTGATAAAAGAGAAACAGAAAGCACGGCCTATTCTCATGCTGGCTCATTCAGATACTTCGGACAAACCTGGACAGCCACGCCAGAGAGGCCCCGGAGCGAAAAGCACCAGAGAAAAGCCAGTTCTTCCTATCCTGCATAACAGACTCAGCGTGCTCAGCCTGCCGCAAGTAGTGCCCAGCTACTGTAACCACTGCTTTCTCAACAGTGATACTGTTTCATTTTTCCTTCGGTTGATATGACACTATATAATTTTCTTTTCAGTTCCTCAGTTGCATCTACTTATCTAGCACAGTTTAGAAACTTGTCTGAGACCGATGCTATCAGTCTAGCAAAGATCACAGGCCTGCTTGGTGATGCGTCTGTCCCTCAGAATCCTTTACAGCCCCCCAATCCCCTGTATAAATTGGACAGCTTAGGAAATTTAAACTTTAGGTGATCTTTTTATTTTATTTTAAGCAGCAGACTTAAAAAAATGAGCCCAGACCTTTAAAGATTATTACATAAATCGTCAGTGGGCATGTCTTTTAAGGAGGTAGCTTTTTACCACACTACCGGACATTACCTATGGGTCCAGACCCTGCAGGCTGGTGTCCCTGGAGTGCCTAATGCAGTCAATTCCAACCTCCTTGGAGGGGAAAGGTTTCCTGGTGCTGTGCTGCTGTGCACAGATGCAGGTAGGTGAGCTGGCCCTGGTGGAGAGCATTGCAACCTCAGACTCAGCACTGCTTCCATATTTGGTTTAGCTGGAACCTTTTCACCCATGGAATGTAAGTAGTCTTTGTCAACAATAAATGGTAATACTAAATTTTTTTTTAATTTATTTTCAAACACCACTACTTCTAGATCAAACCTCTTCTGGTTCATTACCCATCCCTCTTTTTTTAAAACAAAAAGGAGAATATTTGTAATGCTTGTAAATCTGGGCAAAAATCTGAAGACCTAAAAATCTCTTTATATTAAACTATTGATCAATAAACAGCTACTAAGAAAGTCTTTTTCCAGTTGAGCAGTAACTGAAGAAGGCTGTGAGGAAGGGATGTGGCAGCTGGGGGAGTCAGACTGAAGATTAAAATAGGGGATTACTTTTTTTGTGTGTGGTTATTTGAAACAGGGTTTCTCAGCCTTGGTTTACTGTCCCGAAACTCGCTTTGTAAACCAGGCTGATCTCAAATTCAGAGATCCACCTTCCTTCTGAGTGCTGGGATTGAAGTCCTGCACCACCATGCTGACGAAATTCACTTTTAAAGGCCACATGTATGAAAAATTAATGGCATATATTCAACATGAATGCAGCAAAATGAGACATTTTATCTTCAAAATAAAAATCTGCCATAAGCCAGTAGTTCCCTTTGAGACTCCCTAGTGCACAGACTGTTAGGCAAATCATACTCAAATATTTTCACCAACTGGGGACCAAGTATTCAAATACATGAGCATGTGGAAGCCATTCTGATTCATACCCACATGGCTTACAGGGACACAGGTACCTTGCCAACTGAAGAATACGACTAAACCACTGATGAAAATCGTCCTTCCTCCAGTAACCACACCTGCCTATAGATCCTCCTGTGCCCCTTTTGCAGCCAGACATCTGAACTGAAAGGAGCACGCCAGCCCAGCCCTCCTGCAGAGCTCATTCTCTGTGGCCCATGCTGCTGTGTTCTCTGAACGCTTTTCATTTAACTTTTACCCACAAGATGTGCTTCATGGCTCCTGATGAGCTAGAGAGCACTAGAGGTTACATTTTGAAGATACTACACAGTATTTCTGAGTCAGGATCTCTGAGCTTCAGACACCAAGGCACAATGGCTACACAGACCCCTTTACCTCTTTAGGCTAGGGATGGTTTTATCTCCCTGCCCTTGCATGTTTTATTGTCCTGTAAAAGTTATTTCACTGAACTTCCTCGGACACTTTTGACCTTGTCCTCACAGGATCTTTGTTGATACTTAAAAACTCAACATGCCCACTTATTCAGAAGTGTTCAAGTGTCCTTTAGAAACTTTGGCAATACTTAAAAATGGGGGGAGGAGGACCCAAGAAGATGAAATGCCAGTTGACAAGTAAATGGATTTGAATATTGTGGTGTATTTCCCAATATAACATTATACAAAATAAGAGCAAACTAACTGATTATTGCCATAGTCAACAACAGATATGCTTGGGTAAGCAATGTTAAATCCATTTAAGCAAAAAAGTTTGTGTGTGTGTGTGTATGAAAATAACTCAGGCACGGCTTTGACACTCTTTAACAGCAATAAAGTCAATACAAATGGAGTCTAAAATGTGACCTCATCTGCTAAATTTCCATGGCTGGAGAAGCTAGTGTCAACCCAGTAAAGATGAGAAGAAGAGCAGCATTAAAGCTATCTAGTCACACCCCGGGTGTTCCCAGAGCAGCAAGCAGATAGACTACACTGTTATGAAAGGAGGCTTTATCAAGTGGGAAAGCAAGACAGAGGACTGGCATCAAGCAAGAAATACTGAGATACTATCATCAACAAACAATTATCAGCAAAGAATGACAGGAGCTCTGAAGACCAGATAAACTGTAACCTGTTCAGTTTTGGTCCCTTATTTATTTTTTGAGACAGGCTTTCTGTGTATAGCCCTGGGTTTCCTGGAACTTGCTCTGTAGACCAGACTGATCTTAAACTCAGAGATCCACCTGTTTCTGCTTCCCAAGTGCCACCACTGCCCAGATCCCTCTTCAGTTTTTTAACTAAAGAAACAAGTCTAAGAAGAACAAAGAAAGAACACAGAAAAGCTTAGTACACTGTGGGTTTTGGGCTGAGGATGCATTTTTATACCAACGGGCACAGAAAGGGAGGCTGCCAGCAATACATGCTTCTAGAATGAAAGTGGATAGGCAGCCCAGGACACTGGAAGAAGTCATGTGGGAATCCCAGCAACTGAACCATTTAACTGAGAAAAGTGTCACCAACACCCGGCAAAAAGATAAATCTTAAGGCATAATTTTTACAGGGTAGTGGCAGGGCACACTTAATCCCAGCACTCAGGAGGCAGAGGCATCTCCAAGTTTGAGGTCAACCTGGTCTGCAGAGCTAGTTCCAGTACAGTCAGGGCTGTCATACAGAGAAACCCTGTCTCAAAAACAAAGCCAAATGAAGAAAGGACTTTCAGTATCATAGAAAAAGGCAAGAACCAACCAAAAAAAAGCCAAAGGGAGAATTTGTCATGATTGCAAATTTATGAGGGTACACACCTGAATTTTGATCAGGGGGTAGAAACAGGATCAGCCAGTCAGAAAATGCCCAACTCCAGGTTTAGTGGGAAACTGTGCCTCAGTAAAATCATGCAACAAAGAAAAATATTTTGAAATTATTTTAAAAGTCCCTTTGTGTTTGGCAATTTAATCCCAATACTTGGGAGGTAGACACAGATGGATCTCTGAGTTCAAGGCCAGCCTGAACTACAGAGCTAGTCCTAGGACACCCAAAGCTACCCAGACATCCCATCTCAAAAAAAAAAAAAAAAAAAAAAAAAAAAAAAAAAAAAAAAAGTCTTGCTAAAATAAGACAGAATCACATTATCAGAGAGAATGGACCCAGAGGCAGCTATGAGGGACACTGTGACATTACTCTGTAAAGTAAGGCCCTCATTTGATGCACTTGTCAGCCGTGGTATCATCAGAAAGATGGGGTGGTAGTGGTCAGCAAGCTCAGCGAGAATGAGCCTCTGCTCACAACCTGCCCCTGGCCTCCACCAACACAGACCATGGACCAGCAGCCTTCAGTGCTGGTCCCCACAGGTTTTCTGCTTTCACCGCTTTGTGTCCATTATTTGTCTCTCAGCCTGAGGTGGCTATTGACACCTGCTTCACAGTAAAGCACAATTAAGAGGCCAAGTCGAGTGTTACAGCTGCAGCTGTAGTGATACTTTGTTTGTATTTTAATGAAGCCTTTCTGAAGTACAGAGAGTAAAACAGCTGCAATGGTCAACCTTACAGACCGGGCAGTGGTGACACACACCTTTAATCCCAGCGCTAGAGAGGAATGTAAGATGGGAGGACACAGTCTCATCCTGAGATTCCTGGAGGCAGGACTGGACTGAGGTAGAGGTAAGAACTACTTTGCCTTGCTTTTCTGACCTTCAGGTTGAGCTCCAAAATTCTGTCTCTGGGTTTTTATTAATCGTGCTACAGACAGCCAGTGCAGACTTAACTTAAAGCTCCCCTACCGTCTGTCAGCGCACCTCACCACCTGACCTGTTAGGGGCAGACACCTGGCAGGTTAGATAAGTGCTCTACCACTGAACTATATCCCAAAGCCTTACCTACCCAGATTTTAAAACTCTACTGGAGAATGGCATCATAGAATCTTATCAAAAACACATTTAAGCAGAGGTCAATGAGATGGCCTAATGCATGGTTCTCAAATTGTCCTAATATGGCTCCTCATGTTGTGGGGACCCCCATCATAAAATTATTTTGTTCATAAATGTAAATTTGGCACTGTTATGAACCAAAATGCAAACATCTGATCTGCGACTACTAAAGGGGTTGAGAACCACTGGCCTAATGGGTTAAGGCACCTGCAGCCAAGCCTGATGACATGATTGATTCTGAGGACTAGAATGTTAGGAGAGGACTACAAGTGCAGGGTGTGCACACGTGCTAAAAATAAGATGTAATAAATATACTAAGTGGACACGGAACAGGAGGTAAGAGCATTGGCTATGCAAACCTAAGGTATGAGTTTGTTCACAGCATCTGGTATAAAAAGGACGTAGCACAGTCCCTGAAGCTGTCTTAACTCCACAGGACCTCCAATGGTCAGCACACAGACACAGAAGCTGCAGTCTCCCTTCCACAAACAACCCCAAAACACACTTCCTCTGTGTTCACAGATGAACTGAGGAAGGAAAAACTGAATTGTCAGTTCTGGGTGCACCCAATGCCTTCCATGTTACTGCTGCACCTATGCAATCTGTACTCCATGATTTGCCAAGAGCTAATTACATAAAAGACTCTGAGCTACACACACCAAGTCCAGAGGGGAAAGTGGAAAGATTTAAAGAAATTCTTCATTTTTATGAAAGCACCAAAACCCTGTCCTGAAGATGCTCTTAGATACACATTTTGTGTTTTTAGTTGCTGATTATAGACTTCAACTATGAAATGTGCACAGCATGGTAAGTCAACAAGTGATCCTTTACTTTTTCGCATTTCCAATAAAAGCTTAATGAAACGGACAACAGTACAAATGACGAGAGAAATACAAGCTTTAAAAGAAAGGGCTTAGAAACAAGTCTCCAAAGGGAAGGTCTGCCAAAAATCTGAAATAATCCAAACCGTGCAAATGCTCAACATAGACCCACCCATGGCCATACATGGCATTGTAAATACTTGTCCCATGAAGCCACAAACCAGACAAGATACCAGTTATGTTGATGTTCAACACAAACAGCCTCGTTTGCTTAGAGCAGTATTTACTGTCCTCTGTAAGATGGAGTTTGTCACAAATTCAAGAGGTTGAAAACCTTAACTGTTTCACCAGAGCTGTGCTGAGGAGTCCACATGGTTCCTAAGAAACCATCCTGGGCCCATGGGGTCAGGAAGAAGCCATTCACAGCAGGGTAACGCTGGCTGCCTGCAGGTAGCCTTGAAGGTACTGCAATGCTTCTGCGTTGAGGCTGGTGCTCACCATGGAGGGAACCTGTGAAGGAAAGGAAGCACATGGTGTTGGGAGGCTCTTGTGTTACACACAGACTGGGACCTGAATGAATGCTTGCCGCTAGGTGGGGAAGGGCAGCTAGTTCCTGTTCCTGTTCCTGTCCACAGGAGGTAGAAATAACTGACTTCATTCCTTCTAAACGGCTGGGCTTAAGGCAGGTGAGAAAAGGTACTGTATGGGTAGAGGTAAGTTTAATCCCCAGGACTCATTTAGCAGAAGGAGAAAACTGACTAGTTGTCCGGTGACCTCTACAAACGTCTCAAAAACTAAGGTAGATGGCCTCTGAAAAATCCAAGATTGCCCTCTGGCCTACACATACACATATATACATGGTAGACCCATAAAGAATTACTGTTAGGGGTGCTTTGGCTGATAAAAGATCTTTGTTGTTTTTGTTTGTTTAAATGGGTAAGAGCTGTCCTGCAACCAGGCTATCCTGAACTCCTGACTCTGCCTCCTAAGTGCTGGGATTAAAGGCTTGTATCACTAACACCTGATAAGGTTTTTATGTTCTTTTAGTTTATGGACAAATTATGTATCCCAGGTTAGCCTAAAACTCAGCTATCCACCCACCTCATCTTTGCAAGGATGCACCTACTACCCATGTTTGGCAAAAGAATAGTTAACAAAGCCTAATTAAGTACTTCTGTGTACTTATAAAACAAGTAATTTACAAGATGTTGGTAATTATTTTAACTGGGTTTGTCATGCTGTTTTTATAGGTGAAAAAGAAACTAATATAGTAGAAAAATGCTGAAAGACTAGCTAAATACAGCTAAAAGGCCAGGATTAGATTGAATCCATGATCTATTACCTAATTTCTGAGTATGTTGCAGGTTTTTTGTTTGTCTGTTTTTATTTTTTGGAACAGGGTTTTCTGTGTAGCCCTGACTGTCCTGGAACTCAGAGATTCACCTGCCTCTGCCTCCTGAGTGCTGGAACTATGGGTGAGAGAGTTCCTCAGAATCCCAAGGTGTAAGAGTAAGAGCTACTGATGTCCTGACTGGCCAGTCTTGCCCCCAAGAATGAGACAGCACACTTACCCTTCCCGGACAAGCCGTAGACAGTTTGTGAAGTGACTGTGCCAGGTGGATTTTGGGGTTGTTAACCATCTGACCCACAGGGTCATGTTCTTTTTTACCAGCAAACGCTAGCTGTGAGAAGGCAGTCTGGTACCCTGGCGTATCTTCTATGTCAATAAAATGCTCTTCATCAGGAATGGTATCATCTTCAGGTAGCTCAAAAAGGCCAATAAGAGATTGTAACAAAGGAGTCCTGGATGTAAAAAGGAAAGAAAAGCACAGAAAATCATGTATTTATTTTTAATTTTTGTGTAACAGCCCTAGCTGACCTAGAGCTAGCTCTTGTAGAACAGGTTGGCCTCGAACTCAAAGAGATCCACCTGCCTCCTGAGTGCTGGGATTAAAGGCGTGCGCCACTACCATCCAGATAGATAGATGGCTTATGTACAAAATTCCAGAAATAAAAGAAATGAAAGAAGCTGGGTGGTGGTGGCGCACGCCTTTAATCCCAGCACTCAGAGGCAGAGGCAGGCGGATCTCTGTGAGTTCAAGACCAGCCTGGTCTACAAGAGCTAGTTCCAGGACAGGCTCTAAAGCTACAGAGAAACCTTGTCTGGGGAAAAAAGAAAAAAACAAACAAAACAAAAAAGAAATGAAGGCATGAAGACCTCAGTGGTTTCCAGACCAGCCTATGCTACATAGTAACAATCTATCCCAAAATAAAATGGCTAGGGATAAACAGTACTGAATAACAAGCTTGGAGAGAACCAGAGTCCAATTACTAAAGCAAGACAGGTTGGTAAGGCAGCCTTGGTGGCATCAGCAAGCTTCTGGTTCAACAAGAGACCAAGCCTCAATAAAGTGTGAATGAGGAACACATCCCAAAGGTCAACTCTGGACAATATACAAATGAACCCAGACAGGTGTAGGTTCATACACACATGAACACATCTATAAACATATCCCTCCAAATCAAGAACTAAGGCCACTGACTGGGGCTGGAAAGATAGCTAAGTGGTTAAAAGCAATGGCTGATCTTCCAGAGGTCCTGAGTTCAGTTCCCAGCACTTACCCAGTACTTAACTATCTGTAATGGGATCTGATGAGCTCTTCTATAGAGTGCTCACCTACATAAGTAAATATAAATCTTAAAAACAAAAAAATCAAGGTCCTAGTCAGAAGGTGGTGGTGCATTCCTTTAATCCCAGCATTTGGGAGGCAGAGGAAGGGAGTTCAAAGCCAGCCTGGTCTACAGAGCAAGTTCTACAACAGCAAAACCTGTCTTAAAAAAAAAAAAATTTAAGAACCAAAACCAGGTCTACCATTAGCACTAGGAGTTGTAGGTAGTTGTAGTTGTTAAAACTGACTAGATCAGAACACAATCTGCAGCCACAGACACGGAACACTTCACTTTCCCCTACTCTCAAAAGGGAGGACTCACCACAGCTTGGTGTACTCAGTGTCCATCATTGGTGGACATTCGGTAAGTAATTTGGTTATGCCAACTGCACAGATTTTTTTCTCCACATTTCCAGATACTTTCTGAATCTCTGGAATAATGATTTTTTCCAAAACCATTCCAAACATTCTATTAATAAAAGCAAAACACATCACTCAGTATCAGACAAGCACTAAGTGAAATAATTAGATGTTGTTTCTATTCAGTGGTTTTAAATAAATGAAATAAAGTACTACTGTCTCAACTGACTGCCACGGTATCTTGATTAACACACTATAAGCCTTTCTTTAAGCAAAATCTTTGCAGCTTTTGGGGGCAGTGCAGGTGGGAAGAATTACACGCTTAAAATGTTACTCAAAAATTCCCAATTTTTTTTTAAAGTTGCTCAAGAAATTTTTAAAAAATTAAGAACACAGCTAAGATACAAAAGCCAGAGCACCTACCACTGGCAAGGACCAGTGTACCAGTTCTGGATTAGGAAGTTTCTGTCTGTCTTTGCTTAAACACCTATAAGCACATAAATGCTGATAGTGCATTTGATCAGTCCTTGAATATGCTTTTGATAACATTATGGAAGTAAAACTTCTCACATTCTAATTAATGCAAAATCCTTATTTTGTAGGTTTCAAATTATCTTAAGTACAGAAAATAGATCAAAGGTGGGGTCTTTACTGCCTTATATCAAGAGGACATTAAAAAAAAGATTTATTTATTATGTATACAATGGTCTGCCCGCATGTATCCCTGCAGACAGAAGTTGGCACCAGATCTTACTACCGGTGGTTGTGAGCCACATACGGTTGCTGGGAATTGAACTCAGGACCTCTGGAAGAGCAGTCAATTCTCTTAACCACTGAGCCATCTCTCCAGCCCCAAGAGAAAATGTTTTGCTCTGTGTAAAAGGGTCCCAAAGGGCAATGGATAAGCTTCAGACTGCCCCACGATCCCCTACTACTAGAAATTGCATTTTCTTATACTAACTTTCCAAGATAATTGATTTTAAAGTCAATCTGCACAGTTTTGGGATATTTTCTCACATGATTTTCCCCTTAACAGCTGTCCTCTATCTCTTCTATGTTAGTCTCCTAGTTCCTTATAGGTCACAATATCAAACACATTCTGTGAAGTCAGAACCAAGCTTCACCAACTGCAAGGTTCTATCACTGCCACCAGCTGCTGCCCTTGAACAGTGCATCTCTTAGTAGATAAGTCTTTTAGTAGATGCTGAGCTGTGTGAAAAAAATGTCAGAAGAAAGAAACTTGGGAAATGATGCATTTCTATGTCCAGGAAGGCTTCCAAAACCTATCCCCAAACCAGAACAACAAAGTCACCGTCACCATCACACACACACACACACACACACACACAACTAGTTCATACTAAAGAGGTCAAACAATTTTCTTCTTATAAACAAAGCCGTAACTCACTTAGGTTGTATGCCATCAAATATTTCTTGTAATGCTAATGCTCCATACTTAATGCAATATAAATTAATAAACACTAAGAAACCTGTAGAAAAAGAGACAAAGTATTATTAGTGGAATTAACTGAAATTTTAAGAAATTTCTCTTAAAACCTGCCAAGGGAATGTATATATCAGTTCAGTACTTGCTCCCAAGACACCCCAGAGTGGCCTCCTTGTCAGGACCACAGTCTTCTGCATCTCCACATCACTATTTCTACTGAGAGGGGTTTTTCTCCCTACACTTACACAAACCAAACACCAAACTTTGGAACATAATGCATTTCAAACTAAGCAATTGTTTGGGAAACAAACATTCTCCCAGATATTTATATGTAATATTTATGACTGATAAAAGGTTTGCCCACCACCAAGAGTCTCAAAATACTCAGTTTTCCAAAAGATGCGCTTACTCTTGATAAACTTGGTGGTCTTGGAACTCTGCAGTCTCTGGAACAGTAGAATAAAGATCTGCTTCCTGTACTGGTCAACTGACTCACTAAATACCCGAAGAGAAGAACACAGATCATCAGGTCAGGCCTATGAGCACGTAACACAATCTTTACTTCAATACACAGAGGGTTAATATGACTCACGGAGGCATGTGCTCTATTATGCTGTTGAGAAGATAGAAGCCTTGGTGATCATTTGCTTTGGATGCAATTAGCTTCTGGAAAACACCCAGTAACCCAGGCTGCAACAAATCAGATAAAAAAATGAGCACCCAAAGAGGTTGTTACTTTGGAAAGTGGTTACCACTGAACAATGCAACCAGCCTCACTCTTTTGCTCTTACTAGTGAACTGAAAATCATGTAGCATTGGCCAAAGATGGAGCCAAAGATGACTTTGAACTTTTAATCCCCCTGCTCCATCTCCCCAGAACTGGGATTCTATCTGTGTACAACCATTCCCAGCCTTTCCTAGCTCTTATTTTTGAACTGTAAAGGGGTGAAGATGACACCCTCTTACCATAATAACCCATTCAAGGTAAACCTTTGAAATTAACCTACTGGCTCTTATTTTTCAACTACAGATATAATAAGCAAATAATAGCTGATATCAACAAAGTATACATTACCATTCCTATTAATCACATCTCATTTTATTGAATTTAATTATTTTAAGGAAATCCTGACTCACAATTTTGTCAGCTGCAGCACTTGCTATTGTACTTGAGCCTCGTTCTAAGAATGCCTGGAGCAGCCTCACTAGAGCAGGAATGTTTCCTGTTCTTTCCCAGAGCACTGGCTGAAGGAGGTGTGGAAACAAGGCCATATATGAAGATGGGATATCATTTTTGTGTGTTTCCAGAAGCAAAGACATCACTTGAAAGACGTAGGGAATAAATTCTGTTGATGAAATTCAAAGAGAACCGTTACTGGCAGCCTGCACAGCTGTGGTGTAAAGGGCAGCACTGTATAACCACAGTCTCAGCACATCTGCTAGCTTACCTTGTACATCATTTTGTAAGATTTCAGTGAACACTAAGAACAAAGCCTCCTCAAAATTCACAACAGCAGCAGGGTTAGCTTTGCAGGTTATTCTTATAGATAAGCATATTGCTTCAAACATGTAGTGATTAAAATGAGGTTTGCTGGGATTCTGAAATAATAAAACCAACGAAATACCATCAGAAAAATCCAAGTGACTATATCACCTAGATAGAGCACAACACACTTGATCCTCCTAAAAACCGGTAAAATAGATGTTAGCTCCTTTTAAAATGGCATCAAAGGGGGGCATGGTGAGACACACCTTTAATCCTAGCACAAGGGAGGCTGAGACTGGCAGAATTCTCTGAGCTCTGGGCCAACTACATAGGTAGTTCCAGGCTAGCCAGGGATACACAGTGAGACCCCGTCTTAATGAAATAAAATGAAATAAAACAGTGGAGCTCAAGCTATGACTCAGTGGTTCTGAACACTGGCTGCTTTTACAGAGGACCTGGTTTTGTTCCCAGCACTTGGGAGTGTGGTGGCTCACATCCATCTGTAAAATTCAGTTCTAAGGAATCTGACACACCCCTCTTTTGAATTTGGTGGATACCAAGTATGCACACAGTACAAACACTCATACACAGAAAAACAAGTAAATTACCAGTAAGAACGAAGGAAAAAAAAAAGAACTAAACCAGTGTGTGTTTCTTGTTTTTTATTTTGGGAGTGTTAATGCTGGGAATGAAACCCAAGGCTTGGCACACTCTAGGGAAGTGCTCTACCACTTAGCTAGCTAGGTCCTTCACAGTTCCATTTGGATTAGGTAAGCTGTAGTCCCCAGGTCTATAAGAGTTATCTTAAAGCCAATTGTCCTCAGAGACCCACACTACAGGCAGTGGGAACAGCCCACTCTGGCCCTACCCGTCCAGGACACCTGTGTGTCGGGGCTGCAGACTCAACAACAGCAGTCCTATCTTCTCAAGCGCTCTTGCAAAGTCACCACGAGCTGGCTAGAGCAGAAGGGAGCACACACAAGATGTGTGTGTGCTCACACAACCCTGCCTTGTTCTCCCTCCATTCCTGAAGTCCCAAAGCAGTTCTACACTAAGAAAGGAGGCAGAAGATAATCAGTCTGCTGTCAAACTAATACTCTCTCACTTTTTAAGAGAAAAGGTCTCACTATGCAATCTTGGCTGGCCTGAACCTTAGAGACCCTCCTGCCTCTGCTTCCTGAGTGCTGGCATGAAAGGTGTGAGCTATCATACCTCACCAACTCTACTACTTCTTATGAATTCAAATACTTTTCAGAGCATATCATGTGTGTGTCCCCATACTTTCATAAAAGCATGCCAACATGAGGCCAGAAAATGCTCAGACCTCCTTGTTTGAGCTGCTGCGGGCCATGATGCAAATACTGCAGATGTCAGCCCACCAGATGAGTAATTCTCTGATGGAGGAGAACCCAGTTCAAGCAAAGCTTACAGGACCGTAGACTCTGGAGACTGGCTGCTTTTGTCTATAAATTCACATGTGCAAAAACAACAATGTGGAATCTCCCCATTATTCTGCATTTTCATGTAACTTGTACATGTAATTTCATGACTACATCTCAATCTTATGGGCACATATATCTGTACATGGACAGGAAGATAACTTCCTAAGATGTATTATTCAGATAAACAGAAATACACTAAGATATGCTTCATAACTAGATCTATTGTTCCACGAGGACTGGAAAACACTTAGAAGCCTGTTTTCTTTACTCAGACTAATGTAGAAAACCATTTCTCCCCAGTCCAAAACAAGCTACATACATTTAGCTGATTTAAAACCTCAAGATCAGTCGGGCGGTGGTGGCGTACGCAATTAATCCTAGCACTTGGGAGGCAGAGATTAAGGCCACCCTGGTCGAAAGAGTTCCAGGACACGTTCCAAAGCTACAGTGAAAGCTAGTCTCTTAAAGCAAACAAAAAATTAAAACATTCAGGAGCAAATTCAAACTAGACTGTCTCTGTAAACAGATCTTAAGTTAAAAACTTTGCAGATATGCACAAAGACTGAGTTACAGGTGTCTAACCAAGGTTATTAGCACAAGCAACCTAAAATACTATGCCTGCTTCTCTTGCCAAGTCTGACTGGTAAAGACCCACTCCCTATGTGAATTCCTTAGCAGCTTGTCTCTTTGGCACTATATATATACCCCTGGCCTCAGGTCACAGCCTAGACACCAGAAACCCAGAAGCCAGCTGTTGTCATAGTTACTCCCCTCAGATGTTGCATTTGTAACCTTTTTTTTTTTTTTTTTTTTAATTGAAAATAGTTTGTTGTTGAACTTGTATATAGGAGAGAATTGTAACTAGAGAACAAAAGCTGGGAATAAAGAGCATGACCCCCAGAGGAGTCTCCTTCCCTCAGATAGACAGGACATTTTTCTAAGCCCTGCTGTTCTGAAGGCATTCTTTCTGCAACCCTGGTGTAATTCAGGGAGCTGGTCTCAGGCTGCAGGACCTTCTACAACACCTGGCCTGGTGCCCAGGGGCACTGAGCCCAAACATTTCACAGGAAATTTAAAAGCAATCCCATGGGCTGGCAAGAATGCCCAGCAGGGTGAAGGCACTTTCTGGCAAGCCTGACAGTATGAGTTCAATATCCAGAGTATGAGTTCAACATGGCATAAGGAGAGAACTTCTGCAAGTTGTCCTCTCACTTCCACACACATCATAGCATCAGTGTGCCCACATACACAGTCAATGTTTTTTAACATGCACTCTCATTCTCAGGGCCGTTACCTTACTAACAGCTAACAGCTTCTGTGTGAGCTGACTGATGAGAGTTGCGATGTAGGGGATTATGGCTTCTTGCAGGAGGGAGAAACTTCTCATGATAGCTGTAAAATATAAAAACCGCACAAACAGTTTAGTTAATCATTAAAATAAAAGTGAATGGAGGAAAAGGCCACTACTTAATCAAATAAAAATCTAAGATGCTTAAATATTCCCTATATACCATCCTCCATTTAAAAATGTCTCCCTTCTTTTATATCAGGCTAAAGGTTGGCAACATTTAGGTGGAGAATATTAAAGCACATCTACGAGACCAAGGTTTAAATAATTCAACAGGGAACAATAAAAACATTACTAGATAAGTAAAGGAGCCAATAAAGGAGGAGGAAGGCACAGTGGGGTGGCAAGGATAGCAAACCAGAGCATTCAGTAACAGACCTCAATCTCATGATTTTCAATTAGAAACCACTGGAAGAACTATTAGCCAAGATCTAAAATAAACAATCTCAGCTCACAGGAAAGTAGAAGAAAACTCTGGCTACTGATCTCCTTAAAGACATTAAAAAAGCAAAATACAGAGTCCATACTATAAAAACTCTGCACATTAACAGGTGCCTAAAAATACGTGGCACAGGAAAGGCATATACTGGTAAGCTAAATATGACTATTATCATTACATAGACTAATTTCCAGATTCAGTGTTTACTAAAAACCCCTGCTACGACATGCTAGTCCCAAGCAACAGAATCCATTATCTCTTCGTTCCAAGTTGTGCACAAGGTGTTTCCTCTACCTGAACAAACACACACATCAACACAGCCTAAGTTAAGGCAGTCAAAGGATGTGACACTATTTTTTTGAAAAGGTAATGTACCATGCACACTAGGAACACAGTAACAAAGACCATAGATCATTTTGTTGTCCTCATGGTGTTGAAGCCCACATATATAAAGTCCCAAAATCCTGATGGGAGCTGCAAGATCAGGGAGTTCCTTTGGCAAGCAAATGCCATGACCTAAGAGCACTAAGGCGTTTGAGGTGTGACAGTGAGAAAGAAAGATTGCTCCCAGAAGATAAAGCTGGTATAAGGGACTTTCCTAAGGCAGTGCATGGCAGATCACTACTGCTGCCAGTATTCCCACTCAGCAGAACACAGCTGACTTTGCCCTCTAAAAGTAACTCTAGGAAAGGAAAAATGAAATTTTGCTACATTTTTTACACAAGGAATAGCACTTCATCAACCTAAACTAAAACATTTTTGAAAAACTGTTAGTTAATAAAGTAACATAAAAAAAAAAAAAAAACCAAACAACCACCTTTTTTGGACAAACAGAACCTGGTTCTTAAAGTATGAAACCTAATGTATAACTAAAGTGTTTACCTTGTAATCTGAGGTTAGATACTTAGTTATGGTCTGTACACCAGGGAAACGCCTACCTTTCATAATATATTCATTTTCTGAAGAGCCAGGAAGTGTGAGAGCTTTGAAAAGGTTTGTTAGCAGAATCTCAACAAACGGTGCGATTTCTGCAGCTGTAAAACTATAGATGAAAAAACAGCTTTCAGTCACTGCCAACTGTCAAGCTTTTCAGTGGGGAGCCCTGGGCACCTACTGCAGCACACTCCTTGGCATAAAGCAAGCATCTTTAACCACCGAGAACTGGTGCGCAACACTGATAAATAACTGCTTACATGTGCACATGTCACATTCCTAATTAGGCATACTGGAGTAACTGAACAAATAAACACACCAGGTGAACCGAGTATCATCGCAACCTGCAGTCTTCTTGGTTCCTATCTACCACCATGGAGAACACCACCCACAATCAGGAGGGTTTCAGGCACCCTCTTTTCTTGGAGGTGCAGCACGTGCCTGAAGATGGCTCACAGGCCAATCTTTCATCCTGAGTGGTAACTGAGAGTGTTTGTGCTCAAGGCTGGGTGAAGAGCAGGGCCTAAGACTGTGTTCCATGTCTTACCTAGAGCTTGGTTTCAAGAAATAACACTTGAAAGATGGCGTGAGAAACCACAGAGACCCCTCCTCTGCATTTCATCCTCATCAGGCCACAAGAGCTGTTTTCTTGGCACCTACCGAATGACTCACTCGACTGAACTGTAAGTCTAGGCTGAGATCAAGGAGACACTGCAGAGATAGGCTGCTACACACACTGAGCTGCCCTCTGCTTTAGTCTCAATCTCATGGACACTGAATACTCAAGTCTCCCTCCATGTTTTCCTCTCTCCTTTGGGTGCTAGAAGATTACGAATAAAATTTGCAGCCTCTTCATTATTTAAGGCCTCTGACATACCAGTTTCCATTAACCACACTACTGTTATTTTCCTTTGCTCTAATCCATTATCACAATGAGTCTTTTTGGAATGAAAGAAGGTAAATGAACAAAAATTACACATGTACATTTTTCTGAAGACTAATGACATTATGAACACATCCAAAGACATTTCAAAGCAGTAAGGTATACCCTCGGCCCTAAGCTAGAAAGTATGGGAATGAATCAGAAATCAAATACTTACAGAGTGGCATTATTTGGACCTCTCATAGTAAACAGCCTTTCGAGAGCATGTGCAGCGTAAGTATGAACAACAATGCTTTCAGCCTGCAGATGACTAATCAAGAGAGGAATAGAAACTAAAAGGTGCTCTTTTGGTACCTGAAAAACACATTAACAAATCTTCTAAATACAATTATTACTTTTTAATAAAAGACAATAGAAAAATGGGGTGTACTGACATTAAAAACAGCACCCCCCTCCACCAAACTCTGCTGTACTGTAGAACGATATATTGTTAAAAACGTGAAACATGAATGGTTTGAAACCCACTAATTTTTAAAAAGATTTTTTTGTGGGGTTGGGGGAGTTCTGACAGGGTTTCCCTGTATAGCCCTGACTGTCCTGAACTCACTCTGTAGGTCAGGCTGGCCTTGAACTCACAGAGAACGACCTGCCTCTGCCTTCCCAGTGCTGGGATTAAAGGCATGCACTATCACCACCCCGCTGAATAGATTAATTCATGTATAAGAGTGCATACATACTACATGCACACAGGAGCCTGTTTGTCAGAAGAGGGAGTAAGAGCTCCACAAACTGGAGTTACATAGAAGTTGTAAACCACTTTTCTAGCTACTAACCTCACTGAATTTTTTTCCTCTCCAATTCTTTTTTTTTTTTTTTAAATTCATTTATTCGTGCATTTTATGTATATGAGTGCTGATTCTGGTCCCATTATGGATAGCTGTGAGCCATCATATGGGAATTGAACTCAGTACCTCTGGAAGAGCAGTCAAGTGCTCTTAACCACTGAGCCATCTCTCCAGCCCCCGAATTCTTTTCTGAACACAAAATCATACAGGCAAAATCTAATAGATAAGTGAATACACCAAAAGAGCTTTCAACAATTTGAAGAACTATACTTTAAAATAATTCAAAGTTATTTTAAACATACTTTAAATGTTTTAGTTTTGTGTTTGTGATGGCACGTGGAGGTGACAGTACAGCTTACAGAGGGCTGCTCTGCTCTGTTCTATTTGGGTTTTCAGAACTGAATTCTGGGTGCCTAGCTGGGCCACAGGTGCATGTCTTTATCCTTGAAGCAGCTAAAAATCTGCTAAGGGAAACACCACAGATAAAGGCTAGAAATATGGCTCAGCAGTTAAGAGCTCTAACTGCTCTTCCATAGGACCTGGGTTTAGTTTCCAGCATCCATATGGTGGCTCACAACCATTTATAACACCAGTACCAGAGAAGATGATATCCTATTTCTGACCGTCAAGGGTAACAGGCATATATGATCTACACATAAAATAGTAAAATAAATTTAAAGACATTTTCTTTGGATATCACAAATAAACAGCATTCAGTTGTCTTCCTTAGTGAGAACACTGGTAGTTATTTTGAAGCCACATACTTACATTTTAGGGTAAATTAAAGAAATATAAATAGAATATGATTAACGTTACATAAAAGCTGAGTATGATGGTGCATATTTATAATTCTTGGAAGGAGTCTGTGGAATTTAAGGACAACCTGGTCTGATAGTCAGTCCTACGCTAGTCTGGAAAATAGTAGGACAATGTTGTAAAGACAAAACAAAAAAACTCAAAACAAGGGGAAATTTTTTTCTTATGGTAAATTTATTTCCTTTCCAATTCTCCCTATGAAAAAGCCTTGATCCAATGACATCTCACTGGCAATATCCCTGGAGCCACTGGGTGGTCTTCTCCAAGCTGCTGTTTGAGACAAAATATCCCTAAGGAGCTTTGGCTGATATGAGCCTTACTCCATCCTGCTCTGCTTCTCAGGCTCCTTACAGGGATTACAGATATGGCATCAGATGGTGGTCTTTGAATAAAATTTTAACCTTTGAGAGGAGTTCTAGGAAGAAAATGTACAAGAGGAGCCTGGAATATTTTGTCATTTGAGAAAAACTCTCAGAGGTTATAGAGTCTATATCAAGAAGACACAGAAACCTACACAGAAGAGGCTTGTTGGCCAAAAATCGGCAGCTAAAACACCCTAAAGCCTGCATGTGTAACCCTACAAGAGTGTTTTCTTCTGTAGAGACCGATAATTATACTATTCATTGACGCAATAATGGTGATGTTAAGATACAGTAAAAATCACAAGTGTACATGTTTTGAAAGAGTAAGTTAAGATTATTCAAAAAATACCAGGAAAGATTAAAATGCTATTAAAAAATGAATTGGCGATAGCAATTTTTCTTCACATGAACCAACTGATAAATGTTATTTCTAAAAGTGGACAGCTGTGATTGTGTCTGCTCTGATGGAATGAAAGAAGATGTATCTAATACATTTCTCTTCTCTTGGGAGGCCACATCCAATCCAACTACCAGCTCCAACAAGATCAAAATACATATCAATTTTTGGGTAAAGGTGCTTGCAGCCATGCCTGACATTTCATACACATGGCAGAAAGAGGGACCACTCCATCCAGTATTCCTCTGACCTCTGTATTTGTGCTGTGGCATGCCTACCTACCCAAAATAAATTTATTACTTCAAAATAGCAATACAGAGACTAGAGGAATACGATACTACCATAAGGATGCAATCAACAAAAGCAGAATGTGCGACTCTGCGATTTCAGTGACTATTCTGACAAATACGGTAAGTAGAGCAGGTCTATGACAAAGTAGGCAATATCAGAATTGTCAACTATAAGCAACCTAGTTTGGATCAATTTTTTTTTTTTTTTTTTGTTTATTTGTCGAAACAGGTTTCTCCGTGTGGTCCTGGCTGTCCTGGAACTAGCTCTGTAGACCAGGGTAGCCTTGAACTCAGAGATCTGCCTGACTTAGCCTCCTGAGTGTTGAGATTAAAGGTGTCTGCCACCACCACCCAGTCAAATTTTTAATAAAACTGTTATAAAAACACAAGATACTAAGGTGGGTTATAGAGATCAACACATGAGAACGCTTGCTTGTTAGCATGTGTGAAAACATGAGTTCAGTTTTCAGGGTAAAAAGTGGAAAAACAAGACATTTAAGGGAAATTAAGCATCATCTGGAATCACAGGTTATTAAAGAGAATTTTTTTTTTTTTTAGTTAGCTGCAGATGTCAAATACTGATTACACAGGAGACTGGAGAAGTTGCTGCATAAAACTATTAAATGCCAGGTGGGGAAAAAGCACTACTTACTTGATTCCTAAAAATCATAATATATTTGATACCATCAGCTTTAAGAACAGGAAACTCATTCACTATTAAAAAAAAAACAAAAAACAAAAACACAATTACATAAGATTACTCACAAATCAGTGACATCAGAGCTTAAACAATGGAGCTACTACTGGTCAAGTGACTGGAGTTTGGCTGCTGCGCAATGTATGTCAGTGTCCCAACAATTAAGCTGTTCTGAACTCACATCATTCAGTTGGGATTTGCTTTCAATTCCTCTAGTGAAAGAAAAACAAATTGGTGATAATAAAATACCAGCCAGCTGTTGCTAATCATAAAGCCAGCTGGACAATGGAGGCATAGAAGCTTATCGAACTACTGTTGACCCCTGTGTGTATATATACTTTCACTGTGTAACTCTGCCTAGTCTGCAACTTGATATGTATATGTGTATATATATATATATGTGTGTGTGTACATGTATGTGTGTGTGTGTGTGTATACATACATACAGAGGGAGAGGGAGAGAGAGAGGGAGGGAGGGAGGAGGAGAGAGAGGGAAGAGGGGAGAGATAGGGAAGGAGGGAGAGAGGGAGGGAGGGAGAAAGCATGCATGAGTGGGCTGGCCACAAACTCATAGAAAGTTGGCTGCCTCTTGGTAAGGGGATTAAAGGCATGCTCCAGAGATATCCTGAGTTTGTGCATAGCACTGTCCTTCCTATCATGGTTGCCATGGGAGAACAGCAGCCATGGCCTTGCACTACCCAATGGCCATGGGCCTCAGCAAGGATGATAAGGGGACAAAGAACATCAGCATGCCGACACACAGCCAGCGATAAAGGCACCTCACCAAGCACCCAAGTTCTTGCGGGACATGAGGCTTTGTAGCCTATGAGTGGCGTGCCATGGAGCTGCTCAAGGTGTCCAAGGACAAACTCGGTATGCACTCGGTATGCACAAGCAGGAAGAGCTAAGCAACGTGCTAGTGGCCATGGGAAGGTGGTAGCCAAAGACTGATGACTCCCACCCCCATAAACGCTGGTGACACACACATACACACAAGAAGGTATGTTCCAGAATGCCTGGCTATATACATTCCTCTTACCAAAAAAGTTTAAGGAATTATCTCAATTTACATCAGCATATTCATAAACATGGGAAACTTTTCTTATCAATTTCACATACTTTGAAACTAAATTTGATTTCTTTCCTTGTTTTTTCAAGGCAGAATATGCTCCATCCCCATATGGCCTTGAACTTGTCCTGCTGCTTTAGAAGTCTATGAACTCCTTAGTCTTCTTGCCTTAGTTTTGAAAATGCTGGGATTACAGACATATCCCACACCCACCCACCCACCCACCTACCCATCCATCCATCTACCTGTGACAGGGTCTCACTATGTAGCTACAGTTATCCTGGAACTCAAGTCTAGATCAGACTGGCCTAGAACTCAGAGACCTGGTGCCTCATGGGTGTTGACAATAAATCCATGTGTTACCAAAACTGGCTAAAATTTTTATTTAATGTGTTTTGCCTGCACTTAAATGTGTGCTAGAATTAAAGATGTTCACCACCACAACCATCTTAGAACTTTTAATTTACTTTCTTTTCCTTCCTATATAAAAATCACAGTAAGAATATAGCAGGATAACAAAGCTGAGTTTCAGTCTGCCTCCTTACTACTAGTTTCTTCTAAAACAAAGTATTGTCAAGTTAATTTTACATAGAAAGGAGCTGAGGAAACCCCGTCATTACTGCCTCTGAAAATTCCAATGACACAGAGCCCTGAACTTCTGCCATATTATTGTAGCAAAAACTGAAGGTACAACATTATAAGTTATAGAAAAGAAACAATTTCACAAAACTCACCATTATTTGACTTTAAATCAGGAAGTATGTGATTCACAAAAAATTCAGTTAGGTTTACAAGTTCATTGGCTTGTGTGATTCCATGCTGAAAAAAATACATAACAGTAAAATAACACAAAATATCTGCATACAATAGCACAAACTTAGGAGATGAGAACTTCATTTAACCCTCTATTGTTGTTAAGTATAAATGTTTTACTTCATCTATGTCTATGCCCCACATGTATGTCAGGTGCCTGAGGAGGCCAGAAGAGGCTATCCAGTCCCATGCAATTGAAGTTACAGAAGGCATGAACCATGTAGATGCTGGGATTTGAACCCAGGTCTTCTGGAAAAATAGCCGGTACATTTAACAACAAAGCTATCTCTCCATTGTTTTTCCTTTTTCTTTCATGAGCCAGGATCTCACTACATAGCACTGAGGGTCTTGAGCTCATGGTTCTCCTCTAGCCTCTTGTGTGCTGGTATTATCTCTTCAGTCCAGAGATGAACACTTCAATACCCAAGTTCTTAGATATAAAACAAAAGTGTCTTAAGACAATAAATGTTCCTAAACCAATTAGTTTGGCTAAATTATGTTTTATACAGTGAAGTAAGAATGGGCAGTGTGGATCAAGAGGCAAGTACGCAGTTCATCCACATATTAAGAGCAAGAGGCTGCATTAGCAGATAGACATTTCTTTTTGAGTCCTGTGGTAGCTAAGCTGTTTCAGAAACAAAACCAACAAGAAAAGATTTACCTTCTGTGTTTGGGCTTTGGATGCCAAAGACGTGACAAGGTAAATGGCTGCATCTTTGTGTTTCCAGTTGACAGAAGGATTTTTTGCATATTCCTGGAGCATAGAATTAACATAACCAGAGAAGATTCCTGTCACAGGACCTTCAAAAAATTTGCATAATCCTCGTACAAGATCACAAGCAGCCCTGCGTCTAGTATCAATATCTATAAAATTGAAAGAAAATGTATCTTGGGACAAAGAAGCAATCAACCAGTCCAGTTTTTAAGAAACTGTCAGCAACACAACAAAAAGAACACACTTTTTCCCCTAAAAAAAACACAAAATGAGAATGAAGCTAAAGTGGTTATAATATCATAAATTCTACAATAATTTGAAAAGACAAAAGATTTAAGACTGTTTTATTTTGATAAAGACTGAACCCAAGCAATCAACGTAGCAATGTAATCAATATAAGGGTTCTACTATGAGCTATATCCCCAGTCTCTAAGAATTGGATCTTTCGAAACAGGACCTCATATAGCATATGATGGCTTCAAACTCGCTGTGTACCCGAGGATGACAATCTTTTGCATGCAGTGGGTACATATATGTATGTTTCTGTGCATGCACAGGCATTTTTAGTGTGTACAGGCTAGAGGTCAATGTTGAATGTCTTCCTTGATCACTTAATACCTTTTTGTGTATATGAGTGTGAAAGCAGATGAGGGGACGAAAGGAAGGAAGGAGACAGACAGACACAAAGGTCAGAGTTAGAGAAGGAAAAGACTCTTAATAAAAGCTGAAGCTATACTATTATCTATTTCCCAATTTATTAGAAAAAAAAAGCCTTAAAATTGGCTTGCTAGGTGACTAATAACTAAGAAAACCAAATACATACCAGAGCCTTCTAAATCCCTTCTTATGTACTCCTCAGAATTATCTTCAAATGCCTCTTCATCAGCAGCTACACAGAAAGTTGATTATTTGAGACGGCCTCCAGAGAACACGTCATCACAATCTACACATGAACTGCTGTTCTACAAGTATTCTTTCACTGTGACTTTAGCAGCAAACACCCCAAAAAGTGAGTATTCGACAAATCATGATTGTAATAAATATTCTTTATTATTTATTATTCCTAAAACCCACCTTCATCGCCAACATTCAAAAGTTTAGGCATCATTCTAGGAATGCCTTCTATTTTGCCAGTAAGTACATTAAAAAAAAAAAATGCAACTGTACTCACTATTATTTGATAAAATATTTCATGGATAAACACAAGTAGCACAGACATCAGAATAAAGATATGTCCTTCAGATGTGTCTTGAAAACTCACAATTGAAACAACAATAGCTAGATGGTGGTGGTGCACACCTTTAATCCAGCATTTAGGAGGCAGAGGCAGGAAAATCTCTGTGAGTTCAAGGCCAGTCTGGTCTACAGAGTGAGCTCCAGGACAGGCTTCAAATTTACACAGAGAAACCCTTTTCAAAATACCAAAAGAAAAAAGAATAACTGCACACACATACACACACAAAATCATAACAATCAGAAGAAGACATCTTATTAAATTAATGTTAAACACCTTTAAATAGGGGAGGAGGGGGATCTCAGCTCCCAAGTTTATACTTTAAAGAATAGCTTTTACTCCCCTGAAAACCCTTTCCACTCTCCCATAATTACCTCTAAATTCCATGTTAGGCACAATAACCTTTTCACAGATACTTGTCAGCGTGTTCTGGTCCTCAAACAGATTCTTATAATGAGGTCTTTCGCAAACTGAAGCCAGAAATTGAATTGCATTGCTTACCAACTGAAACAAAAGACAAAAATAATATATTTAAAAGCAAAACTACTTTATTTTTTTATGAAATAAACAAGGAAGAAATATTTCTTGTCTCTAACATCATCTTACCAAATCGTATTTAACCTCTTGACCTGTTGTAACTAGTAAATTCCAAATGGCTGTGACAAAGCGAGGCAGGTATCGCTGAAACTCCTCATCATACTTCTGTGCATAGAGCGCAGCATTATCACAAATCTGAGACTTTAAAAGCTCCAATAAGCCTGCTTCCTCTTCATCCTCACATGAGAGAAAAGACAAAACTCAAAAACATACAACTTTTAGGTTGATATAAAGGAAGGAGAGAAGCTGTAATTCAGGCATAGGCATCTTTAAAAATTAAATCCAAATCAAGTATTGTACTGCACGTGTGCTGGCATCACTCTATGCTAGGTTTTCAAAGAAACAAGTGATAAAACCATTACTTACAAATCACTGACAGTAACTCTTAACACCTCCTACCTTTTGATTTTTAAGACAAGGTTTCTCCATGTAGCCCTGGCTAACCTGAAACTAGCTCTGTAGACCAGGCTGTCCTCAAATTCACATAACTCTGCCTGTCTCTGCCTCCTAAAGGCGAGCGCCACCACTGCCTGCCCCCCCTTAAAAATAGTCTTTCAATATGTACTAGGCTAGCCTCAAACTAATGATCCTTTGACTTCAACATCCCGAGCATCAGAAGACCTACATCCTCACATATTTGAGCTGAGTAAGCCTTTTTCTCCTTGTTGTTGATAATGAAGCATTTAAAATGAGACTGAAAAATATGTGGAGACTAAAGAAACATCTCAGTGTTGAAGAGCACTTCCCCTTCCTGCTGAGGACCCAGGTCAATTCCTAGAAGCCAAATGTTAAGTTCATGACCAACGAAAATCTCAGTTCCAGGATGTGATATACATTTGCATGTGTGAGGAAAATACACAAAAAATAAAAGTTAAAAATCTAAAACAGAAAAAAATACTATAGAAGCTTGAACAGTAATTATATATACTTCCTGTAGCATGGGTTTTTAAAATCTATATTATTTTCAAGTTTTATGTGCACAGGTGTTTTGCCTGTATGAATGCCTGTGCTTCACGTGTATTCCTGATGCCAGTGGAGATCAGCAGGGAGCATTGGATTCCCCTAGAACTGGAACTACAGATGGCTGTGAACAAGTATGTGGGCACTGGGAACTAAACACAGGTCCTCTGTGTCAGAGCTGCTGATGCTTTTAACCATTAGGCAATCACATCAGTGCACTCCCATTTTACTATTATGTTGCTACTCCACAGAGGATTATCATTTTATTACTAAGTATACTAATATGTGCAATGCCCTATCTCCAAACAAAGTAACACTATAAGGTTTGTATGAACACTTTGCTATAAAATATTTAACAGCAGGGGGAACACTTGCTCCTCTTGCAGCCCTGGGTTCACTTGCCAGTATCCAAACAGAAGTTCATAACCTTTGGCAATTCCAGTTCCAGGGGATCAAACATCCTTTTCTGACCTCCGCAGGCACAGCACGAATGTGGTGCATATATGTATGCAGGCAAACACTGACACACATAAAATATTTTTAAAATAGCAGAATGCCTTTAATTAATATAACTTTAAGTAGGGTTCACCAACTGCATTGAAACTTATTAGTGCAGTCTCTCCTTGTGCCCCTCATGCTTTGAGTTCAAACCTGAGTGACTCTGGCACATTTTTGATTAGCTGTATGGACCAGTTTCTCCTCCACAGAGTTAGACGTTTCTCAACTCTTAAGAACTTTGCAAATATATGCTAGAAAATAAATTAACAATAAACTAAATATAGAGTTGGGAATGGTGAAGCATGCCTTTAATAACCTAACTTAGGAGGCAGAGGCAAAAGCATGTGAGTTCAAGGCTAGCCAGGTCTACAAGAGAGTTCCAGGAAAGCCGGGGCTACCCAGAAGAACCCTGCCTCAAAGGGAGAGAAAATAAATAAAGTCATCAAGCATGGCAACAAATGCTATTTGCTGAGCTATCTTACAAGATCCCCAACCCACTTTTTTTGTTTCATAAGACAGGGTCTTATAGACGAAAATAGGAACATATTCAATACAATTTAAGTTTATATCAATATACAAGAATCTAAATCAATGTAAATAGCCTATAAATAATAGCCCACAAGTATTCACTCTATTATTTGCTATTATTAGTGTAGACTCAGGGATCTTTTTAAAAAAGGGAGGGGAGCCGGGCGGTGGTGGTGCACGCCTTTAATCCCAGCACTCGGGAGGCAGAGGCAGGCGGATCTCTGAGTTTGAGGCCAGCCTGGTCTACAAGAGCTAGTTCCAGGACAGGCTCTAGAAACTACAGGGAAACCCTATCTCGAAAAACCAAAAAATAAAGGGGGGGGGGGATTGGATGGGATAATAGATTAGTGTGAGCTTACTCACACTAATAATAATAGTGAGTAATAGAATGCATGCATTCTCTCTCTCTTCCAGCTGTGGGAATTGGTTGCAGTTCCCCAATCAAGCAGAGGACTGTGATCTGTGAGTCTACCCCTAAATAAATAACCCTTTATTACACTCAATTCTGAGCTAGTGTGGGATTTCTTTTTAGCATCCGTCTTCAGGGTCTCATAAACCTGAGAATGACACTGAACTCCAAATCTTCTAACGCTGACGGTGCTGAGATTACAGGAAAGTAGGCCCAACTACGGTAAGAAATTCCCTACATATTACATAGTCAAATTTCTTACATTTGTGGAATTTTACCTAGTAACAATCCATGAGTAAGTAAGTCTTCAGACTAATTTTTTTTTTCCTTTTACTGCTGTTGAACCCAGGGCCCACTCATGCCAAACAAACATTTCAACACTGCATTTCATCTATACACCAATATAATTCTTTTTTTTTTTTTTTTTTTTTTGGTTTTTCGAGACAGGGTTTCTCTGCAGCTTTAGAGCCTTTCCTGGAGCTAGCTCTTGTAGACCAGGCTGGTCTCGAACTCACAGAGATCCGCCTGCCTCTGCCTCCCGAGTGCTGGGATTAAAGGCGTGCGCCACCACCGCCCGGCCCAATATAATTCTTAATGAAGGGAAAAAAAAACTTTGACAATATTTTAAATACTTACATCAGTCTGTAGGAGCTTATTATCCAATGTCAAAAGGGTATGAAAGTTGTTCATCCAAGTTTCCATATTATCTTCAAAGAATTCAGGGAGATCCTAAAGAATAATCGTGGACTTGAAACTTTTGATAAAATGGCGAGAGTAACCTATTTCCCCACTACGATAAAACATCTGGCCATGCCTCTGGGCTCACATATGGACTGGTCCATCTGTGACTGTGGCAGCTGATGTCTGTCCTGCAGTCTCAGGCCTCTGAAAATCACACCACGGTACCTACTGTGTTTCCCCAGTCTATACCCACAGATTTCTTAGAGATTCGATGAGGACTGGCATGAAGCCCATGCTCACAAAGCACACTCATTACCAACACAACCCCCTTCCCTTCCAATTAGTGATCTTATTGTAAGATGACCACAGTCCAGACTCTGGTTTCTTGTAGAGTTGCTGATTTTCTCTAGCATAGTACAGTACAGTCTTCTGAAGAAATAGGCTTCCTATCTGTGACAACTCAAGCTTATTTTTCCTGATTTTTCAGATAAACAAAACAAAATGACAACAACAAAAACTCAGTAGTACTCACTTAAGAATTTTGCTATCCAGTTTAATACATACATTGTTTGAAGACATTTGTCACCTTCACCTAATAAAAATGCAATTTCTTTGGCGAGGGCTCCCTGACCACTGCAAATACTACCATGTTCTAAATGTTAAGAACAGGCAGACACTATGCAGTACAAAGGACAAATTCAGTTTTTCTATCTTGGTGCATGAATGTGCACCAGTTAATATCCCTTCCTTGTCCTGAAGTTCTGATTCAAGAATCCCTGCATCAAGAACAGGCATACACCATGTGCATGCATGCACACAGAAAAACAAACCTAAAGAAAGAAAGCTTAAGAGAAGCTCAGGTTAAGAGCACATCCTGCTCTTAGAAGGGTCAGAGTCTGGGTCCCAACACGCATGTGGTGAGTCCCAAACATCTGCAACTCCAGTTTTGGAATCCAAATCTAGTCCTGACCTCTAAAGACATCACACTTAGCACATACTCAGACACACAATAAATAAAAATAAAAAATAGGTAATTTTTAAAAAGCCCGAAAGGAATAACTGGAGATGGTATCTTGATAACAAGCACGACAGACATTTCTTGCTGTAGTGCAGTGGTCACCAGCACTCCCTCTGATATATCTACGGTTCTTATTCCTGTCAGAGCTTTCCCCATCTCTCACCAGCCTGCAATGAGATGGTTCAGTGGTTAAGATCACTAGCACCCACATAGTGACTCACCACTACCTGTAACTCCAGCCCACTCCTGGCCTCCTCAGGCACCCACCCAAACATGGCAAACATTCACACATACAAATAAATAAAAACTCAAAAATCACATTGATTTATTAATTTTTGTCTCTGTAATGCTTTTAAAATTTAGGGCAGAGATGTGAGGTGGAGGAAGGAGATGCTGAAGGGACGGCTAAGTGATTTTTGGTTCCCAGAACTTAGCCATTTCTCCAACCCCTAATTTTAAAATGATGTTAAGATTTTTGAGGACTTCCTCTTGTTCACTGACATAAATATATAGTTTTTTATTATCTATTATCTTTATAGCTTGTTCAAAGTAGACCCGTTGTAGAGAGAAAACGTCCTGACAGCAGTTTCATGAGAAAATGAAGCTGTTCCCCACCACCACCACCTCCAAGAACTATTAACAAATAGAGAGAAAAAAAGGAAAGAAAGAAAGAAAGAAAGAAAGAAAGAAAGAGAGAAAGAAAGAAAGAAAGAAAAGAAAAAGGCTTGGGGGTGGGGCTACAGAGATGGTTCAGTGGTATGGAGCACTGGGGTAGACTGTACATTTAAAGTTGAAAGAGAGAGAATGAGAATGAGAGAGGAAAAATGAGAACCAAAAGCAAGAAATCAAATGAAACTTACCTGAAAGTTTAAACTATAGAACAATTTCGAGATCAAGATCAAAGAAGAAAAAAGAATCCTCAGGGCAGAGGCGTCATTTGCATGGGTGCTGCACAGTTCAATGGTAGCCTTGGAAGGGAATTTAGGAACATGGTTTTAGTGTATCATAAAATCAGCATGCTGAGCTTAATGAAATAGCCTTATGCTATGCTGAGACTACACTAATTTCTTCTCCAAATAAGGCCTTTAAATAGCATATATTCACTTAAGAGATTCTGAAAAACAAGTTAAAAGTATATATTTTTAATTTGACTGTAAGAGTATTACTGAAGAATCCAAATTGTAACACTGAGCATCTTTCCATCAGCTATGGGCACATATATAAATACGAAGCAAAAACAGTTTCCACATGCTGTTATTAAGAAACTTCTACTGTTTGGCATTTAGATCATTTCCAACTGAGCATTATACTAATGCAGCAATGCGTTTATCTTTACAATGTTCTGCATGCCTCTACTTCTGAGTCAGATTCTACATGAGTTGTGCAAAGCGGCACATAAACAGCACAGGAATGAGTTTGGGAGGCCAAGAGATCTGCATAGAACCTAGACTCCATCATTCATAAGGAATATTACTCTAGTAGTGCGTTACAGCTGGGTGTGATAAGGCAAGTCGAATCCAAGTACAAGTAGAAAGATTCCAAGATTCAAGGGACATTTGGAATACAACCACGACATGCATGAAGCCAAGGGTTTGATCTTCAGCACCACACAACCTTGTCGGGGTAGTGAAAGCATGAAACCTAGCTACTTGGGAGGTGAAGACAAAATCCTCAGATGTTCAATGTCATCACTGATTATATAATAAGTTCAAGGAGAGCCTGAACTATAAGAGACTACCTTAAAAACAAACAAACAATAGCCAGGTGTACCTCACACCTTTAATGCCAGCACTAAAAGTACAGGTAGGACACTGAGTTTGAGGCCAACTTGGTCTACAGTAAGTCTAAGTTCTAGGCCTGTTAGGGCTACATAGTGAGATCCTGGGAGGAAAAAATGTGGTGTCACCCAACTTCTAATTCCTGAACTCAAAGGCTGGGAGATCTCTTCTGTTTGAGGCCACAATGGTCTACAGAGTGAGTTCAGGCTAACCAGAGCTACATAGAATAGAGAGGAGGGCTACAGAGACAACTCAGTACCACAGTGGGTAAGAACCTATAGTTCCAGAGAATCCTAAAGGCTTACACATAGTGCATATACATGCAGGCAGGCAAAACATTCATATACAAATAGAAAAATAATCTAAGAAAGGAGACACCCTGTCTCAAAGCCACTGAAAGAATGCCTATTGTGTAGAGAATGTATAAATATTAAACAATAGGATTTTTATATGCTAAAATTTCCTGTGCTTTGCACATATATAAGAGGTAAGTAAATGTTACTTTATTCTGGAATGCAGAATTTAAAATATTAAGGTTTTCTCAATGAACTGCAACACCCAAGAAAAGTGGCAACATTTCTAACAGAATATGCAAAACAATGTGGTCATTTCATACACTGTAATCTGGATAGAGCTTTTTTCTTTTCCAGACAGTCTCACCATAGAAACCAAGCTGATGGGGAGGGAACCTGCTCAGATATCCCAGATAGCTTAAAATTTCCAATCCTCTTGCGTCTGCTTCCCATGCGCTGGGATTACAGACATGTGAACTATACCCAGCCCCTGACTAAGACTTTTTACATTGTTAGTAAATAAAAATCTTTGCCAATCTAAAGTTGGAAAACTGATTACATTGCCTTAATTTCTGAAGAAAAAATTATTCAAACACTAAAAACCCTTATATAAGTTCTATATCTGAGTACTGACTACAACACAACTATTCTCTGTGAAGGTAAGAAATGAAAAGCATTTCTGTCATCAAAGAAGTCAGACTTAAGCCGATGGGCTTAAGTTGCATTTTACTAACAGTATTTGTGCAATCTTGTCTGAGAAAAAAAATGTTAAATTTTCTTTCAATTTTATAGGATTCTTATAAACACTAAGAACATTCTAAAGAAAGTACCCTGTGCTCTGTAAAATGACGTAATTAATTAAATTCCACATGTGTCAAAAATATCAATCTCTCTTTACAAATATAAATTCACTTACTTGGGTGAAATGATAGGATGCTTCGTTTTGTTTTTAAGTATCTCTACAAAAATAAGGGAGCAGACTAAAAAAGTGTCAGTAACATAATACTTGTACAACATGGAAGCTCACTCCTCACCATGTCCATTTCTGCACAGGGTTGCAATTTTTTTAAAGGAAATACTTCAGCACTTGGGAGTCAGAGACAGGCAGACCTATGTGAGGTCAAGCCAGCCTGGTCTAAAGAGCAAGTTTCAGGACAGACTCCAAAGCTACAAAAACACCATCTTGAAAAAAAAAAAAAAAAAAAAAAAAAAAGGCACTATCACCAAGCTTTAAAAGAAAAAAAAAAAATCTCTAAAATGTATACACATATTTCATCAATTTAAAATACTAGGTAATTTTCAAGACATACCATACCTTAAACAGATTAGTCAAAGGCAAAGCAAAGGCATCCAAAACAAGTTTAATTTCAGTCCATAACTCGTTTGACTTAAACTCATGCCGGTATCTAGAAAAGGAAGAGGAAGTATAGGAGTACAACTTTCTGTTAATTTAGATGACCAAGGACAGACGATTAGACACCTTCAACCAGACAGCCTTCTGAATTCAATGTACAAATATCTAATAACATAATAGAAAATAGGGCAGTGTGAGATAAATGTCCTTTTCTGTTTGTTTGTTTTTTCAAGACAGGCTTTCTCTGTAGCTTTCAAGCCCGTCCTAAAACTAGCTCTACAGACCAGGCTGGCCTTGAACTCAGAGATCTGCCTGCCTCTGCCTCCCAAGTGCTGGGATTAAAGGCACGCACCATGCACCACCACTGCCGGTTGAGATGAACATTCTTAAGAAGCAAACACAATAATGCTCTGCCACTTAAGGATGTTCATACTCAAAGGAGTAAGAAGTTACACCACAGAAAGTTATACTAATGTAACAGAAAAAGCATACTAAAGAATAAACTTGCATATTAATACCTTTTAAAAAGTGAATGTGCTGTACGAAGGACTCCATTAATAACATGGAAATCTCCACTCTGAAAGCGATTCACCATTTCTGTCAACAAGTCAGGCCATTTCTGAGGGAAATCTTCTCTCCCTATGATGCTAATAGCGTCACTCAGCTAGGGAAGGAAAGGTTTAATTAGCAGAGAGCCTCAGAAAGGCGCACCCACCTTCATGGGCCTAGCCTACAAGTAAGAATCATCACCTGCTTCTGAATCTGCTCTGGGCTGCTCAGCATCAGATGTACTATATTGGCTTTAATAGCCACTCGATCAGCCTCACAAATTTTATTTGGTTCATCTTCAACCTAAAAGAGAAACATCAACAACCAAGTGATGCAGGATCCACATTCACATTCATCTGAGTTCACAGGTAAAAGACAACTAATTTTTGTTATCTCAGGTTACCAAGGAAAATAGAGAATGTGGCCATTCCTCAGACTCCTCCTACAGGAATAACAACAGATTTTAATAATGGCAAAAGCATGAACTTTTTCCTTAGAGAAATGTATATTTTGATTATACCAGAGAAGTCTATGCTCAGGGTCTATCTTTCCAAGTATCTCTTTTTCTCTTAAGCTTCATGTTTAAATTCTACATTAATTTTTTTTCCTTTTTGGTGTTTTCAAACAGGGTTTCTCTGTATAACAGCCCTGGATGCCCTGGAACCTGCTCTGTAGACCAGGCTGGTCTTGAACTCAGAGATCTGCCTGTCTTTGCCTCCCAAGTACTGGGATTAAAGGTATGTGCCACTACCACCTGTCTTAAAATATCTTAAACTGTTTCAAAAAGAAAGAGAGAGAGGGAGGAAGAAAGGAAGGAAGGAAACAAATACATATTCTTTTCTAAATGTAGTATCTGGTATAAAAACTACTGGGCTCTCTGACTCCCTGATGACAATTAAGAATTCTGTTTCTTGCCAGGCATGGTGGCGCATGCCTTTAATCCCAGCACTTGGGAGGTGGAGGCAGAGGCAGGCAGAACTCTGTGAGTTCGAGGTCATCCTGGTCTACAATGCAAGTTCCAGGATAGCTAGAGTTACGCGGAGAAACCCTGCGTTGAAAACAAAACAAACCAAAAAATAATACTGGGTTCTGAGCTGGAGATTGTTGAACAGGTAAAAGCATGTACTACTCTTGCACAGTAGACGGGCTTGGTTCCCAATACCCACAGTGGCTTACAACCATCTATAAATCTAGTTCCAGAGATCTGACACCCTCTTCTGGCCTCCTTGGGTACCAAGTAGGCAAGAGGTATGCAGACATACATGCAGGCAAAAAAATCCACAAGCATTTTTTTAAAAAGAATTTTACTTCTTAGATGAAACATAGAGATGGACATCTGCAATTCCAGCACATAAAGGATGTGACAGGTACTGCTTCACCGAAGAGTGAGTGTAAAGTCTATACTGTCCCTAAATTAAAAAAAAAAAAAAAAATGGATGGATGGAGATGGTTAGTGAGATGGTTCTACTAACAGTGAGTTTAAGGGTTGTGTTGTCCCTAAATAAATAAATGGATGTATGGATGGAGATGGTTCAATGGGTATAAATGTTTGCCAGGCAAATGTGAGGACCTGTGTTCAAGCAAATTCCTCAAATCCAGATCTATAGCATGAACATCTATTGTCCTAGTGCTACCCAGAGATGAGAGATGAGAGAGGGCAGAAGCCCTAGAAGCCCAGGGCCAGTAGAACATGCAGAAGAAAACTAACAAAATGAACATAGAAGGTAAGGACAAAACTCAGATGCTATTCTCTGACCTCCAAATGTGTACTGTGGCCCTCTTGCATATGCACTTACACTAAGTACCCGGATGTGCTTGCATGTGCATGCTTGAGCCCACAGCATATGAACACGAACACAGACACAGACACAGACACACACACACACACACACACACACACACACACACACACACACACGGGAGGGGGTGCTGAGAGCATGGATAATAGGAAGAATGCTTGCACAGCACACACAAAGTTCTAGGTTCACTTTAAAGTACTAAATAAATTAGGCATGGTGATGCATGCCTGGAATCCTAGCACTCAGAAAGTACAGGCAGATGCGTTAGGAATTTAAGGTTATTCTTGGGGACACAACATATTTTGAGGTCACTCTGGGTTATGTGAGACCTGGTATAAAAAAAAAAAGAGTTGGGCAGTGATGGTGCATGTCTTTAATCCCAGCACTCGGGAGTAGAAACAGGCAATTCAAGGCCAGCCTGGTCTACAGAGATAGTTCCAGGACAGCCAGGGCTACACAGAGAAACCCTGTCTCGAGGTGGAAAAAAAGGGAGAGAAAGAAAAGGAACAATCAGAAAATAATTTGAGGTCTAGGGTGTGGGTATATTCTGGAAAACATGGCTAGGATGCATAAAACCTTAGGGTTGATCCCTAGTAACACCAAAAAGAAGAGAAGAAGGGAGGGAGGGAGGGAGGAAGGAAGGAAGGAAGGGAGGGAGGGAGGCACACAGGCAGGTAGCAAGGATGATGTGGGATGCCCTTCTTTATGCTGTGATCATATCTTATTACCACTGGTTAATAAAGAAACTGATTTGGCCAATAGCCAGGCAGAATATAGATAGCTGGGAAATCCAAGCAGAGGCAGAGGGAGAAAGAAGGCAGGGTTGGGGGCTGGAGAGATGGCTCAGAGGTTAAGAGCACTGACTGCTCTTCCAGAGGTCCTGAGTTCAATTACCAGCAATCACATGGCTGCTCACATCCATCTATAATGAGATCTGGTGCCCTCTTCTGGTATGCAAGCATATATGGAAGGAATGTTGTATACATAATAAATAAATCATAAAAAAAAAGGCAGGGTTGGGGAGAGACACCACCAGCTGCCAGGGAAGCAACATGTTAAGGGAACAAAATACAAGCTCAGGAGCCTCATGATAAAATATAAACTAACAGAAATGGATTAATTTAAGAAGTAAAAGCTAGTTGGGAATATTCCTAAACCACTGGCCAAATAGTTGGTAATTAATTTAAGTTTCTGTGTGATTACTTGGGACTGGACGGCTGAGAAATTAAAGCGCAGTCTCCAATTACAGAAGGAAGATTTCAGTTTACATGTAAGCTAATCAGCAAGTGATTAAAATCTATAGATTTGTCAATGCATGTTAAGTAGTCATCTTGTGTTGTTGGGGGTTTACTTGTTTTTTGAGATAGGGTCTCTATGTAGCTCTGGCTGGTCTTGAATTAAAGTTTCACTTGTCTGTCTCCAAAGGCTGAAATAAAAGGCGCATGCCATCATGCTTGGTCTATTAAGAGTCACCTTTAAAAGCAACAATTTTATTCTCATCTTAAAGATCTGTCCTATGAAAACTCCTTGTCTGTTACTAGTTAAGAGTATACTCAGAGGTACACCTCTTAAAGATTACCATAGGGGTTGGAGAGACGGCTCAGAAGCTAATCTAGAAGATTACTCATCCAGAAGTCCAAAGTTCAATTCCCAGAATTCCCAGCAACCAACCACAAGGCAGCTCAAAACCATCTATAATGAGATCTGGTGCCCTCTTCTGGTGTGCAGGCACAACACTATACATAATAAATAAATAAATATTAAAAAAGATATTATAGACTCTCTTTGGTTTTAAAGATAGAGACACTCAGAATGCTGACGCACAAGGAATGCTCATGAATTTGAGGACTGCCTATGCTACAAAAACAGACAGCCTCAAAAAGCCCTTCCATCCCTCCTACCCTACAGAAAAGCTAGCATGCCTGCAAACTGCATGGACTTTCTAAGATTTAAAATTATTTCTTCACCACATAGAACAATATTTAATGAATAATATAAACTTTAACTGCATCCAAAATGGGGGCATGTAATCCCACACTGGATCTGAGAAAGCTTAAAAGAAAAAGTTCCAAACACACAAATATAGTGATATTATTTATAATTTATATATTTATCTATTTATAATTTATATGTATAGTTTATAATTTATATGTATTTATAACATTAAGAGCTTTCCTCGAGATCAGAGTGCAAAGCTAGCCACACTAGTCAGCCATGGTGGTGCACACTTTTAATCCCAGCACTAGAGAGGAATATAAAGTGGCATGAAACAAGAACACGCTCTTTTCAGTCTAAAGATTTCATAGCGGGGGCTGGAGAGATGGCTCAGCGGTTAAAAGCACCGACTCTTCTTCCAGAGGTCCTGAGTTCAATTCCCAGCAACCACATGGTGGCTCACAACCATCTATAATGAGATCTGGTGCCCTCTTCTGGGGTGCAGGTACATATGCAGGCAGAATGCTGTATACATAATAAATAAATAAATAAATCTTTTTTTAAAAAGATTTTCGTAGAGGTAAGAGCTCTCTAGTGTTTGGTTGCTTTGCTTCTCTGATCTTCATCTTGAACCCCAGTATGTGTCTCTGGGTTTTTATTATTTGTGCTTATGTTATGTTAGGTTATGTTTTCAAGGGGTAAACAGAGATATATTTTAGATAGCCTACAAACACTTCAAAGATACACAGACATTTAAGATGTTTTTTTTTTTTTAGAAAATGGTTTACATTTAAGATGTTTTAATGACCTAAGACTTTTCATGAGAGTTAGACACATCTGCTCCTGGCAGCACTAATTTAACTCAAAAGAGGATGATGGGCATTAAAGAACCTCTATATGGATGGAGTTTGCTTTGGTTGTGGCAAAATTAGTCACTTGGCAAGAAACTGCCCTTGCCTTGACTGGTGACAGTATGCTGTCCAAATTGGATGGGCAGGACACAAAATAATGCAATTGCTGAAATTTGTCAAGACAAGTTAAGATAGTCTATCAGACATGCTAAGTCTGAAGGCTGAAGATGGATGCTCCAACAGAGGAACCTAGGCAGCCAGCTGCATCTAGCTTTTCTATAGTTTTGGAGGTTGTTTGCTTTGCACTTCCTGTTTAATTAGATAATATATCCTCAGGTCTCTGATGGGGTTGAAGATTGGATAGTTATAGTTTTCTGTAGCTTTAATAGAAAATAAATCAGGGGGGACTGGAGAGATGGCTCAGAGGTTAAAAGCACTGGCTGCTCTTCCAGAGGTTCTGAGTTCAATTACCAGCAACCACATGGTGGCTCACAGCCATCTATAATGAGATCTGGTGCCCTCTTCTGGCATGCAAGCATACATGGAAGGAATGCTGTATACACAATAAATAAATAAATAAGTAAATAGAAAGTAAATCAGGTACAAAACTTTGACTCACTAAATAGATAATATCTCTTGGACTCCATCAATAGATAATGGAGTATTTTCTTTAAATTTGCCAAATACTAATGGACTAAACATTGTAAATGTATTTCTTTCTTGATAATTGTTCTTATTGCATATAATTTTACTGTATTAGGTTTTAAATCTTTCCTTCTTATTTAGACTAAAAGGGGGAAACGTTGCAGAATATTTGTTTAAACTATGAAGAGGTAGGTGTCTTTGCCAAGGTGCCTTCTGATTGGTTTAAAAGCTGAATGGCCAATAGGTAGGCAGGGAAAGGTTAGACAGGACTTCCTGTGAAAGAGACAACTCTGGGAAGAAGAAAGGTAGAGTCACCAGCCAGACACAGAAGCAGAATGGGCAGTACAGAGAGATGAGGTAAGGAGCGATGAGATACAACATAGATTAACATAGACGGGTTAATTTAGTTGAAGAACTAGTTAGAAACAAGGTTAAGTTATAGATCGAACTTTCACAATTAGTGAGCTGGCAGTCCAAAGAAAAATCTGTTTACACTTGAAGATATTTGTTTTATAAACTTTTTCTCTTTTTTTTAATTTGTGTTAGTGTCTTGCCTACATAAGTATACGTGCACCATCTGCAGGCAAGAGCCCCTTGAAGAAAAGGGCATCAGATCCCCTGAAGCTTCAATTCTAGGCAGTTGCAAGCCAGGCAGGTACTGACAATCAAACCTGGGTTCTCTGTAAGAGCAGTAAGTATTCTTAAACTGTCGGGCCATCTTTACAGACCTGTTTTATAAATTCTTATGTCATCAACCCAAAAGACTACAAATAAGAATTTTATCTTTAGGCCGGGCGGTGGTGGCACACGCCTTTAATCCCAGCACTCGGGAGGCAGAGGCAGGCGGATCTCTGAGTTCAAGGCCAGCCTGGTCTACAAGAGCTAGTTCCAGGACAGGCTCTAGAAACTACAGGGAAACCCTGTCTTGAAAAAATAAATAAATAAATAAATAAATAAATAAATAATTTAAAAAAAAAAAAAGAATTTTATCTTTAGACAACACACACTATAAACAGATATTTAGATAGGTAGTGATACAGTGAGTTCCAGACCAGCCAGGGCTACACAGTAAGACCCTGTTGTGAGCGACTAAGGAAATCTTAATTACTTTAAATTTTACTTTTTGAGATGGGATTTCACTGTGCTACCCGGATGTCAAGACCTCAGTATCCTTCTATTTCAACCTTAGAAGCTGGGGTTACAGAAACATAACATACCCATCTTAAACTCCTTTAATTATCCATTTAAACTGTCTTCCCATCCTAGGTCTGTCTCTTAACTCTCTTAACAACCTGAGTAATAAAGTTTAAGAAAGTTATGTGGAACTTAAATAACAGGAGTTTTGGAGAAAGAGACTGTTTATCATGAATCTACATCTGAATATACTAAGAGAATTTATATAAACTGTAGTGAGAGCAGCAGGCTGCTTCCTGCCGCCCTGCTCTCGGCCGCCTGGCTAGCTTACGCCCCGAAATAACAACACACAAACTGTATTCATTTAAACACTGCCCAGCCCATTAGTTTCAGCCTCTTATTAGCTAATTCTCACATATCTTGCTTTAACGCACATCTAATAATCTATGTAGCACCACGAGGTGGTGGCTTACCGGGAAGATTCTAGCATATGTCCATTTTGGGCCAGAGCTTCATCGCATCTGACCCAGAGAGAGGAGGCAGGGCAATTGCCCGAGGCATCTGCCTCACTCCCAGCATCCTGTTCTGTCTACTCCACCCACCTATGTTCTAACCTATCAGGTCAAGCAGTTTCTTTATTAATTAACCAATGAAACAGCAGATAGATAGAAACACTCCTACAATAAACCATATCAAATATATGAGTATTTAATTTTGTATGCCCAAAATACTTACAATTCTCCAGTTTCTTTTAATGTAGTTCTTGAAGGTTACTGAAGCACATACTTTAATGACGTTATCCTGTGACTTTTCCAGTAATGTTAAAAGCAACAGTGGGTAATTCTGATTTCCTTCTACAGATTCAAGAAATTTCTCAGCTGTGAAAGAACTTCATGTTAGACTTGTTATAATTAAAAACATTCACACTCTATACTTATAATGAACTATGTCGTTATTTAAAGTATAAAAATAAGGCAGTGGTGGTACACACCTTTAATCCCAGCACTGGGGAGGCAGAGGCAGGTGGATCTCTGTGAGTTGGAGGTCAACCTGGTCTACAAGAGCTAGTTCCAGGACAGGCTCCAAAGCTACAGAGAAGTCCTAGCTTGAAAAACCAATAAAGAAAAGAAGAAAGGAAAGGAGGGAGGGAGGGAGGGAGGGCTGGAGAGATGGCTCAGAGGTTATGAGCACTGACTGCTCTTCCAGAGGTTCCAGCAACCACATGGTGGCTCACAACCATCTATGAGATCTGGTGCCCTCTTCTGGACTGCAGGTGTACATGCAGGCAGAACACTATACATAATAAATAAAATAAAAAAAAGTATAAAAATATATTTAAAAAGGAAAGATTAGATGATGAATGATGGTTCAAGATTTAAGCTGAGCTCCTAGGAGAGGGTCTAGGCCAACCCAGGAACTTTTTGAACTTTAGGCCAACTGGAGCCTTACAAACAAAACCCAGATACATACATAGAACCAACCAACAAACCACTGCAAAGATTAAAACATTTTTCCTACAGGGTAACATTTGTGTTAGTCATTAAATAGTTTTACACATATTAGATGAAATGTATACCAAAGCCTTTGTTTTCAAATGACCTCAACTCAATTCTCCCACATTTATGGTGGCCTACTCAGATGATTGCCCACCCAAAGTTGCTGCTTCCCAAGAAAGTACTAGATGTTACTGTAAGTTAGTTACACACCCTGCTTCCTTCCACCACGATTATTAGATTATTAAGATTATTTATATGAACAGCTATTACCAGTGAGCTAAACTGTCACTATCACCCATAAAGCCTGTGACTATAAGCTCATCTAAGATCGCAAAACTAAGACAAAAGATTTTTACTTCTTTTTAAAAAGACTTATTTATGCTCCAGATTAATAGTTTACAGCTTTGATCTCAGCACTTGGGAGGCAGAGGCAGGTGGGTCTCTTTGAGCTTAAGGACAACCTGATCTACACACTGAGATCCTATCTCAAACAAATAAACAAAACCAAAAAACAAACAAGGATAGGAGAAAGATTTTTTAAAAAATTGAACATGTATGAGCATTTTCCTGCATGTATGCACATGTGACTGCAGCAACCACATTGGCTTCCCCAAACCTTGTTTTTCACCTACCATGTCCTTCATAAAGAATTCAATGCTGAATAAAAATTATAATGTTGGTTTTCTTGTTTGGGGTGCTTATGTGATTTTAAAAATTTGTTTATATTTACCTATTTTTAAACTGTGTGTCTGTTTGCCCAGCTTATGTGTGATGATATTCTCTTCCACCATATTAGTTCCAGAGACCAAACCCAAGTCAGCCAGCTTGGCAGCAAAGCACCTTTACCCACTAAGCCATCTGGTCTACTCTCATTTACTCACAGACAGGGTTTCATGTAGCCTCAGCAGCCTCTAATTTGCTATGAAGCTAAGAATGAACCTGAGTATCTGATCAAAAGCTGGGATTACAGACATGGGCTACCATGCCCAAACTATGAAGTGCTGAGGACCAAATCTCCAGGTTCAAGCATGCTAGACAAGAACTCTACCTACACCCACCCCTAGCCCTCAAGCATTCTTCTCAAAAGTTCATGTTTTTGTGTTTCCTTTAACCCACTGATGGTAAGACAGTTTAGTGTAGAAGGCACTTTACCACATGTCTGAACTAGTCTAACAACCCAGGTTCTATCTTTGGGAACCAGGTAAAGATAGGAAGAGAGAACCAACTCTACAAAGTTGTTCTCTGCTCAGTCCATAGAAATGTGCAGTGATTTCAGCTGATAAAACAGAAGGTCAACCCACCAGAATGAATGCATTCTGATGAAGGTAAACCCAGATGAAGGGCTACAGCCTTTGAATAACAGCTGTTCTTAAAAGCAAATTTCTTTTTTTTTAATTATTTATTTATTATGTACACATATTCTGTTTTGTGTGTATGCCTGCAGGCCAGAAGAGGGCACCAGACCTCATTACAGATGGTTGTGAGCCAGCATGTGGTTGCTGGAAATTGAACTCAGGACCTTTGGAAGAGCAGGCAATGCTTTAACTGCTGAGCTATCTCTCCAGCCCCAAAAGCAAATTTCTTGTGATGCCATAAACAAACACTCTTTCTCCAAGTGGAACTCAACACAAAAGATTCAGCAGTGTATAAATTATTATTATTAATTATTATTATTATTATTTGAGACAGGGTTTCTGTGTGTAGCCCTAGCTGGCCTCGAACTCAGAGATCTACCTGCCTCTTTAATCCCAAATGCTGGGGTTAAAAGTGTGTGCCGTCACCACCTGGCTTGGAATATAAACTATGGAGCACAATTTTTCCCATGTACTGGTGTACTGGGTGACTTCTCCCCTACTCTGTGGGACCTCCAGTGAGAAATTTAGTCATGCAGTCAAAATTCTTGGTTTCCACAGTCTAATCTACACTCCACTCCCTGAGATAAATTTAGAAGCCAGCTCCCTGCAATTATTTTGGCAGGACATTTGATCGAGAAAAGTGTTTTTCAAATAGGTCACATTTGGAACCTTCAAGGGTAGAGGTTGGCATGTCCAAGCTTGTTTGATTCCTAGTCCTTCCTGATAAGGAGACTGGGTGTTCCAAATTCACCTGCAGCTGACTTAGGAAAGTACTAACCCAGAAAAAGCTATTAATTCCTTACACTTACTTTCACCTCAAACTTATTGATACAGGACTTTAACCTAGGAAATTGACTGTTAACAGGAAAAAGGCATCATTTTTCTAGCAAGCTCTGGAGAAAAGTAATCCCTTTCACACAGGTGGCATGAGGACAAGCACTGACAATTGGCATGGCAGTGGAAAATTGTCAGGCCCTGAATTTTGTACTATATAACCATAATTTCCCCATGTTCTAACCATTTAGGGTGATGGATGTAATTCCTAGATCTGAGAAGTCCCTTTTAGCTAGCTGCATTCGCGAAAATGCTAATGTAGACCACACTCCCCATATCTGATGTCAGCATCAACCCTGATCACAGGCACCACAGCCTGGCAGGTAGACAGAGGGAGACTGCCAATCACTGTGTCCTTCATCCCTTTTACATTTATCTATCACAAACCTCTAGTTTAATGAATTACTCCTACAAATGTAGTATCATGCATGATTTCCCCTAGTCCCTTCCTAGGATTTAAAGCTTCCTAAATCAGTTCTTTTGCCTCTTAATGCTGCCTGGGAGTCTTTCTAACCATGCCTTCCTGGGACCATAAAGCAAGCTGACAAGTGTTATTCTGGGTAGTTCTCATCTATTTTGATGGCCCTGAGAAATTCAAGGCTTGTAACTTTGCTATTACCAGAGAATAGCCATTGTGTGTGGGTGTACATATAAACTGGAAGCTTTGCAGCACAACAGAATAAAGAAACTGGCATGAAGAAGTACAGAGTGAGATTCATTTTTTGCCCTCTGATCCCAAGCCTTCCGCTGGCTATAGATTTCTGAACCTTGAAGAGTGCCTTGGGAATGGACCTCAAAGGCTCTCGTTAGTCCTCTGCCACAAATACACTGTGACATATCATCTGTCCACCTACCCTAAATTAATTAAAACTTTTCCATGTTGACATGTATCTGCATAATCAAGAAACCTCAAAAGTCTTCCAATTCCAGGCACGGTGATGACCAAAGTTTCTCCTATAACCCTAGTGTTTGAAAGGCAGAGACATGAGGATCTGTAGGGCTCACTGGATAGCAAGTCTAGCCAATGGGTAAGTTAGGTTCAGTAAGAGATTCTGTCTCAAAAAAATAGATGGTGGTGCATGACTTTAATCCCAGTACTTGGGAGGCAGAGGCAGGTGGATCTGAGTTTGAGGCCAGTCTAGTCTACTGCAGAATGAATTCCAGGACAGTCAGAGCTACAAAGAAACCCTATCTCAAAAAGCAAAACAAAAACAAAAGGTGTGACAGAGGTAGAAACTTAATGCTGACCTCTGGCCTCCATAGACAACAGAGTCTTCCAATATCTATATGCATCCATATGGCTGTTGCCTCCCAATCAGAGCTGGTATCCAGCACACAATGTATCTTTATTACATCATAAAGTTATAGACAGTCTAGCAAGCATGGGGCCTTGGATTCCATTCTCAGCACTGAGACAAGGGGGTGGGAGGTCCGCTCAGATACATACAGACTTTTATCAATCTTTAATGTTAAATTTTTTTTAGTGAGTGTCAACATAGGCTTTCTGGGAAATTCTAATAAGATTAAAGCAATTAATTTTCTTTTATTCAGGAGCACATCAGGACATCAGTGTGACTTCTCAGAAAAACAGACTGGCCATGGAGGTGGCTCAGTTAGGTAAGTGCTTGTCACTCAAGAATATGCACCTGAGTTCCATTCCCAGGACCCACATAAAAAACTGGGTACAAGAGAAGAGAAGATGGCTGTAATCCCAGGGCTATTCAAATAAGAACAGGTGGATCCTTGGGCTTGCTGGCCTGGATGGCCAAATCATTGAGCTCCTGGTTCAGAGACCCTATCTGAAAAAATATCACGGAAAGGAATTAGACAGCTGGCAATTAAGAAGAGCCCTTGATTCTCTCCAGAGGACCCAAGTTCAATTCCTAGTACCCATGTGGCACCATACAACCATCTGTAACTCCAGCTCCAAGAGATAAAATTCCCTCTTCTAGTCTCCTTGGGCACCAGGCACACACATAGTGTATATACACAAACACAGGCAAAACTGGTATACACATAAATCTTTTTAAAAAAGAGGAAGATAGGGCTGGAGAGATGGCTCAGAGGTTAAGAGCATTGCCTGCTCTTCCAAAGGTCCTGAGTTCAATTCCCAGCAACCACATGGTGGCTCACAACCATCTGTAATGGGGTCTGGTGCCCTCTTCTGGCCTGCAGACATACATGGAAGGAATGCTGCATACATAATAAATAAATAAATAAATAAATAAATAAATAAATAAATAAATAAAATTTTTTTGGGGGGAGATTACCAACTGTCTGTTCATAGACCTTTCTGAACCACCACATTTTCAAAGTCTTTTGAAGTTCGCTGTCATCATTCAAAAATAAAGGTAACTCATATTGGTATCCTTATTTTTCAGGCAAAGTTGAAAATGTGACCATATAAAGCTGATTTGCATCATCCTTAGAGTTAACATATCTCAAACAAATCAGGCAGTGGTGACATACTCCTTTAATCCCAGTGCTCGGGAGGCATAGACAGGTGGACTTCTAAATTTGAGGCCATTCTGGTCTACAGAACGAGTTCCAGGGCAGCCAAGGTTACACAAAGAAACCCTGTCTCAAAAAACAAAAACAAAAAAAATATTCCAAACAATTACCTTCCCTTAACAAGGACACATATTACATTCTAACCTGGCTAGAATCCCTTCATTTACTTTTGTATCTGACTCTTATGAGCATATGAGGTTGAAACTCCAAGTTTATACAAGTTACTCTAGGTCTTTGACAAGACCAATTAAATCAAAGTACCAGAGAAGAAAAGGATCTTAGTACTTGATTTCATTCATGTAATCACCTTTTCGGAATTACCCCCATCTTGATGCCTTTATTGTTATGCTCCTAAACTTGGCAGATTTAAATGAGATTTTCAGAAAGTTCATGAGACAAAGTTTTCTAAACACACTAGTATTTTTTTTACACAAGAAGATGTCAAATAAAAGCTACTTTACAACAAATATTCCACCATGTGTTATAGCTACTGTAAACAGTCAACCATGTCACATGAGCCAGCCCTGAGAAAATAAGCAAACACACACACCTTTATTTATTTGTTTATTTATTGATTTGTTTTTTTGAGACAGGGTTTCTCTGTAGTTTTGGTGCCTGTCCTGGAACTAGCTCTTGTAGACCAGACTGGCCTCAAACTCACAGAGATCCGCCTGCCTCTGCCTCCCAAGTGCTGGGATTAAAGGTGTACACCATCACTGCCCAGTCTCCTCCTCCTCCTCTTCCTCCTTCTCCTCCTCCTCCTCCTCATCATCATCATTATTTGGTTTTTCAAGACAGGGCTTCTCTGTAGCTTTGGAGTATTATTATTTTTTTAAGATACCACCAGGTAGACTGCACAAAAGCACAAAAGATTTGTGCCACGTGTCTCAAAGAATGAATCAACTAAAGAACAAAGACATCTTTACCTGGACGTCTAATAGCAGGATCAGGATCCAAGGTTTTCTTCAAATACTCTGTTAGTGTCTGCAAATTTGCATCACTGAGCTCCATTGCTCTGTATCTAAAATTTAAAAACAGTCCGTTAAGTGATCAACTGAGGAAAAAGTAAATAACAAATAAATCTTTTTGTTACTGTTTTCTTCTATTTTGCTTGAGGCAGGTGAGCCTAGAATACTGTTAGCAGGTCAGCCCAAAACTCATTAGACCAGGTAGCCTTGAACTTGTGCCATAATTCTGCTTCTGTATCTTTATAAAGTACATGAATCAGCACACTCGTCTATGAATAGTTTTATATCACAACCCTTTTCTAAAATTATACAGTTGGAGTGGGTTTTTTTTTTTTAAATTGAAGTGGTAGGGGCAGGATCTTTGAGACAGTTTTTCTTACAGACCAGTCTAACTCTGAACTAGATATTTAGCTGATGATGACCCAAACCTTTATAAATAAAATGTCAAAATTTTGCTTATCTGGGTGTTTTGCTTGTATGTATGTATGTGTCTGCAGGACATACATGACGACAAGAGAGAACTCCTGCAAGTTGTCTTCTGACCTCTACATGACACAGCACACACATCAAAGTAAAATGTAAACCAGGCAGTGGTGGCAACCACCTTTAATTCCAGCACTTGGGAAGCAGAGGCAGGCAGATTTCAGAAAACCTCTCTCTGCCTCCCCAGTGCTGGCAATTAAAGGCCTATGTTACCACAGCTTTTTCTTAAACCAAAATTAATCTTCTTGCCTGGAACAATAATAAACAAAAAGAGACCACACACACACACCCCAACAATATGCTGTAAAATTTAAAAATAGGGGCTGGGCAGATAGTTCAGCAGTGCTTGTACACTACTAGTCCTGCAGAAGATCTATTTCAGTTCCCAGTACCCACACATCAGGCAGCTCAAACGTCTCTAATTCCAGTTCCAACAGATATGATACCTTCTGGCACACATAGTCACATGAGCATACACGTAACTATTTTATTGATTAAACAAAATGAGGGGCTGGAGAGATGACTTAGAGATTAAGGGCACTGGCTGTTCTTCCAGAGGTTCTGAGTTCAATTCCCAGCAACCACATGGTGGCTCACAACCATCTTCGATGAGATCTGGTACCCTCTTCTGGTATGCAGACATACATGCATGCAGAACACTGTATACATAAAAAATAAATAATTAAAAAAACATAAAATGAATTACAAAAAAACAAATGTACAGGCCAGCAAGAAGATTCAGGGGAATCTAGGTTTGATTTCTGGAACTCATTTAAGGGGGGAAAACACACACACACACACACACACACACACACACACACACACACACACACACACAAAATTATCCTTTGATACCTGACATAGAATGTGATCCCCAAATATTTATATAAAAATACCAGTGAAATAGCTCTGTAAGTTAAGGCACTTTCTACTAAGCCTGATCAGAAACAACACAGTACAAAAAGAGAACCAACTCCCTCAACTGGTCTTAATTTCCACACATAAGCCATGGGCATGGATGTGCACACAACAAAAAAAAAAAATTTTTGTTTGTTATGGTTTTGTATTTTGAGACAGGGTTTCTCTGTGTACCCCTGGCTGTCCTGGAACTCCCTTTGTAGACCAGGATGGCCTCAAACTCAGATATCCATCTGCTTCTGCCTCCAGAATACTGGGATCAAAGGTGTGCACCACCACCGCTGGACTGAGAAAAAAATTTAATTCTTATAATTCTCCTGTGCTAGAAATGAACAAATGCTAAACACACATACATCCCACTGAACTACATCCCCAGTCCTCACATTACAAAGCTAAATAAATGGCTGACATAGATATAGCTGATAAAGAAAAACACAGCCCAGGAAACTGCAGAGCATGTGACCATGGTCAATAATAGTGACTTTAGGCACAGAGAATAGGTTTTAAGTGTTCTAACACATAAAACAGGAGGTTAACTAGAAGAATGAGCACTTGAGACTCTGGGTTCAGTCATATCACTTAGCTTACAAAAGAGCTGTTAAGGCTGCAGGTGATTTCTAAAGCCAGACTAGTAATGGATACAGAGTAGTTAACTATTAAACTCAGCAGAACAGTGCATTTAAAATAGATGAATTATATGGTATATACAACATACCTCAATAAGCCTTTTTAAAACCCACTTTGGGGGACAGCAAGATGGTTCAGTAGGTAAAAAGCACTTGCTGCTCAAATCTGAATTTCATCCAAACCCCAAATAATGGTGGAAAAAACTACACCCAATTGTCCTCTGACATGCATGCCATGACATAGGGTCTACCCCACTCCACCCCACCCATCATACACACAAAATAAATAAAAGTAAAAAGTGAAATAAAAACCATACTTCTGCTTAGATTTGATTATGTTGTTGGTAGCTTGTAGACCCCAACACATGCTAACAAACTGAGAAAAGAAGCCTTTCCTAGGAAATCATACACCAAATTATCCTTAGGCTAGTTACAGAGGAGAAAAAAAAAATTTGTTCAACTGGGCAGTGGTGGCCTTTAGTTCCAGCAGTCAGATCTCGTGCCACAAGGACATGTGCTCAACTATGTTTATAGCAGCATTACTTGTCATAGCTAGAACCTGGAAACAACCTAAATGCCCCTCGACTGAAGAAAAGATAAAGACGTGGTACATTTACACAATGGAGTACTACACAGCAGAAAAAAATGACATCTTGAAATTTGCAGGCAAATGATGAATCTAGAAAACATCATTTTGAATGAGGTTATCCAGACCCAGAAAAACAAACATATGTACTCACTCATAAGAGGCTTTTAAACATAAAGCAAAGAAAAACCAGCCTACAAGTCACAATCCCAGAGAACCTAGAAAACAAAGAGGACCCTAAGAGAGATATACATGGATCCAATCTACATGAGAAGTAGAAAAAGACAAGATCTTATGAGTAAACTGGGAGAATTGGGATCATGGAAGAGGGCAGAAGGAGAGAGGGGAGGAAGGAAAGGGAGCGGAGAAAAATATATAGCTCAATAAAAACAAAAATTTTTGGTGTTGGGGAGATGGCTCAGCAGTTAAGAGCACTGGCTGCTTGCTTGAGTATGCTTTCTATTGCTGTGGTAAATACCACGCTCAAACTTGGCAGGCCGTGGTGGCACTTGCCTTTAATCCCAGCACTCAGGAGGCAGACGCAGGTGAATTTCTTGAGTTCGAGGTCAGCCTGGTCTACAAAGTTCCAGGACAGCCAGAGCAAAACAGAGAAACTTGGTCTCAAAAAACAAAAACAAAATGCCATGCTCAAAAAGAAACATGGGAAGAAAGAGTTTATTTTATCCCTGTTGTAATACATCAGGCAGGGGAGTCAGGGCAGGAACTCAAGGCAGGAACCTGGAGGTAAGAAATGAAGCAAAGGGCACATGCTTGTAATCCCAGCACTCAGGCGGATCTGTGTCTACAGAGCGTGTTTCAGGTCAGTCAGAACTCTTACACAGAGAAACCCTGTCTCTAAAAAACCAAAAACGAACAAACAAAAAAAAAGTGAAACAGCAGAGGCCATGTAGGAGTGCTATTTATTGGCTTGCCCAGCTTGCTCTTATACAACCTGTCCAGAAATGGCACCACCAATAGTAGGCTAGGCCCTCCTGTATTAATCACTCATCAAAAAAATTAATAATAAGCCGGGCGGTGGTGGCACACGCCTTTAATCCCAGCACTCGGGAGGCAGAGGCAGGCGGATCTCTGTGAGTTCGAGGCCAGCCTGGTCTACAAGAGCTAGTTCCAGGACAGGCTCTAAAAAAAAAGCTGCAGACGCCGGGCAGTGGTGGCGCACGCCTTTAATCCCAGCACTCGGGAGGCAGAGGCAGGCGGATCTCTGAGTTTGAGGCCAGCCTGGTCTACACGAGCTAGTTCCAGGACAGGCTCTAGAAACTACAGGGAAACCCTGTCTAGAAAAACCAAAAAAAAAAAAAAAAAAAAAAGCTGCAGAGAAACCCTGTCTCGAAAAACCAAAAAAAGAAAAAAAAAGAAAAAGAATTAATAATAATCCCAGAGACTTGCCTACAGGCAACCTGATGGAGACAACCCATCAACTAAGGCTCCCTCTTACCCAATGACTCTTGCTTAGTCAAAGTGCTTTAAGAGGAGGACCTGGACTTGTTCTCAGTGCCCACACTGCAACTCACAACTGTCTGTAACTCCAGTTCCAGGGAATTTTGTGCCCTTTCTGGTATCCTCAGGCATAAGGCACACACACCCGTGGTACATGAAGACAAATACTTATACACACAAAAAATAAACACACCTTTTAAAAAAAATCTTGAATGAGGAGCTGAAAGTCTAGCCTCTTCCTATAGGTCCTCAGTTATAAATGAAGGTTTTGGGAATGTTACATCCCAAGGCCATCTTAAAGAAACCCATAATAAAATGACCCAAGATGTCTGTCTTTTCCTCAGATATGTCTACTGCACTAAGAGAAGCATTTCTGGGAAGAGGGAAAGAAACCCAATACAAAAACGCGTAATAGCCAGGCGGTGGTGGCGCACGCCTTTAATCCCAGCACTCGGGAGGCAGAGGCAGGAGGATCTCTGAGTTCGAGACCAGCCTGGTATACAAGAGCTAGCTCCAGGACAGGCTTATCTAAAGCTGCAGAGAAACCCTGCCTCGAAAAACAAACAAACAAAAAAAAACCCAAAAAACAAAAAACAAAAACCCGTAATATACATTTAAGAGTATACCTACCCTTGCCTTAAAATTTTTACAAATTTATGTGTATATCTCTCTTTGCATGTTTCTGATTTCATGTATGTACACCTGAGCGCTGATGCCCAAGGAAACCAGAGGCCATCAGATTCCCTGGAGCTAGAAGTAGGGGCAATAGTAAGCCACCTGTGAGTTGTTGGAAACCTACCTCCAGTCCTCTGCAAGGGCAATACATACTTTGACTGCTAAGCCATCTCTCCTGTCCCCCAAAATTTCACCATATGCATTTATTGTGTGCCACATCATATGTGCAGAAATTGGAAGACAATGTGCAGAAGTCAGTTCTCTCCTTCAACCATGTGTATCACAGAGAACAAACCCAGGTTGTCTAGCTAGGTAAGGGTTACTTACCCTCAATCCATTTTGCCTACCCTCTCCTTAGCTTTTTTAAAGAACAGTTAATAAGTACACTTCAAGAGAACAACAGTACGTTGGACAGTAACTTGAGTACCTACTGCCTTTCTCTGATTCTACTCACAGTAATCCACCACTCTATCAAATAAATCCACACTCCTTACACTACCTACAAAGTCCCATGAGATCTCTCTCCTTCATTTACTGGATTTTCCCATAATATCCCAACATTCCCTTAGTTTCTGTCCTTGAAAATTTGCATGCTATTCCCTCTGCCTGGAATACTGTTCCCTCACTCTTTCCTAGATAGTCTCTGTTCAAATGCCACCTGTTCAGAGACTTCTGTCACTTGTCACTATCTGAAATAATCTAATTCGTGTTCTCGCCCCAACTAGAAAATGAGGTCCCCAAAGAGAGAAACCGTGTCCATTTCTGCCCCTTCACTGTATCCCTAGGGTTAAGTAGAATGAAGCTTTTAAACAAATAAAACAATAAATCAATTCCACAATTAGAGTACTGTTCGCTCACACATCCAATCCCGGGTGGAGAATGGTTTCCCAAATCCCAACTAAAAATCTAAGCAGCCCAGAGGAGGGAAAAATTCCTATGTGCACATGGAAAGGTGAAAAAGGGTTGACTGTAGTAGCCTACACTTGCAGAAAGATGAATCTGGGGTCAGCTTGGGCTATGTAAGACCCTTTATCTATAACTTAAAAAAAAAAAAAGGCCTTCCATGTCTTCATGAAATAACAACAGGGGTATCCGTCATGTGGCACACAGCAACAAAGATTATTTTTGAAGGGTTTACATCAGAGCAGACAAGAAAGGCGAGGAACAAACAGTAAGAACTATCTATAAGGTCAGTGCTGCGGAGCAAAGCCATCTGGGTGATGAGAGCCGAGAAGTGAGAACTGATGCCTAGGAGGGGAACCTGAAAGGCACGGAGGCAGCCTCCAGCCTCGCCCAGACCTAAGATCACGGAAGGCGGGGACGTCTGTAGTAGGACGGGGCCGAGAATCTTAAGAGCAGGCCAGCATGTCTACAACGCCGCTGGAGAAGCGGACAGGAGGCGGGCGGCAGCTCAGGTGAGCCCTCTGGGAAGCACAACCAGCCATCGGGGGAACCGTGAAGCCACATCACCCAGGGTGCAAGTGTTTGATTTGAGGTGCGGGTAAAAACGCCATCTCAGAGATCGCTAACCTCTGCGAGAACACGGGAGCCACCCCCAGCATCACATCATCAAAACACGAAAATTTTCGTAGAGCGGCAACGACTGGCCGTGAATTACACGGCTAGGGAGACACTAAGTGTGCAAGAGGCCAGATTTTCCGACTCGAAAGCCGGTGCGCCCCAGGAAGGGGGAACCCCATTTGACTGTACTAGGAGCACGAACGATTCAGCCAGGCGAGACCCCGAGGCCCAGGTCCACTGTGGTGGAGACCGAAGGCCCGCGAAGCCTCCTTCCAACCCAGGGACCGGACCCACCCGACCAACTCAGGCCTCGGCGCCCAACACCGTTCACGCTGCGGGCCCCAGCGCGCCGAGAACGGACGCGCGGGCGTGACCAATCAGCGGACGCCTACGGAGCGAAGGGCGGCGGCGCGGCCATCCAGCGCGGCGCTGGAGGGGAAGGGGCGGGAGCTGCGGAAGCTCGCGTGAGGCCGAGCCTCGGGCTGCCCTCGCTTCCCGGAGCGGTCAGGCCCGGCCCTGAAGCGGCGTGCGGGGAGGCGCCGGCGTGCGGCCTCCAGCACAGGCCCGGACCCACTTCCCAGAGCTCGTCCCCCTCCCTCAGCCGCGCCCCCGCAGCCACCCTGTTCACTCCGTGCCTCACCTCGTGCGGACACCGAGACCGAGACGGGAATCCCAAGCGAGAGCTGCAGCCGACGCTACCCACTCCTGCCGCTGCTCCGCCTCACATTCAAACCCCGGCAAAATGGCGCGGTGGCAAAGGTGGCGGCCACAGCGCATGTGCGAGCGAGGCCGAGCACGGGGCGTGGCCAGGGATAGTTTTGGTCCCACCCCTACTGGAAGGGCCAATCGGAACCCCGCTCTGGTCTGCGGTGCCGTCGCAAGACACCGTGCCCTTTGACGCAGGCTGCTGGTGTGGATTTCTGGGCTCAGACCATGGTGTGTTCTACAAGTGGTTTTAATGGCTCTTAACTGTTGGATGGAATGTGCTCGTTCCCGTCAGAGAAGGGAGAGACCGTCCATCCTAAGACAAGCAGAATAACCGAATGAGTAAGAATTTCAAGCTAAGGGACAGCCGCGCAATTAAGACATAAAACCAGCCTGGGCTGCCTGACTGTAGTAATCCCGCAGGAGGGAAGGCAGATACAGGAAGATTCCTGGGGCTAGTTGGCCGGCCAGTTTAGCTAATCGGTGAGCTCCTGTTTCCATAAGAGATACTGCCTCAAAAAAAAAAAAAAAAAAAAAAAAAAAAAAAAAAGTTGGGAGGAACTGAAGCAGACACGCACACACACACAACACACGATTTTAGACAGAAGCTGGAGATGATAGCACGTGCCTGTTATCACTTGGCACGTAAGAGGCAGAAGCAGGAGAATCACCATCTAATCACCAACGTGGTCTACATAGTGAATTTGAGGCCAATCAGAGCTAGGGAGTGAGATCCTTTCTCAAAATATTTTTTTCAGGTGATGTAACCGGTTTCAGCTTGAAGATAACTGGGATAAACAGGGGAGGCCCCTGAACAAGAGAACATTACCTTTTTTTTTTTTTTTTTTTTTTTGGTTTTTCGAGACAGGGTTTCTCTGTAGCTTTGGAGCCTGTCCTGGAACTAGCTCTTGTAGACCAGGCTGGCCTCGAACTCACAGAGATCCGCCTGCCTCTGCCTCCCGAGTGCTGGGATTAAAGGCGTGCGCCACCGCCGCCCGGCGAGAACATTACCTTTTTTAAAAGCCAGGAGACAGCGGTGTGATGTCGGCCTGACAAGCACTGGGCAGAATAGCTGTTGGAAGCCAGCCTGAGCTAGACTTCGGACTAGAGAAAAGATTCGGACCAAATGCGGGGTGGGGAACACGGATTCAGCAGCCAGCTCAGCTTCCTTTCTCTGTTCCTCCCAGCTCCAAGCTTACCCCACTTCACAGCATTAATATTTGCTGCTACCACCTCTGCCTGGATGCTCTTCTAGATCCAACAAAGCCTGGCACCCTTTGCATTTGGTTGCAGGACAATGACAGCTCCCCAGGGATGCTTTATCCCTCTGAAACTGCCCACTCCACCTTAACTTGAACTCGACAGCACACCATTTAGCCCTTAAAAGATTACTCAACTTTACTTGAATTTCAGGGAACACTTATTTTTATAATGGATATTAATTGAGACCATTAATAACCCTAAGAAAGCATTATTTATATAAGGTTCCCATTAAGCTGGACATATTTTGTTTTGGTTTTGGATTTTCTAGACAGACTTTCTTTATAGAATGCTGGCTGTCCTGGAACTCACTCTGTAAACCAGGCTTATCTCAAACTCTCAGAGATTCGCCTCCCTTTGCCTTCTGAGCGCTAGGATTAAAGGTGTGCGCAGCCACCACCCAGCTGGACATTCTGTGTTTTATCTAGCAGGCTTGATTTCATTATATCTTTCTTTTTTTTTTTCTTTTTGGTTTTTCGAGACAGGGTTTCTCTGTGGCTTTGGAGCCTGTCCTGGAACTAGCTCTGTAGACCAGGCAGGTCTCGAACTCACAGAGATCTGCCTGCCTCTGCCTCCCGAGTGCTGGGATTAAAGGCATGCGCCACCATCGCCCAGCCTCATTATATCTTTCCGAGTTAAAATGTTTTTAAAGATTTATTTATCCAGGGGAGGGGTACCTGGGTGCATGGTACACGTGCGAAGGTTAGAGTACAACTAGTGAGAGTCAGTTTTCTCCAGCTTGTAGGTTCCAGGGATTGAACTCTGGTCCTCAGTCTTGGCAGCAAGCACCTTTACCCTCAGAACCAGCCCTCATTATGCCTTCTGTATGGCTTTTATAGGTCTCTGCAATTAATTATCACCCACCAGCCCAAGAACTCTTATGAAAGTGCTCAGGGCTTACTACTGTTGTTTATAACTGTGACCCCAATACCTAGCCCAACCTAGCTGTTCAATAAAGATGTGTTGAATAAATTTTTTTAAAGATTTACTTCTTTTTATTTTCTGTGCACCATGCATACAGTGCACGAGGAGGGCAGAAGTAGGCGTTTGTTCCCCTGGACCTGGAGGTTAAGGATGCTTATGAGCCACCATATGGAAGCTAGGAACTGAACCTGGGTTCTCTGAAAGAGCAGTCAGTGCTTTTAACTGCGGAGCCCCCTCTCTGGCCCTGTGTATTGGGTATTCCCACAGGAATAGGTGAAATGCCGTGTACAAATACAGCACATTTACTGTTGGGGCATTAATACAGATAATGGTCGCTGGAGCTGGAACTTGATGCTTCGTTCCTGCTAGCAAGCACTCTGCCACTGAGCTACACCACCAGCCCATAAACAATTATCTTAATCATACTAACCTACTTCTCCCAAACAACTATTTTCTTCTAGCCCTGGGAAGTAGAAAGCTAATGAGTTGCTGTCTTTCATCTTTGAGGCCATTCCTAAGGCCTGGAGCTAAAACTCAGACAGAGCATTGCCTGGCCTGAGCAAGGCCCTGGATTTTGTTAGAAACATAAGTTCAAGGTTCTGAAGAAAGAGACCGCCACTCCCATTGAAATGTCTCAACAAGGCAAAATTTTACTTTGATCTAGAGTCTAGACCCATGATTCTCAGCCTTCCTTATGTTGTGACCCCCCCAAACATAAAATTATTTTCGTTACTACTTCAGAACTGTAAGATTTTGCTACTGTTATAAATTGTAAGGTACATATCTGTGTTTTTTGATGGTCTTAGGCAACCCCTGTGAAAGGGTCATTCGAGCACCAGGTTGAGAACCGCTGCTCTAGGCTATGGATTCTAGAGTGTGTTGCTCACAGAAGAGCAAGCAAGGGGTAGCAGGCAGTAAGTGTGCTACATTTTCTTTTTTGGGGGGGGGGTTCGAGACAGGGTTTCCCTGTGTAGTTTTGGTAACTGTCCTAGAACTAGCTCTTATAGACCAGGCTGGCCTCAAACTCACAGAGATCCACCTGCCTCTGCCTCCCAAGTGCTGGGATTAAAGGCTTGCGCCACAGCCGCCCGGCATGTGCTATGGTTTTAATTCTGTGCAAGTGGTAACTGTGTCTTTTCCTCATTGGCTGGGGTCTGACCACACATTCTTTCTCCACTGGCTAGTTTCAAAAGGAACTGAAGAGTCAGGCAAGGTGGCACACACCTTTAATCCAAGTTGAAGTCAGTTTAGTCTGTAGAGCGAGTTCCAGAACAGCCAGAGCTAAACAGAGAAATCTTGTCTCAAACAAACAAACAAACAAACAAAAAATCAAAACAACAAAAAAAACAAAATGGAATGAAGGAAACTAAAGTAAATAAAGAAGAGGTAAAGAGATTTGATTTTTTTGTCATAAAGATAAATGTTACAGTGTATTATAAAAAGACTCTTAAGATTTCTTACAGGATTCTTACAATTTGATGCTCAATCCCAATATCACACACACCACACATACAAAAACACTCACCATCACCACACCCAACACACACACACACATACCACATATACATATGTACACCACACACACGCACCACACATACCCTGAATGTAGGCTGATGTTCTGCATCTAGCATCAGTCAATAACTGCAGCTTTGGTAGGTAGCTCTCAAGCTGAGCCTAAATGATCGGGTCTGTGTAAGGATAAGCGCCCCCCCCCCCCACGTATGTCTCTGTAGCAACAGAAGAACCCTGCAGTGGGTGCCTCAGAAAGGCTGATTGCATGGTGAAGCTTCACAAACACTAACACCTATGTTTAGTGTTGGCTAAAACTGCTAACGATTGTTACACAGGAAAACCCTGTCTTGAAAAACCAAATGATTATGTTGGAAGCAAAGACAGTAACTGAGCAGAATTTCCAAGTATTCATTCATACTGTTATCTTTATTTCCAAATACTAACAAAGCAATCTGTCTGAAGTACGGAAAATCACCCTGCAAAGATGCATTTCCTACTGTACTCCCCGGGAAGATCATCTTTATCTGGATTCAGAAGGGCGTGGGTATATCTGCTTGTGCTTGCAGAGAACAAGCCTTCTTTTGGCTCCATCACACATTTAAAGCCCAACTAGGATGAAAGAGTGGCCATCACTAAAATCAAGAAGCATCCACTGGGGTTTTGTTTGTTTTAAATAGAGGCAGAGGACTAGAGAGAGAGCTTAGCAGTTAAGAGTTGTCGCTGCTTTTGAAGATGAGTTCAGATCCCAGCACCACTCAGTGCCTGACAACTGACTGTAACTCCAGTTCCATGGGTCCAACTCCCTCTCCTGTCTCCACAGGCACTGCACTCATGTGATACACAAATCCATTCAGGCGAAACGCCCATTCGCATCGCATCAAATAAGAATAAATCTTTTAACAACAAAGAGGGGTCTTTAGTTCTTACTGAGTACAGTCAATGTGGCAGAAACACCCCCACTGTCCAGCTCAGGATGTGGGCTGGATAGAAAAAAATGATGTGACGTCTTGAACTCAGAGTGCTGGGATTAAAGGCACGTGCCACCACCACTGCACGGCCTTGAAGTAAGTTTAGAACTGCTACAGCTGCAGTTCATTTGCTTGTCTAGCATACACTAACCCCCGAGTTTCATTCCCAGTGCTCCATAAAACCAGGTCTGGGGTGTGTTCCTGTAGTTCCAGCATTTGAAAGACAGAGGTAGAGGGACTGCTATGAGTTCAAGGCCAGCCCGAGTTACAGACTAAGACCCTGTCACAACCAGCCAACCAAATAAATGAGGTAGCTGAGATTGCAAGTATGCACCACCAGGCTGAGTTACTGTTTTTGTAGTGTTAGAGATTAAACACAGGATTCAACGCATGCTAAACACACTCTACTGCTGAGCTACGTATACCACCTCAGGCCCACCCATATTTTTCATGAAACCTTTCCCAACACCATCACTGCCGAATCCTCATTCTCACAGGTGATGCTTCCTGAGACCAGTGCCCTCCTTGGAAGGCTTCATTCCGGCCCTGTTCTACCTTCTCCCTCCTCACAGGTAGTCTGTCCACAGGCCAAGGTTAGCTCATCCAGACAGTGGTTCTTTAAGGTCTCCCTGAAGTCACACAGATCTGTGGAGAGACCTCTTGCTCAGTCACTTCTAGGGGGTGTGCTAGGAGGGACAGACACATACACACACACACAGCTTTGCAGTACTGACCGAAGATTGAGGAAATGCCGGCCATGGGCCACTCCTCCCACGCTGCCATGTGTCGGTGTGCAGCCTGGTGGAGCCTGAGAATTCTACCTTTGAAGCTGTTGTTGTTATAGTTCATTGGTAAAGCCAGCACGCATGAAATCTTGGATTTGATCCCCAGAACTCCATAAAGACCAGTGCAGTGCACCCCTCATAATGACAGCATTATGGGTATGTGGGGGCAGGAGAATCAGAAGTTCAAGGTCATCCTTTGCTACATAGCAAGTTCAAAGGCTAATTTGGGATATAAGAAATCCACTCCATAGGGAGGGGGAGGTAAACAGGAGGTGGGGAGGAGGCAGAAATTTTTAATAAAATTAAAAAAAAAGAAATCCACTCCATAAATAATAAATACTGAAAAAGACTGGGGACGTAACTCAGCGACAGCGCCTGTCCTGCCTGGCCTCTGGAGCTCACCCCTCGCCATCAGACTCAAAGGGGCCATTGGTTTTATCATCGTCTCCCTTCCACATCCAAGGGCCGTCATGGAGGAGAAGGCAGAAGGAACTTGAGGACTAGGAACGGGGGCGTGTTGGCACTGTGTGCTGTCGCACTCTGGGACTCACAACGGCTGTGCAAGAAGCATGAGGATGATACACTGTGATGATCAGACCACCCCAACAATGGACCCCAAGAAATTAGAATCCTCCAGGGAAGCTCAAGCTAGGAAAGGAGAAGGCATAAAGCCTGGGCAAGCCGGAGGGAACCCCACCACACACTTGACTGCCCTGCCAGGTCAGTGACTGGTGAGACCATGCCTCGGCCAGGACTGCTGTGACGCAGACTTCTTGCCCTCTACTTTCATTTCTATTTTGTTAATGTGTGGGTGTGTGGAGCGCCAAGTGTGGAGTGGTCTCTGTCTCCACCTTCATGTGGGTCCCAGGGGTCAGGCTCAGCTCACCAGGCTTGCAGATCAAATCCTTTATAAGCCATGTCCTCTGCCTGGAGCCAAGTCCCACCACCAACTGGGAATGACAAGTTTGTATCAGCTCTGGCAACAAACTCAACCCAGTCCAACCTATACGGCTTGACAGAATATAAAGTATGACATTAGGATCAGCTTTACTTTTTAAAACTTTATTGATTTTCCACCTGATCAAAGCATGGGGTATTTAACAGTATTATACATAATATTTTTACATAGAAAACTTTACATAGCATTTCATATTATATAATTCTGCTTTATTCTTTCAAAAATGTTTACATCCATTGGGCAAGGAATGCTTTTCATTAAATTATCAATATTAAATGCACTTAATCATTGTGTATAGATGAAATCAAAGTAGCTAGTAACTAACTTTTAGGCATTTTCAAAGAGGAAAAACATACATTTTGCACATAAAGAAATGTTTGAGGCAAATATGCAAGATAAAATTTTTTAAAAAATTAGAACACTGAGAAAACCCACACATTTGATGAGTGTCATTTTCTGAGAGCAAGGATTTTCAGATGGAGTCATTCTTTACGATGCTCAGCTTTGGTTTTTTGTGTTTTGTCTTTATGCTTCCCAAACCACAAAGCTGCTAGTAGACAACTCCAACTGCATGTGAGCTTTAGCTGTGTCTACTGTGTCTACCCTCCCACAGTGAAACAGAGTTCAGGAGGATCCAGTGCCTACTTCCACCAGTATCCACTAGCATTGTAGCAACAAACACCTGAGTGGGGCGGCCACATCTGCATGTGCCAGCATGTTCTTTTAGAAGGAGAAAGACAACTAAATATATAGCCATAATCACAAAAGAACAACAAAACTTTTTTTTGAAGGTGGTGTCTTTATAGTTTTTCTCATTTCTTTTTCACAAAAGTCACCTGTTGGAGGAAAGTGTTGTGTTTCCAGATATCACTATACAACTTTCCTAATGTCCGCTTTATACAGGATGTTATACAAGATGAGGGAAGGTGTGCTTGACTCTAGGGTGCACACCAGACATCGCATCCCCACTCTCTGTTTGTTGCTCAGATGCCAAAGCTGGTGATTTCCTTAACAGAACTGCTTGGAACCGCAGCTTGGGAACAGAAACTTCTTCAGAGACCAACACTTAAAGCATTCTGATAAAGAAATAAGGCCTTGGAAGATAAGCTGTTCCGCCCTTCCTCCTCTGTTGCAGCCAGGCAGCATCTGCCTGTGAGGGTACACAGCTGTTCCCACTCTGCACTGATGTCAGTGGGCTCAAGCTACATTTGCCATGGGAAAGTCTAGAGTTGTTCATCACAAAGAATTTATACCGAATGGCTTGTTTCTGGAGGTCAGGGACACCACTGTCCACTGACAAGAAAAGTTACCCTGAATGGTTTTACACTGCTTTTAAAAGATCTATTGCTGTACAATTCAAATGCATCATTCAGAAACATCAATCTTTTTACACAACAAAATGATAAAGAAATTCAAGCCCGAAAAAGTCAGTAAGAAAACACACTGACACACTCCCCACCCTGTAAGGGACAAAAATTACAGAGGAGGCAGGGAACACTAGGGGCAAAGGGCTGGTGTAGATGGGTGGAATGTCACATGACAGGGGAGGAGAGACACCAGCCAGGGACACAGCTTAGGCAGGATGCACCCACTGAACATACATGCATGTTCCCTGATTACATGTGTAGTACAAATACTGCAGGGACCACTGAGAGCTGAGGTCATGCTGAGTGGCAACACCAGGGAGGACATCTCAGGTGCAGGTCTGCGGTGCAGCAAAAGCTGTAACAGACTCGAAGACACGTCAGTCACATGTGCTCACACGTGCACTTACACCAACATTCTCCCACAATCCCGCCCTGCGAGGTCATGGCCCTCTCAGCTGATGTGTTAGTAATGATCTCAACCTGCTGCTTTTTTTTTCTTTGGTAAAGAAATTAAAATACTTTTTGGGAAATAAAAGCATAAACACAAGTTCTGCTGGCCGAACTGAGCATGTGGCGAGGCTGTCAAAAACAAGAGAAAAAAACAACAAAAGCACCAGGAATCCCTCTCTAGAAAGAAAAAAGGGTCCAATTCTACAGACGCACTCCCAAGGGATGACTAACTTCTAAGGCACCAGAGTTGACAGAATACAACCCCAATTTGTAGGACTTGATGCAGGCAGAAGTCTGGATGTTTCCACTGCATTTCATGACACAGCTTAGCACTCAGTGCTGCCCCAGGTGAACAGTGGGGGAGGGCAGACAAGGAATCGTGTGTTGTCTTTTTCACCGGCTCCAGATCGATTAAGCTTCCTCTAGCTTTGCTGCTGTGGGTGTTGGGAGCGCTCAGAATTCTCTCTATGCAGTTCTGGGCATGACACCCTTACCAGTGTAAGGACCCCAGAATCTAATCTCGCCAAAGACGCCAGCTCCTGGCTCTAGTTAACAGAAGCTCTAGGTGCCACCCCAGCCATTGTCACAGTCCAGCTGTGCTGGCCCCACAGAAGCTCTAGATCCACTCATGGCAGGGTGGGGGGCACCAGAGTGACCCTTATTACTCTAAGTTACTGTCCCCTCCTCTGATGGTCCCTCTAACAGGGACGGCAAAGCAGCCACACTAACCATCAGACACTCTGCTGAGGAAAAACTACAAAGGTTTACTCAAGGATAAACAAACTCTGGGTCAGGTGTTTCATTTTCATTACTATTTCATACTAGAGATTTCAGAGAGATGTGCAATGCATTCTGGAAAATTTATCTAGAAAATTTAACGGAACACTCACCCACAAATACTTCAAGGAAGGCTAACACCTTCATTAAATTCTTTTTTCCCTACAGACTTTGTCTCCCCACCTTACTAAAACAGGGAGCCATGAGGCACTACATTTTCTTCAAACCTTGCAAGCTCTTTACATCTACTAAGTTCTGCCTTTAATCAAATCTTCAATAATATAACTTTGTAAAATACTTTAGAAATCACTCAGACAATAACAAAACATAAGAAATAACATTCTTTTCCCTACCTTTCTTAATCTAAATAGGCTGAGCCAAAACTGACACAAACATTCAAACTTCTCTAATACATTCAAACAACAAAACACCCAGCGTACTTAGGCGGCAGTTAGCCTTTACAAGGAATTTTATTAACACACTCTCCAATAAACACGAATCTATACAGCGATGTTCATTACATCCAAGGAGAACGACTTCCTCCAACAAAACATTTATCGCCAGTCTTGGAACTCTGCGAGGAAACGGTGGTTTTCACGACAGATATGTCAGCGAAACGGAAAGACAGATGGAGAACTGACTCTCCATCACTCTGTTACTGGTATGCAATGGGTTAATGAGACACCATGAGCCTCTGCTGGAGACTGAGGAGGCCAGTGTACAGGTCACCACTATCCAGGTCTGAACCCCAACAGGGTGGGTGGCTCCCTGTTTGCCAGCCAGGATGTCATGACGGATACTCTGAAGAACCATAGCAGTGACCATGGGAGCCAGTGCTACCATGTCGATGACAGTGCTGCGGGCACTTGTGATGGCTCTTCTGGAATCCATATCTTATACACCAGGCCTATCCGCAGGAAGAACTTCCGAAGAACTGCTCGGAGCTCAGGAATCAGGTCAAACTGCATGATTTCACACAAGTAGGGGTAGTATACTGAAGCGTGTGCTTTGAACTTGCAGTGGGAAAGCAGAAAGCCAAGTTAGACACAGAACATTTCTTTGGTTTTGCACCAGTTTTCCAAAGGTATTTATCTCAGTCTAAACAACAATATTCAACAACACTGCTGCAGCTTTTTCTTATTAAAACTTGCTGCAGCTAAAATTTGTTTTAGCTGGGAGACGTGGCATATGACTAAAGCAGAAAGACTGCAGGTTCTGGGCCAGTCTGGGCTACATAGTAAGACTTCTCATGGCCAGGCAGTCGTAGCACACTCATGAAAACGAGATCTGGGTGTGACTTAGTTGGTAGAGTGCTTACCTAGCATGCATGGGGCCTTGAGTTCAATCCCAAACACCCCCAACACCACACAAATCAATAAGTAAATAAATCTTTTTTTTCCTGGAACTCACTCTGTAGACCAGGCTGCCTCTGCCTCCTGAGTGCTAGGATTAAAGACGTGTGCCACCACTGGCCGGCTTGTAAATAAATCTTATAATGCTGCAGAAGTAGAGGCAGAAGGATCAGGTGATCTTCAGCTCACAGGGAGTCCTAGGTTAGACTGGGCTATATGAGGCTCTATCACAAAACACCCTCAACGAACCTGTCCATTTTAATGATACTGAGTTTTAGTCTTGCTGTCCCCAACAGCCACACACATGGTTCACACTTCATCCCTTCTCAGCTGGGGTTCCTGGGAAAGGCCCTGTCATCAGAAGGCACCCACTTTCCTAACGAGCTGTCTACACAGTCATCTCAACTGGAGGAAAAGCACCTACCCCGACCAGAGTCTGCAGGAGACATTAGCATTCACTGTACCTTTTCATCGTTAATTTTGAGGGTTTTGGTTAGGAGTAACAGCAGGAGATTCGTCCATGCTTCCCGATGGCTTTCAGAGTTCACAGTAGTGAAATAGGCAAGTGCTTCACTGCAAACCCTGGAATTAAGAGACAGGCGTGTCAAGACAGTAGTTGGCATTTCACATCCAGTGAAGAGTCAGATTCCTTCAGTGCCCTACTGAATACCTACACTGGCTGTGCCAACCTGGGCAAACCACCAGGTCTTCATTTTTTCTGTCACATGAAAGCTTGGCTCTGGCAAAGGCCAATGTGAAGCTCGGTCAGTCTGTAGCACATGAGGTACTGAGGACTTCTTCACTGTATATATTAACTGTCTCCCTTCTCACCCGTACCATGTGAAATTGCTCCAGACTTAAATGTTGTGCGGCAGCCCTGACAAGAGATGCTAGGAGCCTACGCTTTAGGCTTGATTTAATGACAAGGGTATGGAGAAAATAAGGCGGGAGAATTATGAGTTCAAACTAGCCAGTTTTCGGTGGTATATAAGGAGATTCTGTCCCAAGGAAGGGTGAAGAAGAACCATTGTAGCTCATAAAATCAAATAATTCTTTCAGTCAAGACTTAGTTCTGGGGTTGGTGGCACACACCTGTAATCCCAACATTTAGGAGGCAGAGGAAGGAGACCAGGAGTTCAAGGTCATCCTTGGCTATGTGGTCAGTCTAAGGCAGCCTGGGCTACATGAGATCCTATTTCAAAAGATCAAACAAAAGTCTATTATAATATTCTCACTGTAAGACAGCTGGAAAGGGTATAAAATTATTACCGTAAGAGAGAAGAAAGGAACTCCATTGTTTTAAAGGACACATGACAATATTTTATAGCTGATTTCTCCTCTTTCATCTCTTTTTATGGGTGTGTGTGTGTCCATGTAATGCTAAAAAATGACCCTATGATGTCTACCACTGCACTATGTAGTCAGCCCCTCCTCCCCAAATAGCTGTCAATATTTCATTATAGGAATATACCAAAATCAAAATATCGAAAATTGATACACCCACTTGACAGTTAAGATCCCCAGAATGATGTTTCTGTGTGCCACTACTAGTTGTGTTGGAGACTGCTGCCTTAGTGCAGGGAGCCAATGATGTGCGTTACTGTAGATTTCAGAAGAGTAAAAGAGAACCTGGGGACTTGAGGTGCAGCTCAGTGGTAGAGAATGTACTTAGCCTGTTGAGGTCAAATTCACGCCCCAGCATCAAAGAGAACTAGGAAACATGAGGCTCAGCAGCCTTTTGGTAATGGCCAGGAAGTGGGTGGAAACTGGCCTGCAGTTTACACTGCTACACTTCTGTGTGATGAACCTGCTAATTCTATGACCCTGTATCTTCCTGGAAAGAAGGAATGACAGGATGTCAGGGCTGACAGCAACTCCTTGGACCTCCTCACAGGAGAAACCTACCCACCTGGGTACCAGCCAGAGCCAGGACTTCCCTCAGTCTCAGCACTCAGAGGTCAGAAAACTTTTTACAATTCCAAGGTGGGGTTGGAATGCAGAGGAATAGCCCTGCCTATTCTTTTCAGGATTCTAGGACCTGAATGGATGAGGCAGTAGAAGCCAATCACAGAATTATGCTGAGTAGGAATTTCTCTCCTACGCTTTTGTATGTAATCCTGGCTGGCCTGCTACTCAAAGGGATCCACTTGCTTCTGCCTCCCAAGTTCAGGACAAAAAGTGTGTGCCACCACACCTGGCTTTTTTTTTTTTTAATTTATTATGTATGCAGTGTTCTGTCTACACATATGCCTGCAGGCCAGAAGATGGCACCAGATCTCATTCTAGGTGGTTGTGAGCCACTAGGTGGTTTCTGGAAACTGAACTTGGGACCTCTGGAAGAGCAGTCAGTGCACTTAACTGTTGGGAAATATTATTTTCAGGTGTGTGACTTTTGTTTACGCTGCTTATGTTCAACTCTGTGAAGCTGTGATTCTTTGCCTGTTTAAAACACCTGATGGCCTAATAAAGCGCTGAATGGACAATAGTGAGGCAGGAGCCAGGACAGGCGGGGGCTGGTGTTATGATCCAGCTGCCCTCACTCCCCTGACCGACAGTAAACTACCTTGTGGTCTATAATTGACAAGGATGTTTGTCTTCTTTCTGGCCGGTGGTTTTTCCACAGAAGCAGTAGAGGTATAAAAGGCTTTAGCTGGGGCAAAATAAAGGTTGTTGTTTTTCCACCTGAAAAGAAGCCTCCATGTCTCAATCCAGCACCCTCCCTCCCCGCACCAGTCTTGGCATCCATGCTGCGTTGGTGCGGCAGGCTAGCAGGCAGAGAGTAAAAATAGAAGGAGAAATCTGGGAGGAGAGGGAACGAGGAGCAAGAAAACAAAGAGAGGCTGGGTGGTGGTGGCGCACGCCTTTAATCCTAGCACTCGGAGGCAGAGGCAGAGGCAGGCAGATCTCTTGAGTTCGAGGCCAGCCTGGTCTACAAGAGCTAGTTCTAGGACAGGTTTCTAGAAACTACAGGGAAACCCTGTCTCGAAAAACCAAAAAAAAAGAAAGAAAGAAAGAAAGAAAGAAAGAAAGAAAGAAAGAAAGAAAGAAAGAAAGAAAGAAAAGGAGAGGAAGACATCAGGGGCCAGCCACCCAGCTACATAGCAAGCCACAGAGAAAGCAGTAAAGGAAGGTCTACAGAAATAGAGAAAGAGAAAAGTCCAGAGGCCAAAGAAAGTCAGGATAATTTAAGATAAGAAAAGCTGGCAAGAAACAAGCTGAGCTCAGGCCACAAGTTTATAGCTAAGAATGAGCCTCCATGTGTGATTTATTTGGGAGCTGGGTGGCGGGCCTCTCAAAAAAAGTCAAAAGAGTAAAATACCCACAACACTTAACCCCTGATCTATCACTCTGGCCCTCTCCTATTCCTTTTAATTCATAGAATTATTATGTAAAATTAATGGGAAAACAATCTTACGTTAAAAGTCGCTGCTGTATTTCACCCCAAGAATTCCTGCGGTCCTCGTCGACATACATTCTAAACAAGATCCTCAAACAACAGGCCAAGCTGCTGGTTTCTTGTTTGAGAAGATTGGGTTTGGACTTGCCCTTGAAGCCTAGAGAGACAAGGCAATCAGGTCAGCAGTGCACATTACCAGCCTGGACAATTGAGATGCCATGGGAGAGGTAGTCCTCTAGTTACGCCAAGAAACCGTGAGGCAGATGGTGGCAGTTATGACTCTCCAGCGTGACCTGTGCAGGTGCAGTGCTTCTTCCATTTAGTGTGATAAATATGTCAGTCTATCTCAGACCCAACAGCTCTATTAAGAATTCTAGCACTCATGTCAGGCGGTGGTGGCGCACACCTTTAATCCCAGCACTCGGGAGGCAGAAGCAGGCGGATCTCTGTGAGTTTGAGGCCAGCTTGGTCTACAAGAGCTAATTCCAGGACAGGCTCCAAAACTGCAGAGAAACCCTGTCTCAAAAAACCAAAAAAGAAAAAAAGAATTCTAGAGATCAGGCTGGCAAGAAAGCCCAGTGAGAAAAGGCACTTACTGTGTAAGCCTAGAGACCTGAGTTGACTCCACAAAGTTGTCTTCTGACAGCCACAACACACATGCTATCGTATGTACACACCTTCATGTTATGCACACACAATAGTTTTTAAATTTTCAGAAAGAAAGAAAGAATTTCCTTTAATCCCAGCACTTGGGAGGCAGAGACAGGTGAATTTTTGTGAGTTCAAGTTCTAGGATAGCCAGGCCAACATAGTGAAAGCCCATATCACCAAAAAAAAAAAAAAAAAAAAAAAAGATTGATGTGAGATTCCTCTCTGTATGCTGTGAATACCATTGGTTAATAAAGAAACTAGTTTGGCCTGATAAGGTAGGTAAGTGGGGAAAATTAAACTGAATGCTGGAGAAAGGAGGCAGGGTCAGAGAGAAGCTATGTAGCCCTACCAGAGACAGATGCCAGAACATTACTGGTAAGCCACTGCCACATGGTGATAACACAGATTAATGGAGATGGGTTAAATTTATATGTAAGAGTTAGCCAAGAGGAAGCTATAGATAATGGGCCAAGTAGTGATTTAGTTAATATAGTATCTGTGTGGTTATTTTGGGTCTGAGCTGCCCTGCAGCTGGGAAAACAAACTAAAGGCCTTCCCTTCAACAGATGATGGATGTTTTTTGCCTACAAAGCACCACAGGTTTTTTTTAAAGTATGAAAATATGTTTTATATATGATAGATAAAATATTAATGTAAAATTAATAATTACATTCATAATTAGAATTATCAAAATGTTAGTATATAAAATATTAATATATATAAAAAACAATCAGCCAGAGATGTGCCAATTACTCTGGACAAAACCTTCCCACAGGCAATGGGCATGGACAACAGTCATTTAAGATGGGTAAGGTAGCGCGTGCCTTTAATCCCAGCACTCAACGTAGAGGCAGAAAGATCTTTGAGGGTCTACAGAGTGAGTTCCAGGATACCCAGGTCTACACAGAGAAACCCTGTACCAAAACCCAAACCAAACCAAACCAAACCCACACAAAACAAACTAAACAACAACAACAACAACAACAACAAACCCTCAGAGTCAGGCCTAGTGGCCACAGCTGTAATCTTATCAATCAGGAGGCTGAGATGGGGACTACCATGTGTTTCAGGTTGGACTGAGCTACTAGCAGGTTCTAGGATAGCCTGGGCTCACAGCAAACAATTTTGTTTCGACAAAACAAGGTATCTGGGGAGAAGGTTAAGGGATCCGTAACAAAAGTCTGTAGTATGTTTTGGCAAAGTTCAGAATTGTAAGACTCCTACACTCTCTATCCCTGGAAAAATATATAAATATCATATAGGCTGGTCAGATGGTTCAGTGGTCAAGAGCACTGGCTGCTCTTCCAGAGCACCCAGCTTCAGTACCCAGCACCCACATGGAGGCTCACAGCTGACTGCAACTCCATTCTGAGAGGATGCAGTGCCCTCTTCTGACTTTCTTGGACATCAGGCATGTGGTACACCAACATACATGCAGGTAAAATGCTCATACACATAAAAACAAACAATAAATTAAAACAATATTAACATCAGAACGCTCTCCAAAGACTTTAGCATTTTAGGATGGTAGCTGGTATGGCTTGTCACAAGCCTGTCTATGTGCCTCACCTGCTCTCCAGAGAACAGTTCGCTGCTCATAGTTGGAATTAAAGGCCTTGGAGAACGAATGGGACTCCTGCAGGCAGTCCAACAGCTTGAAGAGGTGCTGGGAAGACATGAACTTGTACATGCCCTGATTCTCCGTCTCGATGTGGATATCTGCATCCAGTGTGTCTTGCTGGAGGGAAGAGAGAAGATGGCTGAGTGAAGACTTTAGCATTGTTATGGCAGATAGACAAGACAGTCCAAGTCTCTCAGAATCACTCTTGGAGTGCTTCCACTCAGAGTCTGTCTCTGGCTGCATTGTGGCGGGCTCGGGGCCCATGTTTCCAAGTTGTCAGTCAGTACTGTCTGCTGCATAAGCAGAGAGTGTGCTTCAGTACCTCGCTACAACACTGTGCTTTCTCTTTTCAAATGCGATCAAAGTGGCAGAAGGCCAGAGTCCCAAGCTAACAAGGACAGGGAGAGGAGAGCTAAGCCCATGGCTATTGGAGCTCAGTCAGATGACCACTCAAGCCCAGCGATGGCCTTAAGACTGGCTAAACATGTGTGCAGTGCTCCAAACTGTAAGTCAATGTGCAGCCTGAAATCTGACACACGCTCAAGAGACTTTTATATTTCTGGAAATTTCTAGGAATTGGCCATCCTCCCTGTAAGAGGCTGAGGAGGAAAGACTGTAAAATGTCCTAAGTTGATCTAAAACTCTGGAGCAGTTGTTGTCAAAACCCCAGCTGATGCCAGATGTACTGACACACACCTACCTGCTATCCCAGCTGAGACAGGATGATCAGGACTAGCCTGGGCTACCCAGTGAGTTCGAGGCTGAGCTGTACAGTGAGACCCTAATTTAAAAAGCGGATGCTAAACTCCATACAAGATTTGGATTGGTAGAGAAATCTTGAAAACATACAAGATTGGAGGGCTGACATTCCCAGCTTCTAAAACACTAAAAAGCTACAGTAATCAGGTTAGCATTCTGCTGGCACATAGATGGCAATGAATTAAGCAGCATGGGGACACAGAAATAGGTAAAGTGGCATCTGAGACAAATGCCAGGAAAAGAAAGACTGCATCCGTGCTGAGGGCGCAAGACCATCACACACCAGAGACAAAAACTGGGTTCCCACCTTACACAGTATACAAGAACCAAAGCATGTTTGAAGATCTAAGGAAACATCATGTAGAGCACTCTTTCTTTTTTTTTTTTTTTTTTTTTTTTTTTTGTTTTACGAGACAGGGTTTCTCTGTAGCTTTGAAGGAGCCTGTCCTGGAACTAGCTCTTGTAGACCAGGCTGGTCTCGAACTCACAGAGATCCGCCTGCCTCTGCCTCCCGAGTGCTGGGATTAAAGGCGTGCGCCACCGCCGCCCGGCTCTAGAGCACTCTTTCTTTTGAGACAGGGTCTCTTTTATGTAACCCTGGCCATCCTGAAACTCACTCTGTAGACTAGGCCAGCCTTGAATTCAGAGAGCTCCTCCTGCCTCTGCCTCTAGAGCGCTACGATTAGAGGTGTGCACCAGCACCTCTGGTCACTCATATAAACATCTTAAAACAGCTAGAGAGGGGGCTCAGCAGTTAAAGAGCTCTGGCTGTAACTCACATGTTGGCTCTCAACTGACTGTAACTCCAGTTCTAGGAGATCTAACGACCTCTCCTGGCCTCCTTGGGCAGCAGGCACTTTATGCACAGATACATACGCAGACAAAACTCCCATACACATAAAATAAAAAAAAAAAACTCTTAAAACATGGTTCTATAGCTAAGTATTGTGGGGTGCACCTGTAACCCTAGCACTGGGGATGTAAAGGCAGGAGATGGAATATAGCCCAGCCTAAGCTAGGAAGCAAGTTCAATGCCAGTCTTGGCAGACATGAGAGCCTGTCTCAAAAAAACAAACAAGCCAGGTGGTGGTGGCATACTCCTTGAATCGCAGCATTTGGGAGGCAGAGGCAGGTGGATCTTTTGAGTTTGAGGCCAGCCTGGTCTGCAGAGGGAGTTTTCTAGGACAGTCAAGGCTACACAGAGAAATTCTGTCTTGAAAAAAATTAAAACCAAAACCAAAAACTGAAAACACACATAGAAAGGGAGAGGAGTTTCCGGTCATAACTGATAAGGAATGAGCATGTGTTATACACACATAACTTGGAGTTTAACAGTAAAGCAGTAGTTATAAAATGGTGAAGTGCCCACCAAATTAGATGGTAAACTCTACTACTGTTAAACACACCACATGAGGGGTGGAGATGGGACATTTTCTTTTTTAGTGAGTAAGACTACTGTACTGCTGTGTAGTGGCCTGTTTTAGCTTCTGCAGCACTGGGATTACAGGCAAGCACTGCCACACCCAGTATTAGTCATCATGGCCAGAGGAGCAACTGTGCTATGGAATGGCCACAGCAGAATAGTATGTGGCTATATGTCAAAGAGACACTGCTGTGCTGTGTAATACAAATGAACTCAAAACTCCCTGCTAATTTAAAGGATCACACCCCAAAGTTCACACTCTGTACTCTTTATATGAGATGCTCTCAACAGGCAAATCCAGAGACAGAAAGCCGATGAGTAACTCGCAGGGTCAGAAAGGGGGATGATGGGGACTGCTGATGGCCATGGTACTGTTTTCACAGGAAAAAATTCTCAAGTGACAGTGTCTACACGCCTTTGTAAAAACAAAGGACTGGACTGCTTAGCTTAAAAAAATGAAAAGGACAGAACGTGCAGCTGTGTTAAATTTAGCAGTACTTATCCACTTAGGTGGCGACAGGGCGGAGGCTCTGCCTGGTTACAGGTTGCTGGCTGACTGCAGCCCCTCACTCAGAGCATGCTAGCCTCAAGCAGCAAAGTCTCCAATGCAGCATAAGGTTATTGCCTGGATGCTGGACACTAGTTCTGCTTCTAGAATCGTTTACATGCAGAGAGCCTCACATACAATACAAAGATATGCTTCCTAAAGAAAAGCTGGGGATGCTACGTTTATTTTGTGTGTGCATGGGTACCACAGCATGTGTCTGGAGGTCAGAAGGAGTCACTTCCCTCCTATTACCATGTAGGCCCTGGGCCCCAACTCAGGCTGTCAGGGTCAGTGGCAAATGCTTCATTCACTGAGCCATCTCACTGGCTTCAGGGGTTTTTATATACATATTGTCCTTCTCACATTTTTGTTGTAGTTTTCTTTGTAATCCCCTGGCTTGCTTTTGTTTCTGTTTGTGATTTCTGAAACAAGGTCTTATGTAGCTCAAGCTAGTTGCAAAATTACTGAGTAGCCCAGGCAGGCCTTGAACTCATGACAACTCTCTGGCCTTAGCCTACTGAGCACTGGGATCTCACACATGTGCCACCACACAGCCTTCTCAGTTATTGATGATAAAGCTTTATAGCAAAGGTGGGGAGTTTCCCTGAGATAAATAAACCTTTCCCTAGCACCAAGAGAGGGTGGTACCTGGACAGTGCTATGCTGGTGAGCCAACTCTCAGGGGAATAAAGACCTTTGCCTTTCAGTGTTCTCTGTGGTATATGTTGTTTCACTGTGCCCAACTGCCAGTGACCAGCACAATGTTTCTAAATGTAAGGGTGGACAGAGATGAGCATGATGGGATCGGGACTGCCCATCTGTGCTGGCTTCAACATGCTGCTGGTACTCACAGCCTCCCATGGACAAGAGTGTCCCAGCCCAGGCCCTGGGGTAGTTACCTGGGCAGCAACCATGTGCTCTGCATCCTCCTTTTTGCTGGTCGCAGGGTAAAACACGATGTTGTCAATGGTCTGTATCAACTCCAGCTGAACCACACACTTGATGAGGAGACTGGCCAACAGCTTCTGATCTACATAGATGATAAACATCAACCCTGACAATGACTCAGTACTCTTCACTGAGCTCTTCCTGTGTGCCCAGAACACTTGGTGCTGTGGCATGGCAATGAATGAAAACCCTGCTCCCCCAACTCCCACAGTACCCAATAGGTAGGACCTAAGAGTGGTGTTCGGTGGCCTGACAGGGTAGAGAGAGGTGAACCACCAGGGTTATGTTGCAAGCTTAAGCAAAATGCCAAATGTCTCCCCCCAAAAGTGGTTATGAAACAACAAAAGAAAAAGGAAAGCAGAAAAGGAGGGAAATTCAGGAAAATTGAAAAGGAAAGTAAGAGAAATTGAACAAAGATCTGAAGGTGAGAGAATCAACTGCAGAACCTGTGTCTTCCAGCAAGTTTCACCGTCAGCCACAGCTCTCCTACATTGCAACTGTGGGCTGCGCCCTCATGGCAGGCAGCCAGGGTGCCGACACCAGCTAGCTTCTGCAAGCAGGCATACCTCAGTTTATAAGGGTCCGGGGAGCTCTTCTAAATTCTTAGTTTCTTGGCCACTTTTGTCCATCTTGGAAGTGGTGCAGCTTTCTGCATCTCCTGCTTCTCTACATCTTTGACATGCTCTTTAGGGCACTTGTACCCATGAGGTTCTAGATTTGATCCCCACCCCTGGGGTGGGGTATGAGGAGGTGCTCTTTTACCCCGTGGAATAGTGAACCTTTGCCTAATCACAGTTCTTTATTCTGACTGTTCCCTATTCTACAATGCAGTCCTGCCATGAGAGGCTGACTCCATGTCTCCTGTGTCTCCAGCTCAAGGGCTTGAGCATCTCAAAAGTGCTGTCCGATTCGTGGTCCACTAGGTAAAGTGAGACTCTCTCTCAGCGCATGAGAGAACTAGAATGTTGGAAAGTCCAGAGCAGCAACAGGAAGATGGAAAGCAGTTGTCTTTTTAAACGTGGGTGTATAAGTCTACAACCGTGTAACAACTCTCTCTGCAGAATGTTCCAACTTTCGTGGGAATGAAGAGGAGTCAGTTCAGGGGTAGAATGTTTCCCTAGCATGTAAAGCCATGGGTTCAATCTCCAGAAACACCTAAAATAGGTCTTTTTTTTGTTTTGTTTTGTTTTGTTTGTTTGTTTGTTTTTTGGTGGGGGGAGGATTTTTTTAATGTATATGAATGTTTTCCCCGCACAGACATTTGTGTTGCATGTGCATTACTGGTACCCAAGGAGGCCAGAAGAGGGCATCAAATCCCCTGGAGCTGGAGTTATAGAAGAGTTATAGAACTTCCAAGTAGAAGTGGACCCAAATTTAGGTACCTATAAGAGCAGGCAGTGCTCTTAACTGCTGGCCACCTTACTTTCCAGCCCCCTAATCAAACTTTAATTTTAAAAAATACAAAGTCATCTAGGTGTGGTGGCACACACCTATGATCCCCAGTGCTCAGGCAGCAGAGGCAGGTGGATCTCCTTGAGTTCAAGACCAACCTGGTCAAAACAAGTACCAGAAAAGCCAAGGCTACACAGAGAAACTCTGACTCAAAAAACAGAAACAAAACAAAAACACAGTGACATTAGCTGGGCATGGTGGCACACCTTTAATTCCACACTTGGAGGCAGAGCTCTAAATAGCAAACTCTGACCTAATAGCAAGCTCCAGGACAGCCATGACTACATGCAGAGAACTTGTCTCCAACAAAAATTATAAAGAAGTTGTAGCTAACGGTAGTAAAAAAACCAAACTATTCAACCAGGGATGGTGGCCATATCCTGGAGGCTGAAGCAGGAGTTGGGAAGACTGTAAGTTTCAGACCAGCAGGACTAAAGTTAGATTGTGGTTCACAAAACAAAACAAAAAAAAGAATCTGTGCAGATATTTTGGGCTCAAAAGGGAGGCTGAGTTGGGAAAGCAGGAGAAGAATTAACTGCTGCCAGCAGGCACAGCAGGGACTCTAGTCCCAAATACCTCTCCAAATGCAGACATCTTGCTCAGAGGGTCTCCTACTCAGAGGAATTTATACCTGACCCCATCCAACTAATGACCTGATTTAGAGGTGATGACAAATCAGGAACCTTTAATCCTCTGGCTATGAGCAGTCACCAAATGACAGGACCTCAGTACCAGGGGCCTTCTTTCAAGGATACTTATTCCTTCAAAAGGTAACAGGGATCACATACTGTCTTGTCCTACTGTGATGCTTCAGAAATCAAGTCAGTGTTTACTTCACAGCCTGGCATGTGGAGAATGGGGTGGAACTGCTCTGAAGACAAACCACGGGGAACACCACTTCAGACAGAACTGGGACACTGTGAAGTGTCAAAACTGTCTGGCCCTGTCTACTACACATTGGTAAGTTATAGCACCTGCCATTCAAATGCAAAGTGGCATTCTTCAAAGGCCAGCAGAAAGACCAATGAACTCACACATGGAACAGGACAGCGTGTGGCACATCAACAGGGTCATACAGTGCAGCCCTGGATAGCATGGAACTATCTATACAGATCAGGATAGGAGCGTCAAACCCAGAAATCCACTGCTAGAATTAAAGGCATGTGTCACCATGCTCAACGCTACAGACCAGGTGTGTTTTCTTTGAAGTCACTGGAATTGGTTTGCAGAGCACTTACAGCCCCAGGTGGGCATGACAGACACAGAGAGCAGGTTCTCACAGAAATGGGAAAAGGCTCTGGTCAATCATAATTAAACAGGAAATCACTCTAGAGACATATAATTTTATTGAGATATTCTCAAAGATCATGCAAACAGGAGCAACCTTAACAGATGGCAATCTGGAAGCATCCATCAAAATACCAAATGTTCTTACCCTCTAACCCCACTGCTAGTTAATTTCTAGGAATTTTCTAATGATGTGTGTTAAAATATGTCATGCAGAACAGTACACAAGGGTGACAGTCACAAATGAAGCAATAATTAAACAATAACTGTCCATTATTAAGATTCATTTAAACAAAGATGCATCTATATACTGGGGTACAGATAACAGTAGGAAGGAATGTAAAAACTATGTATTGATAGTGAATAATGCATTAAGTGAAAACGCACTATCACATACTATCCTATAACTGGTATAAAAAGGAGAGGAAGACATGTGTGTGTAGGTACATATGTGAATATGTACATGCATGTATTTGCAAGTATATGGATAAAATGACTTGAGAGAGGCTGAAGTGAGCCTGGCAACACTGTGGCATTGGAAAGAGGAAGAGCAGGAAGAGTAGTGTTTGTTGGCACTTCTGTGCTTTCCAAACATCTGAGTCACATAAATGTCTGGTCCAGTTAAAATAACTAAATGGCAACACACCCAGAACAAAAGAGTCTTACTTGCATATGGTGCACCCTTCCAGCTGTCATCAGTGGGGTTGGAGAACTGGCTCTGTCCTCTCTCAGAGGCATTTCTGTCTATGCTGCTCAAAGACTGACGGTCCAGGTCCAAATCCTAATGTAAATCAGAAAAAACAAAAAGACAATGTTTGCTTCTCTTTGGTGTCCAGCACAGATGTGACTTTTAACCAACTTTTAACACCTATGGCTCATGTTAAATTAGTTAAAATTTCAGTCTCCTATTTAAACTCAAGACATTTCTTTACACATTATAATGATGAGTGTGACAGGTTTTTAATTAGGTCAAGTTCAAAAATAAACCAGCAATGTTATAGCTTCTGATATTAAAATGAATATTTAAAGACAGAACTAAAATGATGAACCAACAAGATGGCACAGCAGGTAAAAGTACTTGCTGCTGAACCTTGTTACTTTAGGTTTTTAGAGACAAGGTCCCCCTATATAGCCCTGGTTGTTCTTGAGTTTACTATATGGTCCAGGCTGGGTTTGAACTTACAGAGATCCATCCACATCTGAGCACCACCATACCCAGCAAACCCAGAAAATATTTAAATACCATGCTTTACTTTAAACTGAATAAACTCTTGGGCCAGTGAGATGGCTCAGTAGGTAAAAGCACTGGCCACTATATCTACTGTTCAATCCTTGGAATCCACATTATGAACTGAGAAGCACTTCTCCAAGTAGTCCTTTAGATACAGGCGGGCACACAAACACACACAATTAAACAACCTAGGGCTGGAGAGATAGCTCAGTGGTTAAGAGCACTTGCTGCTCTTCCAGAAGAAGTCCTGAGTTCAATTCCCAGCAACTACATGGTAGCTCACAACCATCTGTAGTGAGATCTGGTGGTCACTTCTGGCCTGCAAGGATACATGCAGGCAGAACACTGTATACATAATAAATAAATAAATGTAAAAAAATCTGAAAATAAAAATTGAATATACGTTGACTTCATCTATCTTCATGTTTAAGGCCCAAATCCTTTTAAAATCTAATGTTCTTAGTGTTATTTGGGAATGCAAATGAATCACACACCTTCCTAAAATACCAAAACAAAAATTGTTTTTGTTTGTTTTTGTTTTTCAAGACAGGGTTTCTCTGTGTAGCCCTAGATGTCCTGGAACTTGCTCTGTATTGGGAACTCACAGAGATCCGCCTGCCTCTGCCTCCTGAATGCTGGTATTAAAGGTTTATGCCACTACTGCCCAGCTCAAAACAAATAATTTTAAAGAGATATTTAAATTAGAATTTTTCAGTTAAGAGCATTTGACTGTTCTTTCAGAGGAACAGAGTTTGATCCCCAGTACACAAGTCAGGCAGCTTCACAACCACCTGTAACTCCAGTTCCAGGGGATCCGAATCCCTTTTCTGGACTCCATGGGCACTGTACTCACATGCACAAATCCATACTCATACACAAAGATATACACATATCACAGTTTTTTAAATTAAAATTTATGTGACTTCATACAAAAAATACCTGGGTGGTGGTGGCGTACGCCTTTAATCCCAGCCCTCAGGAGGCAGAGGCAGGAGGATCTCTGTGAGTTAGAAGCCAGCCTGGTCTACAGAGTGAGTTCCAGGACAGTCAGTTCTACACAGGGAGACCATGGCTCAAAAAAACCCAACAACATCACTAAATAAATAAATAAAACAAAAAATAAGATGATCACTTCTTTGGTGAGCAGGGCACTGTTAATTCAGGACAACAATAAGCAAGGAGCTGTTTGAGGATTTCAACAGTACTGCGCAGCTCCTGAGAAGACCTTCTTAAAAAGACACAGAGACATACTCACAAGGCTCTGCACTCACCTACCTGCATAGAGTGCGAGCCCATGGCATGTGCAGACACAAAGGACAAGAAATGCACGTGGGTTTTTAATGCAGGAGACTTATTTTAAACACTTCTGTATTTTGTAGGAAATGATAAAGGCCTACTTAGTTCTTGGGGAGATGAGGCAGAGGGGCTCACTATGTATCCCCTGGCTAGTCTGGAACTCACAGAGATCTGCCTGCTTCTGTCTTGAGCACAGGGATCAAAGGTGTGCACTACCACACCAAGCAGGCATGTTAACAGGAGATCTTGTGAACCTTGTGAACTTTTTCACTCCTGTAAGAAAACTATAAAGCATATAGGCTGATCGTTTGATGTGGGTTTTTCCCCCCCCAAGGCAGGGTTTCTCTGTGTGTTAACTGATGTTTTAAATTACATTTTATTTGTTTATTTTAAGTGTTGGGGTGGCCTAGGAAGGGGAGGGTGTGCCATTGTGCACCTGTAGGAGTCAGTCCTCTGCCTCTACCATGTGAGTCTAGGGCACTGAACTCAGGCCATCAGGCTTGGTAGCAAGTGCCTTTACCCAGTGAGCCACCTTGTTAGCCTAGGCTGACTAACCTTATTAAGATATGAGAAGAGAATAAAGGAACCTACCAAATGTTTATCTGATGAATCCTCCTCCATTCCCGCAGGTCTCCATGTGAGCAAACTTAAGGGAATAGGAGACAAGGCAAGGATCAGCATAAGTTGCACCCGGGAGCCAGGCAATATGTCCCCTGGACACACGAACATGGTAACCGCCTTAGCACTTACACATGTGGAATGGTGGTTTTGAAAATATCCAACATGCAATTGCAGGTTTCGTCCCAAACAGCAGGGCTGAACTTCTCTCCATTGGATATCACTAGGTTCTCTAAGCAATTAGTACCTGATCGCGCCAACTGCTCATTATCTGCAAAATCCAACAGCATCTGCCATTAAACTTTAACTGTTGTCCTGACACCAACCAAATGGAATCCAGGTCTGATTGAGCCATGGTCTTTATCTGATACTGTGAGGTAAGGATTGGAGCTGGAGGTCTGTAGGTTTTAATGAAACCAGGCTATAAAGAATCACATATTATAGCTGAAGTATGCCATTAAGAGGCCCAAATTGGGTTTGGAGAGACAGCTCAGTAGTTAATAACACTGGCTGCTTTTCCAGAGAATTTGGATTAAATTCCCAGCATCCACATGATAGCCCACAACTACTGTAATTTCTACCCAAGGGATTCCTTTCATGGCCTTCATGGACATTTAGAACACACTTGGTACACAGACATACATGTAGGTAGAAAACTCATGCACATAAAATTTTAAAAATGTAAAAAAAATGTATTTTTAAAGAAACACAGTGATCCAGTCAGTTTTGCTGGTAGGGGTGGAGGAAGATGAGGGTTTTACTGCTTTAGTTAACTGGCTCACATACAGGAAAAAGCAGAATATGCAGAAAAATAGTGTTTCTGATTTAATCACTAACAACATTCCAATTTTTGCCATCAAAATAATATAGCTGTTTGCTGCCTACCTTAAAATGGAGTCACTTTTCAAAAATCTTACATGAATTTAATTAAGTTTTCCCAGGCCAAAATGGGATCCAGGTCTTACTAATCCATGATCTTTATCTGATATATAGCAACATGAACATATAACTACTCAAACGAAGGATGTCCACAAGTCCACTGATGAAGCTGTTGATTTTGATTCCAAAAATACTTTTAAAAATATTGGACTATCAAAAATTACAATATATAAAATCCGAAAGCACAAAAGTACATATCATCTTTTAGAACAAAAGCAGTGAAATCCATCTTTAAAATGTGCTGCATAAAACAACCTGGGAAGGGACTAGTGGATTAAATTATACACAGTATCCCTTGGCATTACATCTATACTTTCATAGAAAGAAAATTAATATTTCATTAGGCTCCGTAAGGGAATGTTACCCCCTCCCCAACTTAATGAATACCTTGTTTAACGCACCACTGCAGCTGCGCAAACACATCAGAGAGAAGCACTTCATTCAATGCCTCGTAGAACTGGGTGAAGACGTCACAGATAGCATACAGTGCATGATTGCAGGTGGTTGTCATCCACTCTGATTTCTGGGAAAAAAGAAAAAGATGAATCTTCAAAACCAGCCTCTGTAGTGAGATGACTACTCCTGTAGCTAGAACATCATTTAGTGGAAAGTACAAACATCTCAACACTGTCTGCAACACTCACTCAGAACCACTATCTACAGAAACAGCCGTGTGAGCAAACGTTCACTGAGGAAGATGTTCAACACCATGACAGTCATACGCAGAACAGTATGACTGGAGAAGGGCTTGTCGTGTCCATGTTGTGTCCGGCTGTTATGTCACTGCGAGTCCTTAGGGACCAGATGATAGGACAAAACAACAAAGGTGAGCAGCCAGGAGCCTGCAGAGCTGGCAGGCAGACTCCAGGGCCAGGTGGGAAAACCATAAATTACTCCTTTCCTTTCTCTCCCCAGAAAGAGATCTCCCAGGACTAGCTGACGCTGGTCTAGGAGGGACATCCATCTGTCTACTTGACAAAACACCTTAAGAATTCAGTGTTTTCAGCCGGGCTGTGGTGGCGCACGCCTTTAATCCCAGCACTCGGGAGGCAGAGGCAGCGGATCTCTGAGTTTGAGACCAGCCTGGTCTACAAGAGCTAGCTCCAGGACAGGCTCTAAAGCTGCAAAGAAACCCCGTCTTGAAAAAAAAAAAAAAAAAAGAATTCAGTGTTTTCAAACCCCTGCTATTTGGCAATGCAACCCCAGGAAGGTCGGCCAGGCTTTGGGCCTATCACATCCACTTGTAGGCAATGTCCTAGCTCCACCCACCTCTGACTGTTGCTCAGGGAGTTTCATGTTGTCAAAAATCCGAAACACGATTCTGAACAGGTCCTGCCACCAGTGTTTTGCAAAGGTGTGGCCATAGCTCTTCATGATCTCAAACATGACGGTGAGTCCTCTGCAGGAAAGGCAAAGGAGAGCCGGTGGGGAAAACACCAAACCAAGATGGGGGAGGGAATGAAGCCAGGGACAAGAAGCTGACTTATTTTAATGACGTCAAGGTCCAGCTGCCCTGAGGACCCGTTACCTGGTGCGCACATCTAACTTGCATCTGTTAATGATGCAGGAGAGCTCAAACAGGATGGGAAACCAGCCTCTGACCCAGACTCTGTCACCAGGAGCTACATTCATGTCATCGCTTGTGTATTCTTGCAGTACCTGCAACGGAAATCATTTCTCAGATGCAGCCTAAGCAAGCAGTAGTGATCAGAAAGGCAACCATACATGGACTGAGCTCCAGACAACCACTTTTCCCCAAATTCTCTGTTCAACAGCATTAAAGGGGAAGTCCCAGAGAGACTGAGAAAGATATTGACCTGCCCATTTGAGGTGTTATTCCCCTATGAACCTATGAACCTGAGTGAGGAAGCTCACAAAAGCACTGGGGCAGAGAGTGTTATATTAAGAGTTGTGCTAAAGGGCTGGAGAAATAGTTCAAAGGTTAAGAGCACAGGCTGCTCTTCCAAAAGTTCTGAGTTCAATTCCCAGTAACTACATGGTGGCTCGCAACCATCTGTAATGAGATTTGGTGCCCTCTTCTGGAATGCAAGCAGAACACTGTAGACATAGTAAATAAATCTTTATAAAGAGAGAAATAAAAAAAGAACTGTGCTGGGCTGGAGAGATGGCTCAGCAGTTAAGAGCATTGCCTGCTCTTCCAAAGGTCTTGAGTTCAATTCCCGGCAACCACATGGTGGCTCACAACTATCTGTAATGAGGTCTGGTGCCCTCTTCTGGCCTGCAGATATACACACAGACAGAATATTGCATACTAAATAAATAAATAAATAAATATTAAAAAAAAGAACTGTGCTAAAGATCAAAGGCTGCTAACCAAGTACCCAGAATACCTTGTGTCCAGAACATTACTGCAAGACACAATACTCAATAGCAGTGTCTACTAGTTACTAAGTGCTTGCTATGTGCCCATTTACTGAGAAGCTGCCCAAGGTCAGGTAGCCAGGGTCTTACAGGCTCTGTAGACCAGGATGGCTTTGAACTTAGAAATCAGCCTGCCTCTGCCTCCTGAGTGCTGGGATTAAAGGTGTGCACCACTATGCCATGTATTGGACACACTTTTCTAACACACTGATGGGAAGGGCTTTGTCAACAGCAAGGGTATTGGCTCCACAACTTTCTGGTTCTTCCCACAGAAACAAAGACGGGAGACACACCCGAGGCCTCTCTGAGACATATTTCCCACAGAAGCGGATGAGCCGGATGGCCTCCATGCTGGTGTCAGGGAAAGCAGCATTGCAGGCAAACTCTGACAAGCACTTCACAGCATCCTGGAAGGAGTCGATGGCTGCAGGGAAGTGGTGCTGGAAGATGGTTGCTGGGGAGACATAAGGAAGCAGGGTTTGGAAATGGAGGGCAGAGCCAACTGTCTTCATGAATCAGGGCCTCTGGAGAAGCCTTTTCACAGCGGTTCTACTTTTTCTGTGCCCCAATTTCTTCTTTGACAAAGTGGAAAAAACAAAGATTACCCATTGTAGTTCTGTTTATAATTTCCATGAACACAAATAAGAAACACTAAACATCTGCTCCCATGGGAAGTAGGAGCTTTCTGTGAGCCTGTTGTGTTCTCATCAACCAGTGATCACGAGCCTTTTTCAGCTGTGTTCTTGACGCCTTGTGTACTGTTAAGGTATCAACACTGAACCAGCAACCAACAGAACTGCAACTCCTGCCTATAGCAAACTTGTCTTTCGGAACAAGACATATCAGTATATAGTCAGAGCTCAACACCATGCTCTAGGTCATTTCCAAACTGAAAGCACCAACAGAAAGCACAAACAGGTGAAAACTGCACTTGGCAGACTGCAGAGACGACCCCTGCTTGCCGTGAGGAGGGCGCCACCTTGTTCTACCTCAGTTCAGAGTGTGTCTTGAGTGGCTTGGGTTTTCTACACTGTAGTGAGTCTGTACCTTCAGACATAGGACTTGCAAGGTTGAGAACTGGCTGTATCGCCTTCATTGGGTTGTTGTGAAGATGAACACATGCTTCTAACCCTGCCCAGCATGTTTATTCCAACACAACAGAACTAGAACAAGGAAGCTCCCATAACAGTAAGATGAACAATTAAGAAGGGGTTATCTGCTAGACTTCAAGAGGGATGTCAGAGGGGAGGAAACCGAGACACTTACAGACAATGTGGCCAGTGGTTTGGAAGGCCAGTTCCACAATGTTCCCATCGTGGTCAGAGGCTGCCTGGTGGAACACAGCAAAGATGTTCTTCCAGCCTGAGCGGATGTTGGCGGCTTGGGAGCTCACCATCTGGGCGATGCAGCGGATCACCATGTCCCGGATGGTAGGGGACCTTGGCAAGAGGTGGGAGGGTAGGAAGATAAGACACATTCTGCCCTTTCAGGCAGCACATTAGAAAACCATGTTTTAAAGCACATAGTAACGCATATTTGATTAGGCTCAGCTTCTCCTCCTACACCACTATAGAATTAGAGCAACTGACCATCCTGCAATCACAGAACCATAAGGTCAAGGAAAAAGTGCTACTTGGTGTCCAGCAGAAATAAGGAATGGACAAGTCTGGATTTATAAGGATTTGTGCTGTGGAACCAGAGTTGGGACTATTTCTGACTTCTTGTTCATTGACAATGAACAGGCTGCAAAGGCCTGTGTTCACTGACCACATGGCAGCCATTCAGAGAAGGCAGAGAGAAAGTCTACAATGTAAAGATGCAACGTACAACAAATAAAGACTGACTGCTTACCTAGCCAATTTCAAAATCCCAGGAAACAGAATTCCTGATTTTTTTTTTTTGCCACAGACTTTTCAAACTTGCTGGAGATATGTATGCATATAAATTTATACATATACACACAGATGCACATGTACATAAATCAGTGTGTGTATGTGGTGGTGCTGGGGAATGCATGCTGGGGATTGTAATAGGACTGCAGACATTCTAAGCAGGGGCTAAGCTAATTCCAAGCCCTTGGACTATGTGTTGATTAAAGAGGTTTTTACGCAGTTGTTCAACCTACTACCAAGAAGAGAAAGAATCCATCATGTGGTTGGTGGTGGGAGAGACTTTCAGACAGCAACAGGAAAGCTGACAAGGGTCTTTACAGTAAAGTGCATTACCTATTTTTCTTCATTATATGCTCAAAAGGCCTCAGAAAATCCTTCTGAAATCTGAAGTTGGCTAATTCTCCTTTCTCCAGAAACTTCATGGAGAGTTGCCTCAGTGAATCAACAGCAAAGATGGCCACATCTTCATTGGGGTTACAGCCAACCTAGCAGAACAGGAAGTGAAAAACAGGTTCAGTGGAAGTGTTGTGGATGTGGGTTCTACATCAAAGGCAGGCAATCTACCTGCCCACTCTCTGGGAGACACATCTACAAAGACAAAGAATGTTATTTCTTGGCTGAGGGATGTCAAATGTCAACTGTCACAATTAAAGACCAGCGAGCCTCCAGCCTCTTTCCTGGGCTGGGATTACAGGTATGCACTGCATTCTAGCATGTGGTTGTTCTTTCTTTTAAGTATTTATTTATTTTTGGTATGTATATGGTATATGTATACATGTGTGCAGTGCATGTGAGGTGAAATGTTGACATCTTCTTCTATTGTTTTCCCCTTATTGCCTCAGACAAGGTTGCTTACCAATCCTGAGCCCACCAATTGGCTAGGACAGCTGGCCAATGAGCTCTACGAGCTGGTCTCTGCCACTACCTGGGGATACAATGTGCACTGCCTAGTCCAGCTTTTATGCGGGTTCTAGGGATCAAACTCAGGGGCATGATCATGCTTGCATAGCAGGACTTTGCAGACCAAGTCATATCCCAGATCTCTGAATAGAATGAAATCTGGAGTGGAGAAATGAAGCCATGGCTGGCTTACTCCAGCACCTGTCTGTTTTAAAACAGCTGTTTGTTCTAGATGTCTTTGGCTTGTCTCTGACTTAAAATAAATCATAGCTTTTCCAACAAGGTTTTGGAAGAGGAGTGGCAATGAAGCCTGTGTATAAGAAGTTCTGATACTGAATAGTGTGTGAACACGGCTCTACTATGATCAGTAGGAAGGGACTGTAGAATTTCATGCCTCCAAGCACCAGCAGGTTTGTCCAGCTACTATAATGGTGTTACCCTGTCCTGAATGAGTTTATTTTTAAAACAGAGTCGCAATAATATATGCAAATTGGCTGCACATGATGGTATATGCCTTTAATTCCAGTACTTGGGAGGCAGAGGCAGGCCAACCTGGTCTACATAGTGAGTTTCAGGACATCTAGAGCTACACAGTGAGACTCTGTCTCAAGAGACCTTTAAAACAAAGAAAAAAGAAAAAGAAAGGGTTATATCCAGGTTGGCCTACAACTTGCTATACAGCCAAGGATGACTGTCAACTCCATGCTGGATTACGGCATGCGCCACCATGTCCTATTTGTGTAGTGCTAGGGACTGAACCCAGGGCTCTGTGCATGATGGGCAATCACTCTACCAAGTGAGCTACTGTTCCAGTCATGGGTATGGATAGGAAAGTATCTTCATACTATTGGACTTTTAATTCATTTTACATGACTCCTATCCAAACATAAGCACAAGATTTATTCCTATCAAGCTGTCCTTGATTTCACAGGGAAAAATGAATTGAGGGCAAATTCCCCAAATGGAGCCAACTCTTCCCATTCCTGCTTTCTATCAGTTGCTGCTAAGTGCTCTTTAGAAACGAGCAGTTACCTTGTTGAAGTGCTCTCCAATGACATGCCATATCCGAGACCACTGCAGCCGGATTCGGCTCATGTTGTAGTAAGATATCTCCACAATCTTCTGCAGGCTGAACATCCGGGGATGGTGAGGGGAGGCCAGCTCATCCATGGACACAGCACACAGCCAGCGGACAAAGTCAACTGGAGACAGCAATGCATGGGAAGCCCGGTGAGAGACATTCACACCATCACAACAGGAGGCATATACAGTTCTCACAAGAGTAAGACACATACCTATTGCATTTCCATCCAGTCTGGTAGAGCCAGTAAAAATTCTAGGGAAGAAATTGAAATTTCTCAAGTACTCAGATAAGGAAGAGAGAAAACATTAACAGTTAAACAGATTGGATTCACCACACCCAGAAGCTAATAAATGACACCAGGTGCAGGTGGTGTCCTGCACGGAGTCCATGGAGAACACAAGCATTACCTGTCCACTGCAACAACCACACTCTGGGAGCTGGTTTCACCAACAGACTCCTGGAAGCTCGCCATCTGTCTTTTATCAACACCACCACTCACCAAATTACCTAAAATACAATGCACAAAATTTAGGCTGAGCAACAGTGGGGCACACCTGTATTCCCAGCACTAAGTGGGAGAGGCATAAGGATTACAAGTTCAAGGCCAGCCTCTGCTACAAGTAAGTTAGAGGCCAGCACAGGACACGGGAAACTGCCTCAAAAAAGCAAAGCACATAAACAACAGGAAACACCCTTGGCCTCAGGCAAATACCACCCGTGCCCCAAAACTTAAACTGTACTGGCTGCACTGTGCCACTCCACTGTACTTGGACCAAGCAGCCTCGGCTACCTCCCTACCACGTGACTCTGCTCAAGTCACTTCCCCTGTGCTTTAGTTTCTCAGTTCTACACAAAGGGAAGGCAGCAGCTCCCATATCATTGGATCATTATGAGGATCAAATAAGCTAAAATACTTAAACTGGATGCTCAGAATGTGGCCTGGCACATTTGCTTGACGTTTTGACTATTATAATCATTACAGAGCTGACCAGAGTCCTTTAATCCATAGCAGAGATGGGAACAACCATTTACTCTAAGAACATGGATGAAGTGTAGTCAGGATCTAGCCTCTCCCAAGTTGAGACACAGACAACAGTGAAGCCCCTACTGCAGGGGGCCCCAGCAAGGCCCCAGGTGGAGAAGGAACAGGAACAGCACCCTACTCATGCTGGAGAACCAGATGCTTTACTCAACTCAATCACATCAAGGCAGCTGAAGCAGCATGCCCATGGAGACACACACATGGCTGCAGCTGCACAGGAAGAGGACGGACACAGGGCAATCCTGATGTGACAAGGAGAGCATCATCACTGTTAACCTGTGAATCTGTGCTGGCCAGCTGGGCCTGGTGTCTTACCGAGGCCAAGACCCAGGAATTCTTCTCCTGCCAATGTGTGGCCCTTCAGGCTCCCTTCTCTTTCCCGCCCGGAGCCAGACAGATAGCGAGTCTTCACCCCAGTTCCTATCAGCTGAGCGAGCTCCAGCTGGCTGATGCACTTCAAGATCTAAGAAGAAGGGGTGAGAAGTGAAGCCTTTACAGCCAAAGAGAGGATGCCTAAGTCTTCAGTCTCTGTGTTTCCTGGAACACACAGTTTTTCACACTAAGAATAAAACAGGCCCTTCAGATGGCTTCCCTAAGGTCAGAATCGCTGGCTAAGCAGTAGCAAGAGTCCTGTCTATACAACTATGATTGTGGTTTTAAAAGCACACTATTAGACACCATTGTTTTCTAACTATTAAAAAGCAAACAAACAGCCAGTGGTGGTGGCGCGTGCCTTTAATCCCTGCACTCAGGACACAGAGGCAGGTGGATCTCTGAGAATTCAAGACCGGCCTGGTCTACAGAGCTAGTTCCAGGACAGTTAGGGCCACAGAGGGAAACCCTGCCTCAACAAACAAATAAAGAGCAAACAATAAACAGAAGTATTGGTACAGCAGGGTTACACACATGGTCAAAAATACACGTGTATGTGTAAACCTTGATTGAAGCAGGGTGCTATTTCCCATGAAACTCAACCTGTGTGGTTGGACCTAGCTTCTACTCCCCAACCTGTCTACTTTCGTCCTCGGACACTGCACAGAGCCTCCCTGGTTTCCACACTATTCCTTCATCTTGTCGCCTGTCTTGCCCGGGGGGTCTTCGCATTTCTGTTTTTCATGTTTTGAATAGTACTTCTCTCAGTCCATTCCTTCAGCTGTAATCAGATATGTGCCCCACCAAAAAAAGTTTCTTAAAACTCTCCTGATCCCACCCCAACACCAGCCCAAGTTGCACTCATTGCTGTCTGTCATTATGCCATGTGTCTGCTGATTGTTATCTGCCATCAGTGTCAAGAGGGCATAAACTCTGTACTCACAGGCAACTTTCAGACTCATGAGGTAAAGGAAGGATTAACTTAATCAACAGAACTAAGCAGAAGAGGAAAAGAAATAAATAAGAGGCTGAGCTATCCCAAGAAAAGGCAGGGACGCATACCTCATGCCAAGAGTTGCCAAGGTAGTTGCCATCAGTGTGAGCCACAGTGATGAGCGTCTTTATGGTGTCAATGTTCTTCTGCTTCATTTCTGTGATGCTGGAGCTGGCTGTCAGCAGGGAGAAGCGAGCAAGGGCCTGAACATAGGCATCTCGTTCCAGCTGAAAGAGAAGCCCAGAGAGCACTGTGATGCCACCCTCAGTACAGCCACTCACATAGTAGGCTGGTATACTGAGCTTTTTTCTGCTGTTTCCAAATGTACACAGCAGGCTTTTGGCTCACCAGCCCTCCAGCCATCCCATGCTGGCCTCCTTCCACCACTGGACCACCTGAGGCTCTCTGCGCACAAGCACAGGTGAGAACTAGCTCTTTGCAGCGACAAATCACACACTATCTGTCCTGTGTTCTAATCTCTTTGCTGGATGCCAAGACTGTCAAATAAATGCTATTATTTACAGCAATTCTGTAAGGTGGATATAAATAAGGAGCTAAACAGTGCCTCCAACAGTGTTGGAGGGAGGGGCAACATCACCTGGCTAGAGAAGTACCAGAGTGGGCTTTGAAACTTCAGAACCTCAGGTCTTGATACAAAAGAAAAATCCCTAGAAAGATGGATGGGGACAGAAGACTGAAGTTGTTAGAACAAACTAATGGGCACATTTTCACTGACCTAGAAGCAAGGTGTGGAACAGACACCAACCTTGTGACTGCACAACTGCTCAAGACTGCATTGATGTTGAATGTTTCAGGATTCAAACAAGGTTTATATCAATGTTGTATTCAACCATCTGCTTCCTCAGAACAGGGTAGGAGATAGGGAAATCATAGTAAAAATGGGTTATAAAAAGCAGCAGCAGCAGCTGGGGGAATGCTGAAATAACACTGAGAGCTTCCAGGCAGCTGATCACACCATGCACTTTACTAGGGAGCGATGCCCTCACCAGACACTTCAGCACCAGGGCATGTAAGTGCAGCACATGGACAAAGAGGCTGTTCTGTCATTGCTAGCTGAGTAGTTAGTTTTGATCTGGACCTAGAGTATTCCCCCAAGCCACAGTTGTTACTCAGTGGGAATGAATAAGCGGTTTGCTAAAACAGTCAACAGGAAATGCCTGGTAGTTCAAAGCTTTTACAATCTGCAAAAACACACCATCTCTGGAACCCCATTCACTTCTACCCACCTGCATTCCAAAGATGCAGGCGATGCGGACTGCACACCTGATGCCTTCCAAACACAGGGAGGCCACCTCTGTGTCATCACAGTTCTGCAGGCCAATGCTATAGGCTGCCAGTAGCGGCGTCCACACCAGCTGCCAAGGAAGCAAGTTTCAATAACATCCAGAATTTCAGCATGGCAAGAGCACTTAGAACAGTGGTTCCCAACCTTTCTAATGCTGTTAACACAGTTCCTCAAGTTGTAGTGACCCCCCCCAAACCATAAAATTATTTTTGTTCTTACTTCATAACTACAATTTTGCTATTGTTATAAATTGTAAATATCTGATAGGCAGGATCTTTGATATGTGAGCCCTGTTAAAAGGTCAGTTGACCCCCAAAGGGGTCAAGACCCACAGGTTGAGAACCAATGACTTAGCGTCTATTGTGTCAGTTAGAGGAATAGCCAAGACGCCATGTTCACTGTAACTCTGACTTCAATCTATTCCATTAACAATATAAAACTGCTTATGAACTGTGATCACTATAAATGAATGTACTATTTAATAAACAGTGTCAGATTCCCATGAAACTGGAGTTCTGGACGGTTGCTAGGAGTGGAACCCTGGCCGTTTGCATGAGCAGCCAGTGCACTTAATGGCTGAGCCATCTCTCTAGTACCCCAGAGTCAGTTCTCTCCACAGACATTAGCGATCAGAATGATGTGTACAACAAAGCATGTAAGTGAGCTGGACTAGGTGTACACGCCTTCAAACCTGATCAAATTTAGTGGATCTCTGTACTCAGAGGCCAGCCTGGTCTACTGGTCTACTTAATAACCTCCAGGCCAGTCAAGGCTACATAGTGAAAAAAAAAAAAAAACCACTGAAATAAAAACAGCTAAGAGAAAAAAGATGTTGCAAGGTAAGCTCCGTGGGTAAAGAAGCTTCTGCCCAGCAGAAGACACAAGCTCAACCCAAGGACTCACATGGTAGAAACAGACTGATGCCAACAAGCTGTGCTCTGACCTTCAAAGGCAGGCTGGGGCAAATGCATTTTTAAAATTACACTATTTGTGTGTGTGTGAGGGTGTGTGTGTCTTTTCTAAACATTTGAAAGTAGAGACCAACTGCTATCTCTTTTCTTCCACCTGTTCTTACCTGATAAACTAACCCTGAAGCCAATAGGGTGAGCTCACATGAAAACTGGCCTTTTATGGCTGAGGAGAGGGCTTAGTGAGTAAGGGCACTCACACTCGCCTCCAAACCTGACAGCCTAAATTCAACCCCTGGAACCCACATGATAAAAGAAAAGCACTCGGGCTGGAGAGATGGCTCAGCGGTTAAGAGCACTGACTAATCTTCCAGAGGTCCTGAGTTCAATTCCCAGCAACCACATGGTGGCTCACATCCACCTATAATGAGATCTGGTGCCCTACAGGCAGATACTGTATAAATAAATAAATCTTTAAAAAAAAAAAGAAAAAGAAAAGCACTCATTCCTCTCACCTCCCTAAACTCTATGGTGTGCATGCACACAATAAAAGTACTATTAAAAACGAAATGGTCCTGCTAGGTGGTGCTGGCGCATGTCTTTAATCCCAGCATTTGGGAGACAGAGGCAGGTGATCTCTGTGAGTTCAAGGCCAGCTTGGTCTACACAGCTAGTTCTGTAAGGACAGCCAAGATTACACAAAGAAACTCTGTCTCAAAACAAAACAAAACAAAAAACCCAAAACAGTCCTTTCATAGTGTCATGTGCCTGAACAATTATTAATTTGCTCAGTCCCCATCAAACCAAATAGTTAAAAGATGGAGAGTGACAGACCTGACCAAGGCCAGCCACATGGCTACAAAGTAGCAAAGCCAGGATTCAAACCCAGATGGTAGAGAGCAGAGGCCATGGCTGTGCTGGCATCTGCAGAAGGGACTCCCTGTTGAAGCACCCCAGTTTTCCTCTCCATTCTCTCCCACTATGGCCTTGCCAGCTAATTTAGAGCAGAACAAGTGCAGAATTAGGCCTGGCAACATGCCAGTTTCCTAGGATACTCACTTTGAACATTGGGCGGACATGGTCCAAGTGTGTGGCACTGGTAAACGGAGCTTTGGCATGGCTCACGGCCTCCATAAGCGCTTTGGCCGTTTTAGCCATCTGCTCCATTTCCATATTGTACAGTAGTCGCCGCTGCTTTTCACTAGCTACGTCTGCAAAGAAGGAAGAGCACATACAGAGTGCGTGCCGTGTGCCAGGAACTGCCTCAGGTCTTAATGATCAACTCTTAAGTCTCCCAATCAGTTTATAAGCCTGTTACAAATATCCCCATTTTACAGATGGGGATGATGAGGCTGACTGGTTAGGTGTCAGGGCTCAGAACTAACAAAGCTGCAGCTTGGCCGGGGTAGTTAGGCTCCAGGTCCTGTGCTCTAGGCATTGCACCTGAGCTTTTCAAACAGAGACTGATGGCACCACAGAGAGAATTAAGAGTTCCAGCCACAACTGACAAAATCATCATGAGTTCAAGCTTTGCGAAGCACTTTGGGGAAGACAATTTAGCTCTTGGAATATGCATTTTAAATTCCTTCTTGTTCCTAATTACAAATGTAGGAAGAATGAAGAACCACATAATCATAATTAATTTAATCACATTACTATTCGGGTGTCTAGATATGCAAATTAAATTTATCACCAGCAGTGTACTTAATCATACTTTCTGATGTACTCAAAAGGCAGAGCTGAGCCCCACGCTGAGACAAAGACTTACAAGCAGCTAAGGACTGCTCTGGGGAGAACTAGTTTCCCCAGGTTGAGAACTAGCTCTGAAATCATAGACTTACAAGCAACACTAAACGGCCTCAGCAGGTTGTATTTATGTATTTGTATGTATATGTAACAATGACAGAAAAGAGGTCCTGAATCTGAAAGGGAATGGGGTGGGGGAGTTCTAGGAGGGGACAAAGGAGGAAAGGGACAGGGAAAATAATGCAATTATACTTTAATGACAGAAAAGTTAGTGCTGATGGGCAAGTCTGCAGAAGGCAAGCCTTACTCTGCTTGGTAGATTTGGTTGCAATTGTGTGCTCTTTTGTCTCCTTCATTGCAATCTTCTTGCCTTCTATTTCTTCGTAGATGCTGGACAGATACTCCTCTGGTAGGTCTTTACTATCATTGATACCCCGGTTCATTTTAATATATTGTTCTTTTGTCATTTTATTCTTTACCTGAAATTTAAAAAAAATTAAAAAAAAATTTTAAAACACTGAAATACCCACACAAATTCAGTTATGTCTGTGGTTATCATATATGAATCACAAGGCATTTTACCTGAGGGCTGTGCAAATCCGTAGTTAGCATAATAATGGAATATGCCAGGACGTACGCAGTGTCAGCACTAGCAAACAGGGTTTGCCTAGAAGAAAAGAGCCCAGATATGAAGCACAGCCAGTGATGTCAGGCAGGAAGAATGGCAGTAGTGGGGTCCTGGTTACCAAAAGCAGGCCTGCTGCACCAGATGATGTGGAATCAAGGAAGAGTTTTCTGAACAGGAATTATCACTACACAGGAGTTAACAGTCCAGCGTACAAAGGGAGCTAAACAGCTTCAAGTAAATTTTTTCTTTTTTTAGTTTTTTGAGACAGGACTTCTCTGTAGCTTTGGTACCTGTCCTGGAACTAGCTCTTGTAGACCAGGCTGGCCTCAAATTCACAGAGATCCACCTGCCCCTGCCTCCCAAGTGCTGGGATTAAAGGTGTGCACCACCACCGCCCAGCTAAAGTAATTAAAAAAAAAAAAAGCTTTAAGGAGCACTGTGGGCAGAGTGCAGGCAAACAAGCGCAGGCTGCCAGGAGAGGCCTGCAGCACCAAGCCTGCTAGGGGCTGAGCTGGGATGAACAAACAACTCTATCCTTTGTATGCTAGGAGCTTCTTGGGCCTCCACTGAAGAGCATTACTTATGGCACAGGAGCATCACATAAATTCTTTCTTAGTTATTATTTACTGATTCCATTACCCATTGTGATACTTAACAGCAGAAACACAAAGCAAAATATTTATATTGTTTTAAAGCATATGCCTGAGGTCTGACATTTTTGTGTTAGGCAAAGAAAGAAAGGCAAAACTATGCAGACACTAAGCCACATTAAATGTGAACTGGAGATGGAAAAATTGATCTATACACACTACCCTACCAGGAAAAAGAAATCCCAGGATGTACAGCAAAAGGAGAGCCAATAGGATCTGATCAACTGACTAGAGCAAGGTCTCCAGGCTACAAACCACTGCATCTTCACATCAAGTTGTCATGTCTGTTGGGGTCAGATCACCAGAGGCTGCCTTTTGGCCACATACTGGCAGGATTGGGACTGATAAATATGAAAATGGAATTGACCTGGGACAAAAGCGTCATCAAAATGTTTCCCTGAGAGTCCCCGTAGTATGTATGCTCACAGTGCACTCACTCACACTGCTCGTGCAGGGAGGTCCATGAGGCCTCAGACAAATTCAGACTTCTTGGCTTGGCTAGTTATTAGCTGACTAATTTTGGACTGGATTCTCAATCTTTCAGAGAGCCTCAGTTTCCCATCCGTAACACAGGCCTGCCACTGATTCAGCACAGCAAATGAATAGCAGGGCTTAATGACACTTAGCCCTTTCTAAGTTTGGGTCAGGACACAAAGCAATGGGTCCCACCAAGCTTCTCCGCACATACACATTTCCCCATGCAGCTTGCCTCCTCCCAGCTGGTTCTCTGCCTTCCCTAGTTAGTCCTCACTTTTGCTATATGACACTTACATCCCAGCTCTCTTTCTGCCTCTACCCCAGTTAGTATCAAAGTTTCTCTAGTTCCTATAAAAACAGCAACTGACTATTAAGCAACTATGATTAGGGCTGATGAGATGGTTCAGCAGGTAAAGGTACTTGTGTTGATGAACTGAGTTCAATTCCCAGAAATCACACTAAGGTAGAAGAAGTGAACTGGTTCCAAGTTGTCCTCTAGCTTCCACACCCAAGTCACGGCACTCGTGCCCCTCCACATACTAACATTATCATGTACAATAATGAACAAAATAAAATTTTAAACACCCAAGATAAAATCAAGTACTTGTTGGAAGGTTTTATAATGTTACACAGCCACTTCTATAGTTTATTTATCAGCATGTAATCAAAAAACCCTCTGCATTCTGCACCATGCTAGCTGTTGTTAGAGAAGAGGTGTTACTCACAAGTGAAAGAAGACTTTACCTTAGCTTTGTAACCTGCCCCCTTCAATGCTGGTATTGAACCATCCCTAGTCCTTGCTTTGTTTGTTTTAAGACAAGGTAGCTTAGGTTCTCCCCCACCTCTCACTTCCCTTTGCCTCTACCTCTTCAGTGTCAGCACGCCCAGCTAGCTACAAGATCTCAGGCAAGTTACTTAACCTCCTTGTCTACAGCATAGGAACATAGATAAGGTTGTTGCAAAGTCTTCTGGGGGATACTGCTTAGAAGAGCTTCAATAATTAAACCCAAACCCCAAGGGCAAAACCTCAAAGTGCAAAAAGGAGGAAGTAGTTGCCATAGCGCTCACTCACCCTTGGTTACATTCTATATATCGAGCAGCAAACTTCTCCATTAACCGGTCAATCTTCTGCGCTTCCCCAGGCAGGCGGAAGCCTTCCAGGAATGTCCTCAAGGCTGAGACAAACTCTTTTTCACAGAAGTCCAGTTGGTCCACATAGGCATACATCACCTCCTTGTTGAACCTCGTGCTATCACCCAGAAATTCGCCAACCTGGGTCTGAAATACATAGATTCACATCTAGAAACTGTCAAATGTGGGTGATGGCTGTGGTGCTGATGGCTGGAATACAAAGGTGCTAAAGAGCCCACAGCAGCTGACTTCTGGGAAGCAGGGAAAGATGGCCCCTGCTTCCGTATGCACGACAGCTTGTCAGAGAGAGGAAGAGAAGGAGAAACATGAGGCTTACATATGGAGGGCAAGAGACATACCCAGCAAAGAATAACTTCCAGCAGTCAAGGGCCACTTTGGACTCGGACACTGTCCCTCAAACAAGGAACTGTGGGTCAAAGTAGGATTCATTCTCATCAGAGAATGCTGTACAGTGCCAGGAGAGAGCAAGACTGCATGAGCCAGGGTACAAAGCAGTTTTCACTCAGGGCCAGTCAAGCTGGAGGTACAAGCCAGTGAGATACAACATCAGCCCATAGGGCCACATGCTGTGCCTAGCCCCGACTTACAGAATCTAGCCGCTCCTCCTGGTGCAGAAACTGGGCAATGTCCTCTACATCTGTCCCCAGCATGCCTTGCTCTTGGAGAAACTGGATTCCTCGCTTGGGCTTCTTGTTGAAGCTGTATCACAAGGAGAGGGGACAGGACACAGGTGGCTGACTTAAAACTCTGGGTAGAGAGAAAGCTAGCAGGGATACAGCAACTGCCCCACAGCTTTCCCAAGTTCTACCATCAAGTTTTTTCAATTTATTTATTAATTACTTATTTACATGTGTGCACATGTGATCAAGTGTGGACTTGGTCCTGAACCTTTTATGATCAAGTTTGACGTCAAGCGCTGTTCTGCTTTTGGTTTAGTGTTTTTTAAGACAGGATCTCACTTTGCAGTCCAGGCTGGCTTCAAATTCACAGGAACCCACCTGTCTCTCTGCCTTTGGAGTGCTGGGATTAAAGGTGTGTATCACTATACTTGGTCTTATATTTTGTTTTTCGAGACAAGGTCCTCACTGTATAATCCAAACTGGCCTTGAACCCATGGAAACCCTCCTGTCTAAGACTCTTGGGTACTGAGACCACAGTGAACCACCACACCTTAGCAGCTCTTAGTTTTTGATCCTCCAATTACAGACTTAGCTGTCTGTCAACCAAGTCACTCTCCCCATCTTTAACAGTAATAGAACCCTGGGCACTGAGCTGGGCACAGGAGCCATCTGGAAGACAGGAGAGTAGTAACACAAAATTCAAGCCACTGATGAGACAGCAGCAAGTATGGGGACTTCTGACTCAAATAAGGGTGTGTTCTAGCATATATGTGTGATGGCCGATACTGCCGCAGTCATCTGATATCAAAATAGGTCCTAGATATCCAGAAGACTTGTCATAACAGTCTCAAACTATCGCTTTGGCACTCCCATCCTTTGCAAAGTAGGTACTAAATAGTTACTTTATGCTTTCTAATAAGGAGAGGCAAAATTAATGGATGAGTTCATTTTGCCAAACTTGCATGGGAGAGGAACAAACACAAATAGGCAAGAGCCATGAAGACACAAATGAATAAGGACAGGAAAAATTGGACTTCTTTAATCAGCATGGCTGTGGGATGCCTCTTGGAGGAGAAAATAGTGTTCATGTCTGAGGGATTAGAATGACAAAGAACACTAAGAGAACAGAAGGAGCTCTTCGCCATGGTGACCAGGGGACTAACACCAGGCCATGTGTGCCAATGTGCTGTCAGAAGAGGAGGACAGGCAGGAGGCAGAGGAGGAATGAGGCTCATGTTTTCAACTATCATACCACTGTTCTCTCGGCAGTGAACTCCATAAAAACCTGTTATTTTAGTTGCCATGGGGAAAACAAAGCACCCCAGGGATGGTGAGGCAGGAAAACACAGAACTCAGCACTTCCATGCAAAGCCTGAGTACTTCGCTTCAACTGTTAAAGGGAGCTTGCTCATTATTCAAAAGTAAATAGCATAGAAGATAATGTGTTAAAGTGCACAGAAGACTAGGAAGAAACAAAGACTGAGCAATTATCACAAGGATGGGTCACCATAATGTGTAGAATGTCCTTAAGTTTCAAACATGTGTGTTCAAGTATGGTGATGGCTACAAATTACAAATGGTTCAGAAAAACTTACACACAGCTAAAGCAAACACAGTGAACATGAGTTTTCTGCTCAGGGAATAGACAGTGGCTTCTTCCAGATGCTTTTTGTTTTATTCTTAAATTTTTTTTGAGATTGCATTTATTGTTATTTTATGCATATGAGCATTTTGCCTGTATGTATGTCTACAAGCCACGCCCATGGTCGTGTTCCTCAGAGGCCAGAAGAGGGCATCAGACCCTCTGAGATGAGTTAACAGAAGGCTGTGTGTGAGCTATCAAATAAGTGTTGAACACTGAGCCTAGGTCATCTGGAAGAACAGCTAGTGCTCTTTTAACCAATGAGTCATCTCTCCAGTCCATTTAGTTTTTGGTGGTTTTGTTTTCTCAGAGTTTATAATGTAGCCCAATCTCAACTCAAGGCTATCCTCCTGCCTCAGCCTCTCAAAGACTAGGATTACAGGCCTCAGTCACTATGCGTGGACGTTTTCTAAAGTGTTTTTTTTTGTTGTCAGAAAAGGCAAAAAAAGGCCTCCTGAGCTGAACAAAGCTGCTCTGTACAAAGCGAGTCTCCTCCTTTCACACCCCTATGCTCTCTCCACACCTAGTAGCAAAGCAGGGCCCTCGTCACAGGTATTTCCCCTGCAAGAGTCAGCCTCCAGTTCCTTGCTGTGGAATAATCCCCTTCAACACAATTTATCACTTAAATTGGTATAATAAAACACTGACTGGCTAGTAGCCAGGCAGGAAGTATAGGTGGGGCGACCAAACTAAGGATGATGGGAAGGAAAAAGGTGGAGTCAGAATAGTTGCCAGCCAGAAGCAGAGAGAATAAGATGGGCATGATGCACCAAGAAAAGGTACTGCCACATGGCAGAGCTTAAATAAGGACTATGGATTAATTTAAAAATGTAAGAACTAGCCGGGCGGTGGTGGCGCATGCCTTTAATCCAGCACTCGGGAGGCAGAGGCAGGCGGATCTCTGAGTTCAAGACCAGCCTGGTCTACAAGAGCTAGTTCCAGGACAGGCTCTAGAAACTACAGGGAAACCCTGTCTTGAAAAAAACCAAAAAAAAAAAAAAAAAAAAAAAAAAAAGGTAAGAGCTAGTTAGTAATAAGCCTGAGCTACTGGCTGAGCATTTATAAGCAATATTAAGTCTCAGTGTGTTTATTTGGGAGTTGCTGGTGGGACAGAAACTTCTACCTACAGGTCCTAGAGAAAATGTAGCTTTGTCAAAAGCCCTGAGAGATGGCACAGCCCAGCAGCCACACTCACAGCTCGATGCCATGCTCAATGATTTCCTTCTGTTGTTTGATGACCTCAAACTGCTCTGGGTCATCCTGAATGGTTGTCTGAGTCCCTGAGGACACTGTGGATTCCACTGATGTCACACTGCACCGTCTTGCCATGTCAAGGCCTTTTCCATCTCCCATTTCCTGATCTGGGAGCCTCTCCTGACCTGCAGTGACATAAAAGCAAACAAAACCAACTAAGCAGATAGAATAGATGTGGTTGAGCAAGCTCCAGCTTTGGTGCCCCTTTCTCAGATCTACCACAGGTTTGCATTCTAAGGGGCAAAGATGCCAAGCCTATCACTTAAATACTTTCCTCAGTATCACACAGAAATTATTATTATTATTATTATTTTGGTTTTACGAGACAGGGTTTCCCTGTAGTTTCTAGAGCCTGTCCTGGAGCTAGCTCTTGTAGACCAGGCTGGCCTCGAACTCAGAGATCTGCCTGCCTCTGCCTCCCAAGTGCTGGGATTAAAGGCGTGCGCCACCACCGCCCGGCCACACAGAAATTATTTAACATAGAACTCAAATTACTTCTAAAATTCACAAGCAAAGAAAATGCCAAAGCAAGACACTTAATAATAAACGTAAGGACTTGCCTTACCAAAATCCAAACTTCCATCACTCTATATAATTCAGGAGTATGGTGCCTACGCAAGCATGGACAATTAGAAGAGAGCAAGAAGACTCAGTGAAATTCTCTGGAACCAGGCCTGACTCAGGGTGGTGGCAGGAATGAGTCAGGAATGGAGGCCCAGGTAGGGCCAGGTCATGGCACAGAAGAAGAAGCCTGCAATGTCTTCATGAAACTCCAGCTCCAGAGATCTGACACCCTCTTTTGGCCTTCTTGGGTACCCGCACTTGTGTGCACAAACTCATTCACAGACACAGACACAGAAATATATATATAGTTTGTTTGTTTGTTTTAAAGTAGGGCTGCAGAGATGCTCAGCAGTTAAGAGCACTTCCTGCTCTTCCAGAGGGCCCAGGTTGGAGTCTCACATCAAATAACTCACTCCAGTTCAGGAAATGTGGCCTCCTCAGGCACCCACACACATATGGCACACATACATAGAAAACAAAAGCAAATCCTTAAATAAATGAAATAAAATCAATCCTTTTGGCTGAGCAGCTCAGTGGTAAATCCCCTTACTAGCATACATGAGGCTCTACGCTCAGTCTCTAGCACCAAAAGAAGCAAAGCTCTTTCTTATTTACGTGCTATTGTTGGAGTATCTTAGCACAGCTACAGAAAAAGTGAACGAACACCCCACATGTATTAAAAAGCACGAGCTTTACAGTAACTGCAGGAATTTAGGAAACACAACAACTGTCTACCACAATCCCAGAATGACATATCCCCACCGTGGTGAGCTGCATCTGAAAGGAGGAGCTGCACACATTGCTCGCTTACCCAGGGTGGCCTGGTGGTTGGGGTTCACGTACAGATCCTTGCTCCATTCCACCATGCACTTCAGAATGGACACGAGACATTCCAGGCCTTTCTTCCTCAGACTGAGCTCCTAGAGGCCCAAAGTGAAGAGTACAGAGCCTTACCACACTTTACAGTGAGCAATCTGGGGCTCCTGGGCAGTCCTGTGAGGCTGCCAGGGAATCACTAACAATCAGCACTACTACAAACAAACCCAGGGAACTATTAAGAGTTGACATGTGCTAATGGTACTTCAAAAGCCCTAGTCATGACTCTAATAGTGTCATCACGGTAAGCATTCAAGTATGACCTGTGTGACTTCCTAAGTGCAAAGGGCTATCTGTATCTTTTTAAAATTGTCTCTGTGTGCATGCATGAATATGTACACATGTGCACACATGAATATGTGCATATGTGCACACCTGTGAATACCAGAGGACAACTAGAATATCATTCTCAGAAATGCCATTCACCTGGCTTTGGGTCTCTCATTAGCCTGGGGCTTACTAACTAGGCTAGACTGGCTGGATAGCAAATTCCAGGAATCCATCTGTCTCTGCCTCCACAGCACACTGGGGTTATAATGTGTGCCATCATGTGTGTATAATGTGTGCATGAGCTCTGGGGATCAGACTCTGTCTTCACGTTTTCCAGGCAAGCACTTTACCAACTGAACTCTCTTACCAGCCCCATTAGTTGAATTTTCTAAAGAAAGTTTAGGGCTGGAGAGACGGCTCAGTAGTTAAGAGTATTTGTCATGCAATCATGAGGACCAGAGTTTGGACATCAGCAGCCATTAACAAGCTTGGTGGCCTGCCCATGCCTGAAACCCTGGCTTTGTTAGGGGCAAGACATGAGGCTTGCTGGAGATGCAGGCTTCCTGCCTAGCCAAGAAAATAAGAGCTTCAGCTTCAGAGAGACCCTGCCTCCAAGGACCAGGAAGGAAGGAAGGAAGGAAGGATGGACGGACGGACGTACTCTGTTCACTGCTTGTGGAATAAAATACTTGCAAGAAAAACAAAACCTGATAATATTTTAAATAACAGTCTTAACTTGTGATCTAAAAAAAATTCAATTACTTAGCACATAAAAATTCTGGATAGAACATATACCCTAAATACTGACAACTGCATTTCATTTTAAGGTAAACTACAGATAAATAAGAATACTAATTTTACTTAAATAGGGTTTTTGTTTTTTTGAAATAGAGTCTCAATATATATGCCAGGCCTGCTAAGAAATTGTGACCCTCCTGCCTCAGCATCCTGAGTGCTGGAATTATAGGACTGTGCCATTATACCTGCTACATAGTTAGAATTTCTTACATTTAAAAAATGAACACAAGTTATAGACAATCTCGAAAAAAAAAAGGGAAGAAAAAGAAAAAAAAGCCACTGTTTTAGACTCACAATACTTTAGGCAGCACAAATCTTCCTGTGGTCTTAAGGATGGCTCTGGCCTTCCTCCAAGTTTTTCTTTTTTCTTTCTTTCTTTTTTTTTGCCCAGATGCCAAGATTCTGCACATGCCACTCAGGGACTGAAAACTGCTTTTCCCCCAGGGTACTCTAATGGAGACTTAACACAGGCACTCTCCTCTCCGCAGCACATCAACTGACAACTCACCTCTTTACTGTCCTTTCACAACAGCAGAAGCTGTGTGTCTGTCTTTTGTCCCTTAATGTAGGGCAAACCCAGTGATAACTGTATGGCGCAGTCTATGACGTCTATTTCAGAGTAAACTTGACAGACAGCATGTACCTTGGAAGTTTTACCTGTAGAGGCGTCATCCCCAGCTCATGTCCACTTCTTCCCTGAGCGATTTTGGATAAATCATTTACTAGACGCTCGAAAATGTTAGCAGCATTTAAGTCACAGTCATAGTTGACATAAATATCCACAACACACTGGGCATCTTGGAAAATAACACACACATATTAGAAATCTGGATCAAAGACAAACGATTACATTTTCTTTCTTTCTCTTTCTTTTTTATTGTTGTCAGTATGGGTACAGAACCCATGGCTTTATGAATACTAGACAAGAACTCTACCACTAAGCCCAGCTGTACTTTCTTTGCTAAAAATAGACTCTGTGAACCTTTGCCCAAGGTGGCCACACCTTAAGAAATACGCATCAGTAGCATGGGGTGGGGTAGTCTACTGTTCTGAGGCCTGCCCACCTCTGTCCTCTCAGGAACTCCATTTCACCTTGCAGCAGGGGTCAAAAGGCAGTGTTTGCCTGTCTGCAGAGTCCTGGGATGTCAGGCCCAGAGGAGAGCAGCACCAAAACCAATCTGCCATGATTACTAAATTTCTAGAATTTACAAAACCTGGTGCTAACATCAAAGATCCCCTGAGCCAGTTCTTCTACAAGACAGGTGAGGTGGGCCTTTCTCAGTCAGTATGAATGAACCTTTTTAAAGAGATTAAAAGGCATATATTTTGCTGGCAGTAGTGGTGTACACCTTTACACCTTTAACCCCAGAACTTGGCAGGCAGGGGCAGGGGGATCTCTGAATTTGAGCCCAGCCTGATCTACAGAGTAAGTTCTAGGATAGCCAGGGCTACACAGAGACACTCTGTCTCTGCATGGAAACTCCCATCCCCAAATATATATTTTTTATTAATTTTTTAAAAAGTATGTGTAAGCCGGGTGGTAGTGGAGCACACTTTTAATCCCAGCACTTGGGAGGCAGAGGCAGGTGGATCTCTGTGAGTTCGAAGCCAGCCTGGTCTACAAGAGCTAGTTCCTGGACAGGCTCCAAAGCTACAGAGAAACCCTGTCTCAAAACAACAACAACAACAACAACAACAAAAAAAAACTATGTGTAAGTTGGGTATGGTAGTACAGACTTTAAACCCCAACACAAAGAAGGCAGAGGCAGGGGGATCCTGGGCTACATAAGTAAGACTCTGTCTCAAAAGGGAAAACAATGTATATATGTTGGTTTGAAAGTTTCTGCATATGGATGTAGTGCCTAAAGAGGCAAGAGGATGTCAGATGCCCTGGCAGTTGTGAGCTACCTAATGTGGGTGCTGGGAAGAAAACTTGAGTCCTCTATAAGAGAAGGAAGGGCTCTAAACAGCTGAGCTATCACTCTAGCCCTGCAAATGAACTCTGTAATGGAAAGACTTTCTCAATCATTCACTAAAACACTACAAAAAGGAACTGATGATCTTGATACGTGCTTGGCAGACAAAAGCTTCAGAAGCTGTTCTGAGTGTCCTGGGTGAACGTACCTGCACAAATCCTCGTCAGGGTCTGAATGACCATCCAGCGGTGCTCAAAAGAACTTGTGGATGTTTCTAAAATGTTTAGGAAAATCTCTTTGAAAAAGACCTGTGTGACATGAAGACAAGGAAGAGCAATGAGCAGTCTCCATTTAGGACTCAAGATGCCAACACCTTTGGGCCAGGCAGCTTTTCCACTATGCAGAGCAGCCCAGACAGATGCAAATTGGGAGTCCAGCCTGGATGGTGGACCGTTAGCAGGGCCTCTACCCAGAGCTCAGGAGCTAGGACAGGGTCCGCATGTGTTGTAACTTGAGAAAACCCAGAAATTTGTATTTGTGAAATATAATGTATCAATCTGACAACTAATTCAAATTATTTCAAACAATTTGAGCCCAGACAGACATTGGAGTGGGGATGGGGTGGGATCTGAGCTGAGAATATAGACCATGACCTTAAATCGCTGGTGAACAGAACTTTTCTGACAAGGTCTTTCCCACTCACTCAGGTTCCACTAGGAGGGCTGGCTAGTAAAAGGGGTATCTTACTATGGTGGCTAGGCCACCAGCAGCTTACTTGCTTGCTTTTTCTGGAGACAGGATCTCATGTAGCTCAGGCTAGTCCCAAGTGAACTACATAGCTTAGGCTGTCCTTGACCTCCTGATTGCTCGGCTTCTAGCTCATTAGTGCTAGGATTACAGGCCTGTGTCATGCCTGACTCACAAGCAGGCTTCTTATCTGGCATAGGATTACAGGTCTGTGTTATGCCTGACTCACAAGGAGGCTTCTCATCTGGCATTAATGTCCCCAAATAAAAAACACTAACTGAAGTATGTATGTACCTCTATCTGCATTTTCAAGTGCATCTTGAAGTTTGAAAGGAGAGTAAGAAAAATAGCAAGTGAGAGCTCAAAGACATCAGGTACTGAGGACACGCCATTCTTGGACAGGGCCACACACAGGTACTGCTTAATGGCAGTGACAAACATCTCATGGCTCCTGAAGACTGGGCCAGCGTTCTGCAGCACAGAGAGCAGCAGCTGCAGGGAAACCACCTTGGAACGTAGCTCGTGGGACCTGCAAAGGCAACAAAAGACAGTGATGGTGTGCTAGTAGGTGGAATGTTAGACCGGAGGATGCTTTTAGTTTTGTTTTGAGACAGGTTCTCATTATGTATAGCAGACCTGGAACTTGTGATCCTGCCTCTGCCTGCCAAATATTGGGCACAGACCAAAACAGTATATTACTTGAAAAGCCTTTGATTTTTTACCAGCTACTATGTGACCAAGGATGATCTCTAACTCCTGATCTGCCTGCCTCTGTCTCCCAAGGTTCAGTACTACAGAGATGCATACCATGCTCAGCCACGCAGAACCTCCTGAGGCCAAGATTTAAGAATTAGAAACAGCAGAAGCTAGAAAGATGGCTCAGAGGTTAAGAGCACTGGCTACTTTTCCAGAGGTCCTGAGTTCAATTCCCAGCAACCTCATGGTGGCTCACAACCATCTGTAATGAGATCTGGTGCCCTATTCTGGCCTGTAGGCATATATGCATTCAGAACATTGAAAACATAATAAACAAATCTTTAAAAAAAAAATAGAAACAACATCTACATGCCAACAGGATAAAGGCAGAGAGGATAAGATGGGCCCCTCAGAACCTGTAGGCCCTCTGAGAACAAAAATGATTCCTTTTTGTCTGTTTCCAACACAAAGTGGAAACGGGCAGAACAAGGTGAGAGTTGAGTCTGGAGAGCCAGCTCTAGGCTGGATCCATGCAATTACTTCACAATATTCTGCTGCAGATTCAGCCCCATACTCTTCACTCTCCACCTGCATGAAGACAGGGCTGTAATAACACTGTTGCCCTCACAGGATCTAGAATCATCTAGGAGATAAGCCTCTGAGTGTGACTATGGGGGGGTTAGATTAATTAAGGGCAGGACCAACCTGTAATACGGTGCCATGCCATGGGCGAGGGTACAAGACTGCATAGAAAGGAGGGAGGAGCCAAGCACCAGAATCCATCATTCTCTACTTCCTGGCAGTAGATGCAAAGTGACCAGCTGCCTAAAGCTCCTGCCACCATGCCTTCCCCACCATAATGAACTGGACCCTCAAACTGTGAGCCAAAACAAACACCTTGTCTTCTGTCAGGAATTTTGTCATAGTAATTAGAAGAGTGTCCAATCCAGGACTCTTTATCCACCAGCCTCACAGACTCCTCCTACCACTAGCCCAAGCAGGGTTGTTAAGAAAATTCACCAGGTACCATGGTGTACTTCTTTAATCCCAGCACTTGGATAACAGAGGCAGTTGGATCTCTGTGAGTTATCAGTCCAGCCTGGTCTACATAGTAAATTCCAGGCTAATCAGGACTACATGGGACCCTGTCTCAAAATACAAACAAACAAACAACAACAATTAAAAAAAGAGCAGGTGGAGAGATGGCTCAGTGGCTAAGAGCACTTGTTGCTTGAAGACTCAGGTTCAATTCCCAGCACCTATAATTCCCCTCCAGTTCCAGGGAATCTGGAACTCTTCTGATCTCCAAGGTCACCAGGCACATACCTGGTACACATACATACATGTAGGCCAAATAATTGTACACATAACATAAAATAAATGAATCTTCAGGTCTAGAAAGATGGCTCAGAAGTTAAGAACACTTGCTGCTCTTTCAGAGGATCCAGGTTCAGTCCCCAGCACCCACATGGTGACTCACAACCTTCAATGACCCCGGTTCCAGAGGATACAAGAGGCACCCACATGGTGTACACACATGCATACAGGCAAAACATTAACATGTACAAAGCTAAAATAACAATAGAGAGAAAATGATTTTTTTCTAGCTGGGTAGTAAATTCCTGTTATCCGATCACTTGGGAAGTTGGGGCAAGAGGATGCTGAGATGAATTAGGTCAGACTAAGTAACATAAAGAGAAGCTGTCTCAGAAGGGCAGCTGTAGGGAGAGTGGGTGAGTCGGGGGAGGAAATGGCTCAGCAGGTAATGGTACTTGCTGCCTGAGGACCTGAGTTTGGTCCCTGGAATCCAGGTAAAGGTGGAGGAGAGAACTGATGCCACAAAGTTGTATAATGATTTCTGTGCACACCAACACAATCACACACACATACAATCATAAAATAAAGTTTGAAAAAATGGAAAACATTCATAGCCCTTTTCCTAATGGTTGTTATGATGCTCAACAGAAAGACTGAGGGTTATAATGATGAGCAGCCGGGATACCAACAGCAGAGACTGGGAAGTATACCACCCTGTACGTAGAACAACATCTACTTCACTTCACTGTTTTTCACTGTAGTTCATCACTTGGGCAGCCCTGGAGTTGCCCTGCAGTGAAGGATATAAGAACTAGAATCGGCTCTAAATAAAGCCGGTTTTCTTCTCTCCACAGTACAGACACTGTTGGCCAGCCACTTCACTGGGAAGAGACGCTAGGCTCTAGGGCTTAAATCTTTGTTCATGGAGCTGAGGTTTCCAGTCAGGGCCAGGAATGGAGTCTATAGGCATCTTGTCCCTTCACAGCCTCACAAGGAAATTAAGGCCTTAGTCAGTACAAGACAAACAAAGCAAGAACAAATCTGAGTAAGATTATGGATAGTGGAGACATCGCAGGGGAACGGGGAGGTGTAGGGACTGCTTGAGTCTGGAGAAATGTGAAACTATCCCATACCTACACTGTGGGAAACGGGAGGACAAAACACAGAACACAAACTCCCAGGTTACAGGGTAGCAGATGACCATAGCTGCTGCAAGCTTACTTTGGATCTGGGGGTCCTTCCCCGAGAGGTTTCATGGACAGCTTGCACAGGGAACGAAACACCAGGAAGGCATCCTTCTGCAGAATGTGAGAGAACCTAGCAGCCACTTGATGTCCTTGAACATCTGGTTCCTAAAGTTAGAAACAAAGGGAAATTCAGGAAGAAAAGAATTATGTCATGAAAACCTAAATTCCTGTATTTATTCAACTGGAAGGTAGAGTGGGGGGAGAAGACACAAAATAGATGCCCCAGTTGTGTCATCAGAGAAACTGTAGACCTTGTGAGCCAGGCGGACACACACACACCCCTGTCGTCCCAGCACTGGGAATGGAGGCTGAGGATCAGGAGTGTAAAGTCCTTCTCAGCTACACAGTGAGTTCCAGCTCATAGAGGCTGTTCAAGAACCTGTCTCAAACAAACAGAAAAACAGCCAGGCAATGATGGCGCACGCCTTTAATCCCAGCACTCAGGAGGCAGAGGTAGGCAGAACTCTCTGAGTTCAAGACCAGTCTGATCTACAAAAACAGTTCCACAACAGTCAAGGCTACATACAGAAATCCAGTCCTTTTATAAACACACACACACATATGTTTATTTATTTATTATGTACACACTGTTTTGCCTGCATTCCAGAAGAGGGCACGGGATCTCATTACAGATGGTTGTGAGCCACCATGTGGTTGCTGGGAATTGAACTCACGTCCTCTAGGAAGAGCAGCCAGTGCTCTTAACCTCTGAGCCATCTCTCCAGCCCCAGAAATCCTGTCTTGAAAAACAAACAAAAAACCCAAAAACCACAGTGGCCAGCAAGATAGCTCAATGGGTAACAGCTCTTGCCATTCAAGCCTGAAAAACTGAGTTTGATCCCTGGAACTCACATAGCAGTAGAAGGGCAGAGAGCCAACTCTAGAGTTGTCCTCTGATCTCTTATATGTGTGCTGTGGCATCCAATGCCAAAATATAATTACACACATCATACACATACGCTCTCAAGAAATGAAGGAAGGAAGGAGAGAGGAGAGAGAGAGACTGGGTAATGGTGGTGCACATCATTAATCCTAGTATTCAAGAGGCAGAGACAAGCTGATCTCTATGAATTGGAGGCCAGCCTGGTCTACAGAGCAAGTTCCAGGACAGCCAGGGCTATATAAAGAAACCCTGGTGTGGGGGAAGGAGAAGAAAACAAAAACAAAAAAGATATTTGTAAGAACTCTAAAGCAGAATGATTGGGGAAAACATGACATGTACTTCAAAATCGACTTAAAAATATTACATTTAGCCAGGTGTGGTAGTGCACACCTTTAATCACAATATTCAGAGATGGAGGCTGGCAGATCTCTGTGACTCTGAGGCTAGCCTGATCTACACAGTAAGTTCCACACCAGCCACGGATATCAGACCCTGCCTCAAAAAGTAAGTAAATAAATACATTTAGGGTATATATAGAGAGGTTGCTCATTAGTTAGGAGAACTTGATACATTTCCAGACAACCAGTTTGATTCCCAGAACCAAAATGGAAGTTCAAATCATGTGTAACTCTAATCCTAGGGAATTACATGCCCTCTTTGGCCCTCCCCAGGCACCAGGCATGCACATGGTGTTCAGATATTCATGTAGGAAAAACACTCAATACACATAAAAATAGATTTTAAAAATTATATTTAAGCATAATAAAGTAAATATATACAACATATAACAAAGATCAACAGCCTTTACACACAGAGATTCTTAGAATTGATTACAGAAATGTAGAAACCCTCCTCTAAAATGAAAACTGGGCAAAACAGACGAGTAAGTAATTACTAAGAAAGTCAAATAGAGGGCTGGAGAGATGGCTCAGAGGTTAAGAGCACTGTTTGCAGTTCCAGAGGCTCGAAGTTCAATTACTAGCAACCACAGGGTAGCTCACAACCATCTATGATAAGATCTGGTGCCCTCTTCTGGCGTGCAGACATACAATAAGGCAGAACACTATGTACATAATAAATAACTAAATCTTAAAAAATAAATAAATAAACGTAGCAGGGTGTGGGATCACATGCCTTTAAGGCCAGTATAGGCAGAGGCGGGCAGATCTTTGTGAGTTTGAGGCCAGCCTGGTCTACAAAGTGAGTTTCAGGACAGCCAGGGCTGTTACAAAGAAACTGTCTTGAAAAAACAAAGAAAAGAAAAAGAAAATCTAAACTTAAATAATGATATTAGGGTGGGATTGTTCTCTTGTCAGAATATAAGGATTCAAATGAATGCTGTCACTCAGTTTTAATGCAAGAAGAGAAAATGGCTTTCAACAGACTAGAGGAGGGAGGGTAGGATATGAGCGGTACCTTCCCAATTGACTAAAGGCATAAAGCTTTCAAATCATTCATTTGTTGGTAACAGTCTACACACACACACACACACACACACACACACACACACACACACACACACCCCTCCCTACCTCGGTACTGCTCAGCCTCCAAAATGCTGGCCCATCAGGCATGTGTTAGCATGTTCATTTAAAACATTTCCTCTCTTGCTCTGTGTGTTATGTGTATATGCACTTTTTTAGAAATTAAATTCAGTTATATTTCACTCTGAACCAGAGCCTAGTTCATGCTAGACAAGCACTCTGCCTCTGGGATAATTCCTCAGCCCAGAACTACCAACTCCTGACTCAGTGACACTGCTTAGAGAAATTTACCCTTAAAAGAATGAAGGGCTGAGGAGATGGCACACAAGCATGAGAACTTGAGTTCAGATTCCCAGCACTCACATCAGAGTCAGGTACGGGAGCAGGTATCTGTAACTCAGGTGTTGGGAGGTGTGAACAGACAGATCCTGGGCTCGTTAACCAGCCAGTCTAGCCAATCACCGAGTTCCAGACTCAGAGACTTTCTTTCAAAAAAGTAAGGTGGAAAACAACAGAGAAAGACACCCAGCATTGACCTCTGGCCTCCACATTGATGTAGGCGGGTCTTCTGTCTATGTGTTACTTTCATTGGTCAAATAAAGAGACTGCCTTGGTCTTTGATAGGGCAGCAGCTTAGATAGGCAGAGTAGACAGAACAGAATGCTGGGAGAAAGAAGCAGTCAGGCAGACGCCATGATTCTCCTTCCCCCAAAAGGATGCTGGCTAGACTTACGCCGGTAAGCCACGACCTCATGGTGCTACATAGATTATTAGATTTGGGTTAGTCAAGATGTGAGAATTAGCCAATAAGAGGCTAGAATTAGTGGGCCAGGCAGTGTTTAAATGAATACAATTTGTGTGTTGTTATTTCAGGTGTTAAGTTAGCCATGCAGAAACCAGACGGGATGAAAAGCAGGCCTGCTCGCCTCATCACTAAAGAGTGGCGCCCTTGGGCACCAATTGTAGAAGGAGCTGTGGGCCACTTCCAGCTGCCCAGCTCCTGACCACCGGCTAGCTTTACCCAAAATAATTACACAGAAACTGTATTCATTTAAACACTGCCTGGTCCATTAGCTCTAGCCTCTTACTAGCTAACTCTCACATCTTGATTAACCCATTTCTATTAATGTGTGTAGCACCATGAGATTGTGGCTTGTCGTGGCTTACTGGCATGAGTCTAGCCAGTGTCCGTGTCAGGAAGGGGAATCATGGCATCTGCCTGACTGCTTCTCTCTCCCAGCATTCTGTTCTGACTACTCTGCCTATCTAAGCCGCTGTCCTATCAAAGGACAGTCTCTTTATTTGACCAATGAAAGTAACATATAGACAGAAGACCCACCTACATCACCACATAAGCATAGGCAAGCACACATACACATATGCATTTGCTTCTCTCTCCTCTCCTCCCTCTCTCTCTCTCTCTCTCTCTCTCTCTCACACACACACACACACACAGGATTAGGCATATATATTCATAAAAGAGACAGAAGCAGACAGATCTCTGTGTGAGGCTAGCCTAGCTATATAGTGAGACCTGGTTGCAAAGAAAAAAGTTCAATAGTGACAGTGTGTATAACCAACGTTAGCAAAGGCAACTGTGCTTCACAGAGTATGAGACCAGGTCTGTGCGACAAACACCTGCAGGGCCCTCTTGCATAGCCATTTCTCTGACAGAGACCTAATTCTGTAACCTCTAAAAGCGTGCAAATGAAAGGGTGTCCGTATGGGATATGGAATATGAGATGCACAATGACATACCAGATTATCTGCTGAGGACAGTGACTGCCTGTCGTCGGCTATGCCATTGGTCTGTGAGTTTTCATCAACTCCTGGGTGAACAGCGTATTCCTGGCATTCTAGGGTACCCAGAACTCGGTCAGGCTCCATCAGACCATGCTTTTCTGCTGCTTCTTAAGACATAAGTACAAAGTCATTGCCCAGTGAGTGTACCCCAAAAGGCTGCATGAACCAGACAGCACTTGCTCACTGACTCAGTGCTGCATGCCCCCTCTTCCTAATCCCTACAACACAGTGCTGCTTAGGCTTCCTGCCTTACTCTTACCCACAACCTCACCACCAGGGCCACAGCAGTGCCTATCTCCCCACAGGGGTTCACTCATAGCACCTGCAAAGCTGTGAGGTACAGCAGTTCTGCCCACCCATCCACTTCTGAAAAAGACAGGAAGTAGCAAAACATGAAAACCAAGATTTTATTTAAAGGGTGAAGGTTAGTAACACAAGAATTAAGACACAGTTTAAAAAAACCAAAAAACAAACAAACAAAAAAACTTAGTCTCAAGGAAAAACAGACCTGAGCTTCCTGGAAATCAGGTAAAAAACAGAAATTACATAAATGTTATCATTCAACTAAAGAAAACATATCTATTCCTGAGCAAAACAATGACTGTGGGAGGAATCTATTACATATCTTCCTCATATATGCACATGACACTGAAGAAGAACTCAAGCAGTCTTCAAAATGTTTTTTGTTTTGTTTTGTTTTTCGAAGACAGGGTTTCTCTGTGTAACAGTCCTGGCCATCCTGGAACTTACTCTGTAGACCAAGCTGGCCTTGAACTCAGAGATCCACCTGCCTCTGCCTCCTGAGTGCTGGGATTAAAGGTGTGCGCCACCACACCCAGCTTCAAAATGTTTTTCTAAATAGAAAATATCTTAAAATTATATCTATTTACTGTGGGGGGGGGGGCAGAAGACAACTTGTGGGAGTCAGCGCGCTCCTTCCACCATGAGGGTCTCAGGGACTGAATGCAAGTCCTCAGGATTGGTGGCAGATACACCTTTCCCTGCCAAGTGATCTCAATGGCCAGTAATAGTTTTATAAAGCATATATTTACTCGACATGTAATTGACCCAGTGCTACTACACAATAGGCTGAGGTGTGACACGGTTGACACGGCCTGTGTGATGGATGGCAGGAGCTACTTAGTTGCTACAGGGCTAAGTTCTGGGATCTCTGGAAGAGCTTGGCTGCACCCTAGTTAACAAACAGAAGGCTCAGAGATATGGCCTTCAAACTATGACATGAGGCTGGGATGTAACTCAATGGCAGTGTGGTATGTATAAGGCCCTGGACTTAAGTCCAGCTTGGAACTCACTATGGGTTCTCCTGCCTCAGTCTCCCAAGTGTGGAGTATATGCATGGGCCACAACACTCATACAGAATTGAATGTAGGAGGTGGAGAGATGGTTCAATGGTTAGGAGCACCGGCTGCCTTTCCAGAGGATCCGGATTCAAACAGTCCCAGCACCCACATGGTAGCTCACAACTGTCTGTAACTCAGTTTGGATCAGGAATCTAACACCGTCACACCAATGTGCTTAAAATTAAATAAACTTAAAAAAAAAAAAAGAATTGAATGTAAACCATGCCCCAGTCTGAACACATACACATAAAAAACCTGAAACACAGTATGAAAAGAATGAACATTTCCATGCCTCATGTATCCAACTACATAATTGTTTGTGTTCTATTCTCTCTCTCATTTAAAAAAAACTCTTGATTGCAAGCTGCTACCATTTTTTTTTTAAGATTTCTTGTCCAATTAATGGCACTGGAACAGTATTCTACATGCAGCCACTGACTGAGTACAGAGTAAAGACAAAGGAAACAGCATCAAGGCTAGCTCTATAAGCTGACCAGCACTGAGCGCACCATGAGAGGCAGCACTGGAGGCTCCCAGTGAGCACCACCTTCCTGTGTGCCTAACACCTACTGCTGTGTGGACTGGACACATAATGTCCGGTCTTGACATCTTAGCAGTTCTGCAGCAGAAGACATATGGAGTGGACCCCTGTGTCTCCAGGTAGAGCTTCTAATACTCCTTTACCTCAACAGAACAGAACTAATCACTGTGTGTCAAGTGCAGGCTGGGAGGCAACAGCAACTCGGTTTCCAAGAATTCCAAGAGTTCACTGAGGAGAACCAGATGCTGCCTGAGGGGCTCCACACACAAAGAGGCGTGAGTAAAGGCAGGGCTGTCCACTCACCTTTCACAGCAGATGTGACCACATCCTCTAAGATGTCCTTCACCACCTCCTGGGCTCCATCATCAGTGCCTACATACACCCCAAACACGAACACAGAGAGGGTGTTTCCAGGGAAAGAAAGGAAGGAGGAGATTATGGCAATGGTCTTCTAGAGTCCTGTTCTAAAGCTCAGAGGTACAAATGTGTTCCCTCCACTGCCATCTGCCAGCAGAAAGGACCCCCTCAGATGTAGAACCTAAGGGAAGGATCTGCTTGGATTTCAAGACTCACTCTCCAGAGCACTGAAACCCTGTCCTGTCCTCTGCTCCTTCCTATGACCCAGCTGCTCAGCCCAGGCCGTCCCAGTCCCAGTGAGAACCAGAGTTGATTGGGTTTCTCTGTGCCTGCACCAAGCAGCTCTGGCGAGTGCCATGTTAAACTCCCTGAGTCAAGCCTGCCTAGAATTCAGCATGAGCTTCCTAACCTGACACTTGAGGATTGACTGCATTGAGGCGTTTATGGAGTGAAGAGAATGAACAAGCTCTGACTAGAATATGGAAATTATATCACTGGTTAGAAAACACCATATTAAGCAAAGGTATCATCTTGAATGAGCAACAACAAAGAGCGTGAGAGTGCTTCCTCAGTGAGGACTCAGTTCACCACCACTTCTGCCAGACCTGAGCTTGGTCTTTGAGGTTCTGGGGAACAGTGCTAAGCATGTTCATCTTCAACTGTCACTGAACACCCATAATCAAATCCACTCACATGAGATTACTGACATCATATCCTTCTTTTGGAGCAAAGAACCTGAATGGAAACTAAGAAATGACCCAGTTACAACCAAAATCTTCTAAATTCATTTCTCTATCTCAAAACCATGATTTAGACTGGATTAGTTACCCAAGCCTCTAGTTGAGTTTTCACACCATCCTTCATGACTTTTGCCCCATTTATGCTCCACTTACATCATCACAATGCAATGACATTCAATTTCCCTTAAACAGTGAACAAATATCAACATAGCAGGTGCTAATTATACTGTAGCAATACATGCTAAAGTGTGTAACTATTAAAATACAAATTGCTCACTTACCACCCATATAATCATCTACATTATGATATGTAAATATTAAGGCTAGATATTCCAGACCTGGCTCTTCCACCTTCTCGTACGGGGGACTGAACCAGGGCCTCGCATATTGGACAAATGCTCTACCATGAAGCTCCACTCTAGCCCATGACTAGGCATTTCTTTTTGTTCATTCTTTCTTTCTCTCTTTCTTTTGTTTGCTTTTCAAGACAGGATTTCTCTGTATAGCTTTGGCATATGTCCTGGAACTTGCTCCATAGACCAGGCTGACCTCAAACTCACAGAAATCCACCTGTCTCTGCCTCCCGAGTGCTGGGATTAAAGGTCTGCAGCACCACTGTCCAGTGACTAGGTATTTCTAGGTTCCTATTTAGTTCCAACACACTGATGCTAGGACTTCATAAAATTATGCTGATCATTTCTAAATTGTACTATCTGCTGCACAGCACCTTGTACACAGTCAATGTCCAAGAGACATAAAGTCATATTATCAGAGGCTTGGGTGGCTCAGTGTGACCAGAGGCTATAAAGTGATAGCTGACAGAAGCAGGCTTGCAGGTGTGTGTCATTTCCTTACCAATTGCTCATAAAATCTTTGAATCAGTGACTAATAATTGTTAACTGAAAGACTGTTCAATAAGTAACACATCTGGCATCTATTAGAAAACCTGAAGCCAAAGCTGGGTGGGTGGTGGTGGCACCTGCCTATAATCCCAGCACTCGAGAAGCAGAGGCAGGTGGATCTCTGTGAGTTTGAGGCCAGCTTGATTTATATATTGAGTTCCAAACAGCCAGGGCTACATAGTGAGACCTAGTCTCAGGAGGAAAAGAGAGAGAGACCCTGTCTCAAAACAATAGTAAAAACATCTCTGAAGTCAGGCCTGGGGGGTTGGGGGGTGTTAAGGCTGCAGCACTAACTACAGGGACGTTTAAAGCAGAAAGATCACAAATTAAAGAACCCCTTTAATTCCAGCACTTGGGGGGGGGGGCGGTGTAAAAGCAGATGGAGCTCCGTAGGTTCTAGGCCAGCCTGGTCTACTACACAGTAGGTGCCAGGGCAGCCAGAGCTATAAAGTAATACTCTGCCCAAAAAAGGAGGAAGAGGAGGAGGTAGAGGAGGAGGAGGCAGTGGTAGTAGAAAGAGAAGAGAAGTAGAAGAAAACGGTTCTTTTAATAAAAGACTAGAGAGAACTGTTTCGCACAAAAGTAGGTTCAATAGGGGCCTAAGGTGAAGGCTCTGGAGATGGTGTGCTTGGCCTGCTTCCCAGTGTGGGGATTTAAGTCCCTCAAGCTTCCAAGCTTCCATCCCTCACCTGTAAACTCCGAGTGAGTGTGCTGGGAGAAGGCACTCATGCCCCTCCTAAGGAGGACTGCTCATTCCTGTCACCTCTCTGGCCCCAGAGACTAAGTCCATAATGAAAATTTCCAATTAACCAAAAAGAAAGCACTTTCAATTTGCTAAAGCCTTCTCATTTCCAAAAAGAACAGTAAAAGTTCCACATCAACATTGCAGACTTTCCATTTAGACGGCAGCAGGGTCGCCCTTTGGCTCTGTACCCAAGGGCTCCACACCCACTGTCAGCGACATGCAGACAGGGAATAGTGGGGGAAAGCACATCTGTACTAACAGGCAGAGGTACCACCACCATCATCACTGGCAAAACAATACGGTTCACCATCTGCACAGCACTGACTTGGACAGCATAGCCTGATTCACTATGAAGAGGATGAAGCTAACATACAGAAGAATGCCATACAATGATGTTCTTTATCACCATGACAGACAGTAAGAAGGCCAACACCAGAAGACCAGACTTCATCCTTGACCTTGGTCCAAGACTGTGAGTCAAAATAAAACTCTTTTTTTTCTTTATGATTTAAAAAAGAAGCTGGGTGGTGGTGGTGGCATCATCAGTCATGTGACTGAAGCAGAGATGACATCAGCTGAAAAGACAGATCAGATACACTATGTAGAGCAAAGGCCGTGAGTGAAGAATTAGAATCATCCAGGAAGACAAGGTTTTGAAAGCCGATGGCTTTTGGATCTGGTTCAGACCACTGGCTTAAGAAGAGATGCAGATATTCCTAGCTCATCACCATTTTTTGCTTAATAAATCATTTACTATCTGATTATAACCATATATTGGCATATTATTTTGTTTAAAAATGGAAACAAAGGGCCAGTAAGATGACCTCCTGCCAAGCCTGACTCCCACAAGTAGGAGTCTAACCTCTATAGGTGCTCTGCAGCACATGCATAGCCATGCTCATACACAAGTGCACACAAACACACAAACCAAACAAAAAAAAATTAAAGCAAAAAAAAAAAAATCAAGTGAATTTTGTTTGATGACTAGAAGACAACAAAGCTGTCTCCATGCCATCAACCTACCTGCCCATCTGGTGTCCTAGCTCCTCACAGGGGCTATGCATGGCACCAGACTGCCAAGTACTAATTAATCACCTAGTTAACTCCCTGTGGAGATGAAGGGCCCCAAACTGCACCTACTGTGCTAAGGCTGACAGGAGCAGCAGCAGGCAGTTCCATTCCAGAACGTCCATCAGGCCTCAATGGCCGTGCCCCACATAGTCAACAGAAAAGGGGAGGCTAAGAAAAAGTCCAGAATGGACAACCTGCACCCAGGGGTTTCCTTAACTGCTAGCCCACACTTCCTGGTGTGCCCCACAACCTCAGGAGGATACCTACTCACCCCTGGAAGGCTCAGTGGAACCAGAGAATGATGAACCTCTTTCTCGGTTAGCCTCTCCATTTTCTGAGCTCACTTTTCCTAGGCCATTCCTGGCATGATCACCGTTGGGCAATTCTGTTTTTTCAGGAGTCGTTGGTTTGCTCTGGGCCTGGCTCTGTTTCAATCGGCTGAATTTGGGAGATCCTGCTGTCGCCTGGATCACAGGGGACTGAGGTTTAGACTGGATTGGTTTTTCCAATTCTCTGGCTTCCTGTAACTAAAGCACAATAGAGAAGGTTTCCATCTAAATGGTTCTAGCATCATAGTAAGAAACAAAACTTTCAACAAGCTAATAAAACTTCTGTGCTGTTTTCCTGGGCACTGGGGTTAAACCTAGGGCCTTGTATATAATAGGGAAGGGCTCCACCACTCAGCTATATCCCCAGCTCAGGAAGTTAAGTCTAAAGCAGACTTAGAAATGTGAGGACCAAACTATAAAGATCCATGCTCAAGCTGCCCCCTGGTTTTAAAATCATAAGTCTCAGGAAGGGATAAACTTCCAGGGCCAGTGGCCCTGCACATGCATGAGTTGATATCAGCAGGATACTTGGCTAGCCCAGCTGTCACTCACCACTTGGTTTTCCATGCGGGTAAAGATGACATTCAGCATTTGGGTAAGTGTGGCCTTGGCAGTGGTTTGATTGATGAGGTTTTTGCTGGCCAGATAGATATTGTAGCATGTCCTCACTGTTTGCAGGATAGTGCCCTCATGGATTTCAATGTGTGGGGACGTCACAGCAGTCAGAAGAGCCTGAGACAGCAGAAACGGTCACCTTCTAGAATGCCCATATTCCCCCTGGTCAAACCTTTCTAGAATAGTTGAGGTGTCCTGAAACTTGTTATATACAGGCTGGCCTCAAACTTTCAGCAATCCTCCTGCCTCTGTTCCCCAAGTGCTAAGATCACACATTTGTACCAACACAATTAGCCTGATTTCTCTCAATTCTCAGATGGTCCTTCAAAATCATCTGGATGATTAATACCCAGAGCCAGTTTCCTATTGTTCGGAATTTAAAAAGCAATTGCTAATTCCCATCATTTGAAGTAATTAAGCTGTGATGAAATAGGTGTTCTAGTGGCTATTTTTTTTTTTAAAAAAAAAAAAGTGCTTGGCAATGGTGGCTCACACCTTTAATGTGAGTGAGCACTCAGGGGGCAGAGGCAAGAGAGTCTCTTAGTTTGAGGCCAGCCTGGTCTACAGAGTAAGTTCCAGGATGGCCAGTGTTACACAAATAAACCCTATCTTGAAAAACCAAAGTTAAAAAAAAAAACCCTGAAAATTCTAAATGCTAATATTGGTTTAAAAAAAAAAACAACTAAAATGAAAACTAGACTGTCCCCTCACAAAACACACTCCCTGACTTCATCCACAGGAACCATGAGTACCAATGTTCCGAGGCTCCCAGATTCCTATCAGGTTCAAAAAGATTTAAGACAAGTTCACTCCCACACAGCTGAGATACTCAGGACCTAAGATCTGGAAGGAGGCCTTTATCCCTCCCTCTCATTCCCTGACACACTGGTGGTACCCGTTCGTGCCAAGCCCTTCCTGACAGTAACCATGGAACAGGGAAGAAGAGATGGGAAGAAGACAGGAGCGAGTTCTGGCGTTAAGAATACCAATGAAGACTTACAGAGCAATGGTTGGCTAGAACCCAGAATCTCCAGAGAATCTCAAGCAATTAAGTTCACAGGTGATTAGAGCATTGTGGGTGGGACTATTTACTAGGGACATACCTGGTTCTACTCCTCTGGGCTTACGGCATGCTCGTAAGTCATGATGCTAACAGGAGCTCTATGTAACTCTTCACATCTTCTGTTCCAGCTCAACATCACCCAACCAACACATGGTAAATTAAAACCCCATATTCCCAAACCCAGACCCTGCAAATAGAAATACCTTAATTATTTGTAGCTGAACCCCTTCATCTGTCTGAGGGCCCTGAAAACAACTGCAAATGGTTTCAACAATCCTGTCGATCAGCCGCTTCCCAGGAGCTCCACTGTCGGGGGCGTTGCCAGTGATGTGCCCATACGCGATGAGTTTCTACACAAAGACAAGCAAAGGTTACAAGTTTCTGCCTGGCTAAACAAGACAGGAGGGATGATGGTCTTGAATGAAATATGGCAGCAGCTGCTCCCGGGAGCCAGGCAAGCACAGCTGTTCTGAGTGGAACTTCTAGCTATCTCCCAGGGGATGAGCTGCTTTTCAGAGGCTACCTGCCTGTAGCACCTTATACTCGACCTGGCCCATGGCAAGAGAGAGATCCATGAGACAAAAGTCAGGGTGAGCTCTACACCTGGCTGAGATTCAGACTCATGCAGAGGAGCCTGTAAAATCGCAGTCTCCTGGACCTTGATCCAGACCTACTGAACTGAAGTTATAGGGCAGAAGCTCAGAATCTGTTCTTTTCTCAGCTGTCTAGGCTATTCTAGAGGTCAGCCACCATAAGGCCCAGGCTTCTAAGGCATACTGTGCTTCCAGGAGCTGGTTAAGGATGTGAATGTGCTGCTGTTCCAGATGTAGATGTGCTTCCTACCTTTGCCTACACAGGTAGACACGTGTTCCTGAGGTTGCCCACAGAGCCACCACCACAGTATTAGGACGATGGCCACCCTGCAGAAGCCTGCAACATTTCTGAGTGGCTTTCTTCATCACTAGCTACAAAGCACCTTCATTCAATAAGCATAAAAAGATTAAGAGTGGCTTGAACCAGGCAGTGGTGGTGCACACCTTTGATCCCAGCACTGGGGAGGCAGAGGCAGGTGGATCTCTGAGTTCAAAACCAGCCTGGTCTAAAAGGATACACGGTGGGGGGAGAGGCTTAAAGCAGAAACACAGTATACAATGGGATTACAGAAGGAACAGAATGTCTGCCCCCTCTGCTGCTCCAGCCTAATTCTGGCACCTTGAAGGAAGTGGGTAGAATGGAAGACAAGCAAGAACTGTTCACCCCCACCCTGACCTGCTGCGCTGGGCAGGCTACTGAGAGGGTACGGCTAGCTTCAGGTGGACAAGTGCTTCTCCCTCTTGACACTGGGGTTCAAGTTGTCAGAGCACTAGGATTTGAGTGGATGAGTCACAACTCCCAAAATAACAAGGTTGGAAAAGAAAGTCCCTGGACGGGGCTGGAGAGATGGCTCAGCGGTTAAGAGCATTGCCTGCTCTTCCGAAAGTCCTGAGTTCAGTTCCCAGCAACCACATGGTGGCTCACAATGAGGTCTGGTATCCTCTTCTGGCCTGTAGAACATAGACAGAATATTGTATACATAATAAATAAATAAATTTTTTTTTTTTTTTTTAAAAAAAAGAAAGTCCCTGGACCAAAAAGTAGCTTGCTGCTTCAGAATCACACCTGGGTTCCATGCTGAGCACCAAAACAAGAGAAAACAGGCTTCCAGTTGAACATGGTTACACAGGCTTGTAATCCAAGCACTTGGGAAGTTGTGGCAGAAAGATTATGAATTTGACGCCAGCCTAGGCTACATAGCAAGCAAGAGCTTGTATCAAAACCAAAAACAGGGCCAGGTGTGATGGTCACACATTTTTTATTTTTTGGTTTTTCGAGACAGGGTTTCCCTGTAGTTTCTAGAGCCTGTCCTAGAACTAGCTCTTGTAGACCAGGCTGGCCTCGAACTCAGAGATCCTCCTGCCTCTGCCTCCCGAGTGCTGGGATTAAAGGCGTGCGCCACCACCGCCCGGCTATGGTCACACATTTTTAATTCCAGCACCTGAAAGGCAGAGGCAGGCAGATCTCTGGACTACGTAGTAAGCTCCATGCTAACCAGGAATAGATAATGAGATCCTGTCTCAAAAATAATAATAATATTAAATAATTAACTTTAATTAAGGGCTGGGGAAACAGTTCAGTTATGAAGTGCTTGCCACATAAGCATGAAGACCTAAATTTGATCCCAGCAAAAAGCCAAGTGTAGTGGTTGACATGGCCGTGTAATTCCAGTGTCAGGAGGTGGAGACAGGCAGATCCCGGAGGCCTGCTGGCCTGACAGCCTATCCTTATTACTGAGCCCCAGTTGCTACTGAGAGACCCTGTCTCAAAGTAGACAGCTCCTAAAGAACAACCCAAGAATCATCTCCTGCCTCTACATACATACATGTGCACAACCCACATACATGTGCACAACCCACCACAAACACACATAAAGCCAACCAACAAAAAGAGCTAAAATACAACATCTGTGATATAAATAGGACAACCTAGGCCAATGATTTCCTACAGGATTCACTGGGATTTAAAGAAAACAACATTCTACTTTTTATCTTTTTTCTTTTGAAACAGAGACTTATCTATACCAATCCTGAACTTTTAATCCTTCAGTCTCTGTATCCTGAGTGCTGGGATTACACGTTTGCATCACCATGCCCATTCTATTGTGCTGGAGACTGAATCCAGAATCTCATGCAAGTTAGACAAGCACTCTACTAGCTGAGTCATACCCCTAGCACTAATTTTGTATCTAATTTTTAAAAAATTATTTTTTGGCCAGGCAGTGGTGTCACACACCTTTAATCCCAGCACACAGGAGGCAAGACTAACCTGGTATATACAGTGAGTTTCAGGACAGCCAGGACTGAACAAAGACATCCTGTCTTGAAAAAAAATTTTTTTTTATGTGTGGGGGTGTTTTGCCTACACATATGTCTGGTACCTGTGGAGAAGAGGGCATCAGATTCCCTGGAACTGGAGTTACAGATGGTTTTAGCCACCATATAGGTGTTGGAATTGAACCTGGGGCCTCTGGAAGAGTAGTCAGTGCTCTTAATCACCCAGACATCTCTGCTCCACTGCTCTTACTGCTTTTGAGAAAAGGTCTCACTGTGTAGGACTACCTGGCCTCCATCTCACAGAACTCCCCCGTCTGCCTCTACACAACTTGCATTTAATTTTTATCTTGACCTTTTAAAAGTTCTATAGAGAACAAAATTTAGTAAATTAAAATTTTAAGTTAAAATATACTAAAGTATATTACAAAAATATTAATATATAACCAGAAAAACATTGGCTTAGTTAAGACAAGTCCTGCCCTGGGGTAGTGTGGGCCACCACGTGCAAAAGGAAAGGAGCACAGGACTCCTAGTATTGCAGAAGCTGCAGCAGAGAAGTCACTAGGTGTCTTCCAGCAGGAGAGAACTGTGCCAACTGTGCCTATCACAAAGCAAACCCTAAAGCACCTTTGTCCTTGTCACCTCTCCAAGATAAATGAATGATAAGGCACAGTGTAGGTAACTTCAGCTGGCTTCACTTCTTTCCAAATCAGACTTCATCCCTAGATTCTGGCCTTTGGTTTCCAGGACATGAGTTTCCTCAACTGCCAGGAAATTCCAGTCAAGCAGGCTTGACAAGGCAGCAGAGGGTGAGCTCCCTTGCCATTCAGTCTTCCAGGGTGCCCATCCACTTCCTAAAGTCATAAAAGGATAGTGCACTTAACACCTGCATACCAAACAAAGAGACCCCAGTAAACCTACTAAACGCTGAAGAATCCCATTCAAAAGGAGAACCATACACCTTAAGCCTCAAGACTCCCTGTGAGCTGAAGGTGTTTGAAATCATGGACACACAGAGTTCCAGGAAGACACTAATGTCATCATTGAAAAGCCAGGTCACAGGGTGACAGCAAAGCAAGGCTGATAGGTGTGGTAGTGCACGACTTTCGTCCCAGCACTCAGCGGGCAGAGGCAGGTGAGTTTGAGGCCAGCCTGGTCTACAGAGTGGGCTCCAGGAGAGCCAGGGCTACAAAGAAAATCCTTTCTTGAAAAACAAACAAACAAACAAACAAAAAAAGAGCAAAGTCAGCCATCTATCCAGAGAAGACCAGGAACTGAGTACACAGGTCAGGTGGTCTCCACTGCAGCTACTCACTGAAGCTCAGTGGTGGGACAGCAGCCTCAGATTAGCAAATAAATATGCATCTCTCTGTTGCTATGACTGGAAGCTATGTTCCCCAGATCCATATTTTTTTTTTAAAAACGTGTATTAGTGTTTTGCCATGGGTTTCTGGTTCCCTAAAGCTGGAATTTAAAGACAGTTGTGATCTGACATTTGGGTGCTGGGAATTAAACCTAAGTCCTCTGGAAGAGCAGTCAGTGCTCTTAACTACTGAGCCATCTCTCCAGTTTCCTAGATTCATATATTTTAGTCCCAGAACCCAATGACCATTGTGGGGCCCTCACAATGGCCTCTGTGCTTTATAAGAAAAGACCAGAGGGCTAGCTGGTACTCTAACACACTAGGGCACAGTGAGAATACGGCAGTCTACAAGTTGAGCCAAAGTCCTCACCAAGTCAGGCAGGGCCTTCAACTTGGACTGCTCACCCTCTGGAGCTATGAGAGAGCTGGAGTTCTGTAAGGCTCAGTTATCACAGCCCAAACTAAGACAACTGTGCTCCAACAAAACTGTCCACAGAGCCTGCTTTCAATAAGATCTTAAGTGTGCATTATAGAGTCCTACATACCCACCAACCCTGTTACTTAGAGGGCAGACGATCTTGAGCTTGACTAGCCACCTTTTTAGCTAAGCCTCAGATTCCTTGACTCAAAACAAGAATGAAAACGGACACCTTAGAGGGTTCTTGTGAAGCTTAAACAGGTGATGGAAATGAGGTACCTGGGCAGAGGGTGGGTTGAGGCGAGAGACAGCCCTGTGAAGGGTGTGAGTTATCGCTGTCTCAGGACATCGATGTGTTAGCCATCAGGACCAGTTCCCAAACTAAACCTTGTCATGGGGAAAAACAACTAAAATTAAACTATGTCAGATTTCCTTGGGAAACAGTCACAGCATCAAATATCTTAGGATAGAAGTAGGACTGAGCCTGCTATTTAAGAATTCTTGGCTCATTAGATGCTTCACATAGGACAATCTGTACAGAATTATCTGGAATGAAAGAAATAGTTTTTCATTTGGAAGAACAGCTTTTGTGAGAGAAAAAAAAAACCCTGTCATCAATTCTAAAGTGTATACATATTAAAGAAAAGAGATTAATTGAGTGAATACTAGATCGAGGATGCCAAAAACGTGATATGCCCTGCCACTTTGCAGTTCTTTGCCTTGGCAGACAGAACTAATCAATGACAACATTCTTCCTCAAGAAATGTGGGCCTACGTGAGGCTTCACGGCCCTTTTAACACACTCTCTAGACAACCCTAACAGCATCTGTTCACAGCTCCCTGCTTCATGATACAGCCAATACTTCTGCACTGGCAGGACTGCCTGCTAAGCTAAGAGGTGGTCAGGAACCTGGGGTAATCTAGAAAAACAAAAATCAAAAAGTATAGCTTAGGAACTAAGGCACCTGAGCTGTCCCATCTCTTATGACATTGTCAGACAGGCTCCCTACTTCTGCATTTCTATGTCCTCAGCAGCTGGAGATCATCTGAGGACACTACAGAACTCTAACTGTGCTCAATCCTCATTTTCAGACTGCTGCTTTCAAATACGCTCACTGACTCCTCACTCAACGTATCTGAAAGCCCCCAAATCAGAAGGGTGGAACTTCTGTGGTCACTTGGAGGACAGTGACAACCCCGAATCACAGCAGAGGACAAGATGACACTGCTTTCTTTCAGGTATTCACTGTCTTTTCTGTGATGTTTTTATTGCAGGGCTTTCACAGGCTTGTTCTTTATGCTCTTGAAAATGCCCCCCTATGGGGGCTGGAGAGATGGTTCAGCAGTTAAGAGCATTGCCTGCTCTTCCAAAGGTCCTGAGTTCAATTCCCAGCAACCACATGGTGGCTCACAACCATTTGTAATGAGATCTGGTGCCCTCTTCTGGCCTGGCCTGCAGGCATACATGCAGACAGAATATTGTATACATAATAAATAAAAATTAAAAAAAAAGAAAATGCCTCCCTAGTGTGTGAGAAAGTGCTTCCTAGCATTAAGGAGCAAGAAGGCTGGGGCTGCCTTAGAACTGTAGGTGTTAGACTTGGTTCAAGAGCGCTATCAATGCTCCTGGCTGTGAAGTCAATGTTAATGAGCCAATGGTACATATTAAGAGGTATCCTTAAATAGACGCATACAGAAAATGAAGTTATAGATTCATCAGCTGGCCTAAATTGGAGACCTGGGAAACCCAAGCCTTCATTCCTTCATTTCTCAGGGCTGGCTAGTTCATGTTCATAGAGACCGTAGACCGAAACTACCACAAATAATCAGGTGTGACTGTACCTGTTTCTACACTGATCCTGCACATTAATGCCATCAACAATGAGGCTGGGAGCACATCATATGCCCGTGTATATCAAACACAATCGACTTACAAATAATACACTTCTGGGGAAATGTGTATTATAACTAAGGAACACAGACCTACCCCTCTTCCCACCAACATGAGATCTTCACAAAGGAAGATTTGAACACTTTTACACCACCACCTCCAAGGGCATCCTCAGTGCCAGAGCAGCATGGCTATGGGTAAGGAGAGCCTGTGGCTCTGAAGGGCCCCTTGCACCAAGTTTACATGTGGTACCTGCAAGCAATCCAGGGATGTGCTGACGACCCGGGGAGACTTAGACTGGCAGGCCAGCTCGAATGGAAGGAAATACTTGTCGGCTTCAATGAAGTTTGCCTTTGGCGGAGCTGCAGCACCAAGCCTGGAAGAGCAGGAAAGGGTGGAAAGGAAAAATGAAAAAAAAAAACAAGAAAGAAAGAAAAAAAAGCTCACTTCTCTCCACCTTACTCTATTTTCCCACTCTGCTTGTAAGCACTCAACTCAAAGTACTCCAAGCTCCATCTTGTGGTTACTACGAGCTGACTACATGTAACCCGAGAAAGAAAACTCCAGAATGTCATGTGTAGAAAGCAAGAGCTCTGACTTATAACGGACTCACTGTCATCATTGTTTGATGCTGCTGCAGCCATGCCAGAGCCAGGTTTCTAAACTATGACTGGCTGACTCCCACCATCGAGATAAGGAGCAGGCACCCGTGCAAGATTCCCCTCGACACACAAGACAAGGCTTCTGCCTCCTTCTCAAGAGGTTAAAGGCATCAACTTGCCCTTCTTTAACCTCCCTCCAAGTACACAAGCCCACAAGCCCCGGGCCTGTCACTTGCCCAGACCAGGAGTTCCACCGTGCGAGCACTGTGCTAACAGGGGTGTGCTGTCCCTTTAAATATAAGAGTAAACATGCGTGGAAAGGAGTTCCCATGGCCGCCACCTGCAGTACTCCCAAAAGGAGGAAGCACTGCTACTTACCTCTGTTTTTCTATTTCTGCTTTAATTTCATCTGGTGGAAGAAGAAAAAGCATATTAGGAGCATGTAATACTTACAGAAAAGGAAGATTTGCTACAGGCATCTGGAAACCACTGGAAAGAGTACTTATGAGACTATGCAACATTCAAATATACTATAAAGTGAAGCAAGGACTTATTACAGCAGCAACTGCCAGCCCATGAGTTACTGTGCTAGGCATGAGTTCACTTAACACCCACAGGACTCTGTGGGTGGGCACTACTGACACTCTGGAGCCATCCTGTGCATGTCTCTACCCACTACATAACAGCAGCACTTCTCGTCTCCTGAGTGTGGTTTGTGATAAGGTCTTTTTATGCAGCCAATGTTAATTGGGAATTCAGAATCCTCCTGCCTCGGCCTATGCAGTGTTACTAGCAGGTACTAGCATGCTCCCTCACAGTCCTGAATACCAAGCGGTCTCTGAGCAAACTCCCTCTAATGAGAATGAAAGATTTTAACGAGGAAACTCAGACATAGTGAGAACAGAGAATTTCCCCCACGTTAAGAACTGGGGGTAACTACCAGGGTGGTGGTGGCACATGTCTTTAATCCCAGCACTTGGGAGGCAAAGGCAGGCGGATCTCTGTGAGTTCAAGGCCAGCCTGGTCTACAGAGTGAGTTCCAGGACAGTCAAGGCTACACACACACACACACACACACACACACACACACACACACACACACACAAAACCCTATCTAAAAAAATCCAAAAACAAAACTGGGGGAGTCAGAATTTGAATCCAGGTCATGGCTCTGTGGTCTACAATCTACCTTCTCTCCATAGCAGATGTATGGTAAAATAGTTAACACAAAACATCTAACTATGCAAAAAACCATATACAGAAGACTGGAAACAGGATAAGAGAATACTGAAACAGGCAAATATTGGAAGTTATCTAAATAGTGGAGTAGTGATGTTTTATTTATTCAGTTAACTGGGGGAAGGGCAACAGTGTGTATGTGAAAATCAGAGAACAACTACTGGTTGTCTGTTCACTACTTCTACCAAGTGGGTCCCAGGGATTGAACTTAGATCACCAGGTTTGGCAGCAAGCACCTTCACCTGATGAGCCATCGTGCTGGCCCATGTTCCGTTTTTTTTCATATTTTTTTTCTTCTTTCATGTGTAGGAGTGTTTGCCTGCATATATATCTGGGCACATGCATGCTTGATGTCCAAAGAGGCCAGAAGAAGGCAAAAAATCCCCTGCAACTGGAGTTACAGACTGCTGGGAGCCACCATGTGGGTGCTGGGAATCAAACCCAGGTCCTCTGCTTAAGTCCAGTGTGGCTCAGTTAAAGAGCAACAAGCAAAGCAGGCCAGGATACAAGGCCAGACTCTGTATAAATCTTAGATTAGCAAACAAAAGCCAGAAAAGGTTCAGGTAAAGGAGGGATGAATCCAGAAAATCAGTCTAGAGAGCCCGTGTTCATAAGCTCATATGTCCCCAGCTCTCAAAGCATGCACTGAGAATTAATCTGTAAACTATAAAAACATAAATGTAGTTTTGTTCTCACTAACACAAACCACAAAGGAAAAACACAGGCGCTTTTCCCACTCTGGCAGCTCTTCCAGCCGGGAGCTGGTTTACAACTCAGGTATGGAATCTCCCAGTCACCTTTCCCATCAGGACCAGGGTAAAAGTACACTCTAGTTTTCCTAAAGTGCCAGGGAAGTCTCCGGCCTTCCATGGACAGCAAGCAGCCTGGGGAAACATGAGGCCTCTCCCATGAGCAAATGCTACCAGGGAATTCAAGAAATCTCCAATGGCTGAGCATGGTGGTGCACACCTTTAATTCAGCATTCAGGAGGCAGAGGTAAGGGGATCTCTGTGAATTTGAAGCCAGCCTGGTCTACACAGAGACTTCCAGAACAGCCAGGGCTATGTACAGAGATCATGTCCCCAAAACAAACAAAACAAAAAGCAAATCTCAGATGCAAATTCCACAATCACAGACTTTTAATTTGAGCCTTAAGTGTTAAGAATTAGGAATTGTTGCACTTCCTAAACGACTTCTGTTGAAGAAAAAAAAAAAAACCACCCTGAAATCCTGTCCACTCAGCACAAGGGCACAGCATGGCACAGATAGTGCAATACCTTCATAGAAGCAGGAAGCTCCTGAGCCTGCCTACCATGGGGCAGCTTATACTGGCCATGAGTGTAAAGAGGAAGGCAGGACAAAAGCCAAGGTTAGCCAAGAGATAATTACACAGGCCAGTTAGAGTGCTGAGTCCATGTGCAAATCATCCAGGCAGAGAAGCAGCAGCAAATAGGCTGACAGAGCCTTTTTCACAGGCTGGACACGTCCAAGAAATGGTTCTGGTGTCCATGGTTCTAGCTGATTGATGGGCCTTGGATATGCCATGATTCCAGTTGAGAGGTGGGCCCTGAATATAATATGATTCTGACTCAGACAGGCCTTGAATATACCATACCGTGGTTCTGGCTAAGACAAACTCTGGGTACATTTAGAAAACACAACTGTTTTCTCACTAAAAAGAGGGAGAATTAAGAATCAGAGCAAGTGTGGGGTAGAACCACACTGACAGTCTGTGAGTGTAAGATTCAAACACAGCCAGGTACCAAGCCAGACATGGTCAAACCTGTCAGCTGAGTGACATCAAGCCTCCTGAATCTTGACTTCCTATTGCAAAAATTTTGGATGACAAGAAGCAGCCCCAGACCCCAGAGACTGCAAGATGACTTGGGTGCAGCTAACTGTATGAAAACCTCAGGAAAGAAGTCTTGTCACAATGTGACAGGGGCAGAGCAGGCACACAGCACGTGGGCAGTGTCACTTTAGCTCTTACCTTAAATCAAAGCCAGTGGGAATGCACACTCTGTAGTGCCCTAAAAGAAGAGAACACTTGGGACAGCTGCTGGCAGTACTAGCAACAATGCTGTGTACTCTGCAACCCAGGGTGGCAAACAAGATCCATTCATTAGCCAGTGTGATATATATGAAGCCCACAGTCCTTTCAGTGGGGACCTCTTAGCAGGCCACCTAATCCAGGGCACACACACTCCACCCACTTAAAAAGATGACAGGAGGATGACAGGGAGAGAGGGCAGCTGGTGGGACTCTCACCCCTGTACTTCACTCCTCCACATGCTAATACCCCTGCATCTCCCAGTTGAAAAACAGCAACCAGCAGCAGTAAATGAGCAGGTTGCAAACAGGGAGACAGGGCTGAGCTAGGGCAGCTGCAGCTAGAAAGCCACAGAACTCCCCAGAGATCATTTCTGGGTGTTGCCATTACCTACAGAAACAACACCCCCATTCACTAGCAACCTGGCAGCAGGCTCACACTCTCCTTCCCAACAATGACCATCGCAATCCTCACATCCAACCCTGCCCAACAAGTCCATCATCAGCCACTGCCCTCAGATCCCAGAGATCTCTTCTAACAGGACAGCCACATATCCCTGCTATCCTAATCAGTCCTGTCTCCCTTCAAGTCTCTCTCAACCACCTGTTCCTCCACCCCAAATCCACCTACAATGGCTGGTCACACTGTGAAGCTTGGCCCTGTGAGGAACTGGGACACTTGCAGCTCCTTGCTACCCTCTGTACATGTCCTCCTCTCTTTTCAGCTAGCCCACCTATCCACATGCTCCCAGAGGACCGTACTCTGGCCTGCCAGCCCTTCCCATGACTGATCCTTCAGTTTTCCTCTTCCTACATTTTCCAGGTGGAGCCCTTCAGCAGGACTGCTGTCGGATGAGGCACTCTGTAGCCATGGCGTCTGACCTCTAGTCTCAATTTCTGGCACAATCCCATCCTCTGGTGACCTGTCTCCACCCAAACAGACATCCAACAACATGCTGGTCTATGATGTAGCCATCACCAGCCTCAGAGAGAGCCTGAATACTGTCAGCCTGTCCCTCCCATCCTGTTTCTGCACCATACTTTGCTCTCCTTGGTCTCTCTCACTAACTGCCATCATGAGAGCCTTCCCTCACAGCTGGGGTAGCAGCATCTCCTTCACAGAGAAGTTAGAAGCTATCACAAGAGACTCCCTCAACTTCCTGTTAGCAAGCCTACAAAGGGACCTGCCTGTGCCCACCCTCTGATCCCCTTGTGTTGGGGTGAGGCACCCATGCCTACCTGCTTCCTTGGGGACTTCACGTTCTCAGGACTAGTCACTCTGACCGCTTCTCACCACAAGGTCCCATCACCGCCACATTTAATTGCCTAACTATTCTGCTTCTAGTTTTTCCCTTCCCTCTCTCCCACCCTATAGCTCTTCTCTACACAGCAGTCAGAAAACCTGTCTTAGAGTGTGTGACAGTTAATACTATCAATTTGACGAGATCTAGAATCACATAGTAGACAAGCCTCTGGGCATACTTGAGAGACTGCCTACATTAGGCTGGCTGAGGCAGGAGGACCCACCTAACTGTGGGCAGTACCATTCTACAGACTGGAGTCCTGGTGCTAAGCATCAGCAACCACTGCTCTCTGCTTCCTGGTTGTGGACATATGACCAGGGCCTCGAGCTTCTGAAACAATCAATGCACTGGACATCAAACCTGAAACAAACTCTTCCTTCCAGAAGCTGCCTGCTGCAGCAAGGAAGTAAACAATGTGGGAAGTGCCTCACAGAGTGGAGCCAATGGCCCTCATTTGCTCAGCTCTCTCCCATAGCACATGGTAAGCTCAGAATCCTTATGGCTGCCAAGCCTCTATGATTTGACTCCAGTAACCCCTCTGGCCTCCCCATTCACCACAACTCTGGATACCACCCTCCACCCCAACCATATCCCACGGCTCTCCTTTCAGTCCTAGGATCACACTTTACCACTCTAAAAGGCCTTTTAGCATCACTAACAACTGCCACCTGGTAGCTCCTGCTCCTGCTCCGCAGCTCCCTAGCCCTTTATGTTTCACTCCGGTTTCCTCCTCTCATCTTTCTTCAGAGTACTGGTCACCCTTGACACACTGTGTCAGCTCCTTCATACCCGCTTCCTCAGCAGGGGAGAAGCCCTACAACAAGCCCGTCCACAATGCCCATAAGAATGTACAGCAGACAGGAGCAGGCCCTCTGTGTGCGCTCAACACCTGTGCAAATCGTTCTTTTCCTTTCCTGTATTATTTAACCTCTCCCTCCGTGAATCCCTTTTCAATGACATTTAGAAAATTCCAAGTGTCTAATAGGACAGAATTTATCCCTAGTGCATGAACTGGCTTTTTGGAGCCCATTCTCTATGGAGGGATACCTTGCTCAGCTTAGATACTTGGGGGGAGGGCCTTGGTCCTGCCTCAAAGTGATGTGTCAGGCTTTGTTGACTCCCCATGGGAAGCCTTACCCTCTCTGAGGAGTGGATGGGGAGTGGGGTGGATGGAAGGTGGGGGGAGTAGGAGGAGGGGAAGGAGTGGGAACTGGGATTGGTATGTAAAATGAGAAAAGATTATTCTAAAATAAATAAATAAATAAATAAATAAATAAATAAATAGAAAAAAAATTCCAAGCATCTTCTACCTTAAAGAAAGAAAACTAAGTCGGGTGGTGGTGGTAGCGGCATACGCCTTTAATCCCAGCATTTGGGAGCCTGAGAAAGAGCCGTCACAAGTACCAGGCCCACCACCACTACATAGCAAAATTGCTTCAAAACCAAAGAAAAGAATTAAGCCTTCTATGGGCCACCCCCCCCCTGACAGCAGCCCAAACAAAGCCTGCGCCTCACTCTGTTTCCTCATCTCCCACACTTACTTCTGACCACAAGGATTTCACCTGCAGCACCCCACCCAAACAGTTCAAGAGGCCACAGTGACCACATTCCCTAACCTGATAGGCATGCTTCCAGTCTCCATCTGACTGGCCTCCCTCAGCACCCAGAATTTTTCTCTGCATCTGCCCTGCGCTTCTCACCAGTTTCTGCTCTAGCTCCCTCTGCCCAGGCAGGAAGAGCTGGAGATCCTCACACCAGGCCCCCACCCCCAGACTCCAGTCTCAGGCTTATCTATGCAGTCGCTTCCTATTTCAGGTGTCTAACAGGATGATGCTAGATATGGTTTGTATATAGCACGTCCTCCAAAGGGCCAAGTTTTAAAGACGTGGTCCCCAGATGGTAGAGCCAACCACTGAGAGGTGATTAGCTCGTGAGGGTGCTAACTGCACAATAAGTTAATTCACTGGTGAGTTCATCCATCAAAAGTGGACCTGGCTGGAGACCAGTGGAAGGAGTGGATCACTCAGGGATGTGCCTCTGAAGGCTGGCTTCTTCCTGGTACCTGTTTCTCTCACCTTCCTGGCCAGCTCTTAACCTACCACATTCTTCTACCCTGATGCTCTGCCTCACCTCAGACCCAAAACAATGAAACTAGCCACAAACAGTCTGAAGCCTCTGAAACCATGACCCAAAGTTTTCCTCCTTTAACCTATTCCTCTAAGATATTTGCCACAACAATGAAACACTGACTAATGAAAAGTCCAAAGGCAGATTTAGGTTCCAGCTCAGATGAATCTACCCCTCTTCCTGCCCATATGGTCTTCCCTCTTTTCATCTGATAGTTCAGATCACTGAGTCAGCAATCTGGAGCTGGCTGAACAACTCCAGTTCTTATACCCTTAGCAACTCGTCATCGGATTACCTTAGCTCTACTTTTCAGGCAGGCCAACAATCTATCCACTTAGCTCTGTTTGCGTTGTCATCAGCCCAAGCCACCCACCCACTCACCAACATGATACTGTCTCTTACTCGATCCCGAGCAATCCCTTTAGCCTCTCTGTAATATGTGAACACTGGTCAAAGAGGCTTCAAAACACAAGCCTGACTGTGCCAGCACATTTCTTGTTTCGGGCTCTTCCATGTCACCCCACTGCTTTTGATCATGATCCTATGGGTCTCTGACCAGCCTCTCCTACCTTACTCCCAAGTATACTGTGCCTCAGCCATATGCTGCTCTGTCACAAAGCCTTTCCTTAGGCTGGTCCCTCTCCTGAAGGGCCTCCCACCCAACCTCTGCATCTGCATTCATCATTCAGATCTCCCTCCTCCTTGGGGCCGCCACTCAAGTCAGTGTCCAGTGCTCTGAAAGGGCAGGCTTCTTGCTGGCGTGGCCCAGAGGGTGTGATTCTGGCTGCACCAGAGCACAGTTTATTTTATTCCCCTTGTTTATTTTACTCATCTGGCATCATGATCCCAAGACATCCCTCTAAACGAAAGTCAGATTGTCTGGACAACAGACAAAAACAAAACTAAACTGCAACAGATATGCAGAGACAGCTCCCTAGCACTGAGGGGAAAATCCTTTTTTGTTTGTTTGTTGGTTGGTTGGTTTGGAGACAGGGTTTCTCTGTGTAGCTTTGGAGCTTTGAAGTCACAGAGATCTGCCTGCCTCTGCCTCCTGAGTGCTGAGATTAAAGGTGTGAGCCACCACTGCCTGGCAGTGGTAATCCTTTACATCCCATCACAGAAGGCCTGTTTTCCCCATAAACCATAAAACCTAGAATGCACGCTAACCAAGACTAGCCTGGCAGAAAGAGTCCAAGAGTGAATCAGCAAATGTAAAACTATTTTCTAAGCTAACCTCATTGGAAAGAAACCTGCCAAGCAGTCTCCTGGTGGGTCACTTGCACGTGCATAGAGCCATGATAAGGAAACCCGCCCGAGCTACTCAAGACTCCGCATCCTGTGATGAAGCACACGCTTTCACAGGTCTGTTCTCAGTAATCACCCTGGCACTGCCTTAACTCTCCCAAGATTTACAGGTACAGAGCACAGGTCTGGATTCATTCGCTCAGCCAGTCAGAGTCCTGAGCTCTACAGACCAACTCATGAGGCAGAGAAGGGGGAGCACCCAGGTCCTCCTTCTTGGCCACACAGGCCTGAGAAACAGCAGGTCACCACCTGCTCCTGTCTGTACCCCTTCTTCATGGCACTAGCCGCGTTAGCTCACTTCGGCCGGGTCAGTAGATATTCTCATCTCAGAAACAAGGCACCAAGAAGCTAGATTAGCTTACTTGTATAAGCAGAGGGTCAGTCTTTCCCACTGATCTTGACCTACATTTTAATTATCAACACAACACAATGTTCAGCTGCTGTTGCTCTAAGGTGAGCTCCCTCCTGGAAATACTATAAAACTTCTCAACAAAGAGTAATCTGCAGGAAGCTGGAGAGATGGCTCAGCAGTTAAGAGCACATTCTGCTCCTGTAGAGATCTGAGTTTTGTTCCTACCACCCACCCATGACAGGCACCTATAACTCTTCTTCCAGGGGATCTGGTATCCTCCTCTAACTTTCATGAGCACTTATACACATACATGTGCACACACAATAAAAATAAATCTTTTTAAAAATGGAAGTTTATATTTTAAGTTATTTTATTATTTTGTATGTATGGGTGTATTGCCTGCATGTCTACACACAATGTATGTGCAAGGTACTGAGAGCGCATCTGATCTCCTGGAACTGGAGTTACAAATGACTGTGAGCCACCCATGTAAGTCAAACCCAGGTCCTCTTACAGTCTGTGGTTTTAACCAATGAGCCATCAATACCATTTCCTATGTTTTGGTTTCTTTTTTCTTTTCTTTCTTTCTTTTTTTTTTTCACCTTTTGTTTGTTTTTCAAGACAGGGTTTCTCTATGTAACCCTGGCTGTCCTGGAGCTTGCTCTGTAGACCACACTGGCCTCAAACTTACAGTCTGCCTCTGCCTCCTTAGTGCTGGGATTAAGAGCATGCACTACCTATCTTGGTCTTTTTGTTTGTTCAGTTGTTTGTTTTAAAGAGTAATCTGTAGAGGTCATGAGCCTTGCCAGTTCAGGTTTTGTTTTGGTTTTTGGTTTTTCAAGACAAGGTTTCTCTGTAGAGCCTTGGTTGTCCTGGAACTGGCTCTGTAGACAGGCTGATCTCTAACTCAGAGATCCACTTGCCTCTGCCTCCCAAGGGCTGGGATTAAAGGCTTGCACTACCACCTCCCAGCTTCAGTTCAGTTTTTAATGTAGTATATCACTTGTAGACAAACTTCCTAATCCAAACACCAGAATTTACTAAAATTGAAGGCTTTATTATAAACAGTTTCAATTAGTTATTCTATTTTTGGATTTTGAGATAAAAGTTTGTCATAGAACCTGGGCTAGTACAGAACTCACTCTGTAAATCAAGATGGCCTCAAACTACAGCAACCTTCTGTTCTAGCTCTCAAGTTTTGAGATTAGAGGTGTACACCCTGATGCATCAAATGTTGTCATTTCTGAGACAGAATCTCAATAGATAGGAGAGCATGGCTTCCGACTCATCATATTCCTACCTCAGCTTCCAGAATGCTGGAATTACAGGTATATGCCACATTAAGCAAGTCGCAGTATTTTTAACATTTTTCAAATTTCACACTTAAGGTTCTTCCTAACAGTGACAAGAGGATTTTTGTGCTGTGAATAGGACGACGCACATGCTAGACAAACACTGTACTGAGCACATCTCTAGGCCTAAATGCTGACTATTCCTACACAGCTAGAGCTTATAAATATATCTGGTAATTGTTTCTTCTGGATGACATTTAAACAAGCTCAACCAACAAACCAACAGACCCACCCACACGCCACCTCTCCTTCGTCCTCTTCACAGTACAGCTAACCCTGGAAAAAGCCCTGCTTGTGCTTACTATGTCCCCATCTCCTCCCACACCTCCTCCCACACCAGTCTGCCTTTCATCTGCAGTGTGTCACTCAAATAGCTCAATGGATGGCCACCCATGACCCACAAGTCTCAAAATTCTGGTATCAAACAGAAAGCAGCATGCCTAAGACTGGACTTCATCCTCCACAGGTTAGATAAATGGGAGTTGCAGCTTCCTTTGTCCACCCACTGTGTAGCTGTGGGCAAACCACTCTCTTTTGTTTCCCACTGCACAGGTACCCCAAACAGTCATCATTCTGTAGGACAGAGCTCAATGTGGCTGATGCAGACAAACATCACAAATCAGAAAAAGCTAGCTCAATGATGCTCATATGAAACCACCTACCAGCACAACAAAGACAGAGTAAAATGCTACAGAGAGAAAAGATCTTTTGTAGCATATGCCTCCTTTAATCCCAACACTCAGAAGGCAGAGGTAGAAGGATCTCTGTGAGTTTGAGGCCAGCCTGGTTTAAAGAGTCAGTTCCAGGACAGCCAGAGCTACAGAGAGAAACCCTGTCTCAAAACAAAACAAAACAAAACAAAACATTTTGACCATAAGCTTTCAAATGTATCTCAGAATTCAGCTATAGAAAACAATCTCTTCACTGAAACGTCACCAGTGTAAGACTGTTTTCAAAGACACGTAACTACAGTTATGTGTTATATAAAAAATAGATACACGTTTATTCTTAGATTTTCATGACTGAGCATGACAGCATTTACAGAACACTTTGACCCTTTCATAGTACTTTCTGCATACTAAATTATTAAACCCTCTATCTCTCTCTCACACACAGAAGGGGGGATAGTTAGAATGATCCAGTTAAACTGTAGATAAATCTTTCCATATTCAATTTAAAAACACTTAGGATTTTTTATTCCTTTTGGTCAACCTTCCAAATGTCATACAATTTAAGAACAGAAATATAGAGACATCGAGAAAGGGGTCCTAAGTAAGACAATTATAAAAGGAAGGCTTTAAGAATGGCATTAAATTCTCCAATTGAGGACTGAAAGGTTGGAGCTTATTAACGCAATCCAGGCATCATTAAAGAGACACAAACAACAATGTCCTTGGGTGAAGAATACTCTCACAGGCTCTTGATTTCTCCTGACAGAGTTAGAAGGACACCATCCCCGATTTGGATCGCCATCTATCTATGTGTTTGATATTTAGAGAGATGACTCATTAGGTCACTCCAATCTTGTTCCATCCCGATCATCCCTGCTTTTACAAGATATAACTCCTGTCTTCACTGCACTTAGCAAGTTAACACTTTAACAAGCATAGCCTATCCATCATGTAATCACATTTTTAAAGAAAAGATTTATTTATTTTTATTTTATTTGGATGAGTGTTTGTCTACATGTAGATATGAATACCGTATGTGTGCCCACAGACGCAGGAAGAGGGTGTTAGATCTCTTGGCACCCATAGTTTGTTGTGAGCCACCATGTGAGTAATAGGAATAGAGCCCAGGTCTGAAAAGGCAGTCAGCACTCCTAACACTCCTTAACTGCTAAAGCCAGCTCTCTGGTCCCATAATTACATTCATTTATTTTATCTACAAACCAAGCAGATCAATAAGTGACTCTTGAAAGACCTAACCAAGGCTAAATAAGCACCACATCAGGGTGCTTAGATTCTGTGGTAACAATCACGGCAACATGCATCTGCTGAGCATCCAGCTAACTTCACCTTACCGGTAACCCTGACAAATGTGAAAGAACAAAAAACACAGCAAGTAAAGGCAGCTGATTTGAACCCAGATGATCTTGAATCCCAGAAGGCTCAGAGCTTCTCACAGACATGAGATACAGCCCTGAAACCCTAACACTGCCTCCCATCCTCCTCACCCCACTGTAACTGGCAGGAACCTGTCACAGAAACAGTTTCTGGTAAGGACTCTTTACCAACTAATCACTTCAGCTTTCGTTGGTCACTTACAGTTCTTACCAAAATTAATGATAATCTACACATTATCTTTAAAACATATTATACTTTTGGGGGTTGGAGAGATAGTTCAGTGGTTAAGAACACTGGCTGTTTTTGAGGACTGGGAGTTCAATTCCCAGCAGCCACATGGTGGTTCACAACTGTCTCGTTCTGTAACTCCAGTTTTAAGGGATCCGACACCCTCACACAGACATACTTGCCAGCAAAACACCAATGCACATAAAATAAAAATAAATCACTTTTTAAAAAAGTAAAGCAAGGGCCGGGCGGTGGTGGTGCACGCCTTTAATCCCAGCACTCGGGAGGCAGAGGCAGGCATATCTCTGTGAGTTCGAGGCCAGCCTGGTCTACAAGAGCTAGTTCCAGGACAGGCTCCAAAGCTACAAAGAAACCCTGTCTCGAAAAACCAAAAAAAAAAAAAAAAAAAAAAAAAAAAAAAAAAAAAAAAAAAAAAAAGTAAAGCAAGGGGAAAAAATCCTGCTTTAAAAATAAATAAAGCTGGGAAGTAACCTTTAAACCCAGCACTCGGGAGGCAGAGGCAGAGGTAGGTGAATCTCTGTGAGTTCGAGGCCAGCCTGGTCTGCAGAGTGAATTCCAGGACAAGCTCCAAAGCTACAGAGAAACCCTGTCTTGAAAAACAAAAATAAATAAACAAAATGCATTATACTTTGTACCCACTTCCACACTTCAGTCATTTTTCCTTATTTCTTCCTCTTTTTTGTACATACATGTGGTACACATTCAGAGTATGCATGGTCACGTGTGAGAGTGTATACTCTCACCCTTATGCATGGAGGCCCAAAGTTGATGCTGAATTTCTTTCTTGATTGCTCTCCAGTTCCCCAGGCAGTGTCTCCCACTGAACCAGAACTTACCAATTCAGCTCATTAGCTAACCAGCTTGCCCCAAGAACTCCCTATCTCTACCTCCCAAGTGCTTGTGCTATAGGCAGTCACCACACCTGCTTGTCTTATATACACGTGGGTTCTGGGGAGCTGAACTCTAGTCTTCACACTCATGCTGCATGCACTTTATCCACTGAGCTGTCTTCCAGCCCCACACATTTCTCTTCTTAAATGGAATTACTTAGACCAAGACAAGGTCTTGAGATACAGAGTGAAGGAACACTACATATGCTATGATGTTTTTACTGCTCAGAAATAAAAGCAAGTCTTTTGACTAACTATGCACACGGCTACTCTCTTAAAGGATGGTTCCCTTAAAGCAGTCTGTGTGAATTCCCTAATCACTGGTAACAAGGAGCCTTCCCTCCAGTTTCACATAACCTGGAGTCAATTACTTCCTGTGTATGTAGTGTGCATGCATGTATGCATGCTCACATGTGGACACACATGTAGAGTAATTCAAATGTGCATTTCTACATCCTGACTTTCAAAAATCTGAACCTCTAAACAAAAACATGATCCAAGAATATCTAATAGTGCACCAATGCTATGGCCCACGGGATAATTTTATTAGTAGGTCCTAGCAGTGTGATATTTGATGTTAAAATTTTTTTAAGATTTATTTATTTATTATGTGTACAGCATTCCTTCCATGTGTGCCCGCATGCCAGAAGGGGGTGCCGGGTCTCATTATAGATGACTGTGAGTCACCATGTGGTTGCTGGGAATTGAACTCAGGACCTCTGGAAGAGCAGTCAGTGCTCTTAACCACTGAACCATTTCTCCAGCCCGATGTTAAAATTTCTAAACAGGAAATATTCTATGGGTAGAATGGAGTCCAGGCAGGTTTCACCCTGAGGCTCCTGCCATTATAACTCACAGGCTGCTTTTCTAATGCTTCCCCTACATTCCCGGCAAACCAAACCCAACTCTCAGCCCTGCTTTTTGAAACAGAAAAGCTTTAAAGATTTAGGTCTCAGTAACTGCCTTCCACAGAGCCCAAATTCCACAAGATTAGCTGCTTCTGGATTACACAGGCAGCAAGCACCTCCTCCCAACAACAACAGGACTCACAAATGCTTCCCACAAGGCCTAGACCTTCCACGGGGAAATGCAAAGATCCCAAGTCCATTCCAAGGTCTCAAGTGAACTCTCTCCTTGCACCAAATGGAGAAATTTGACTGTAACAGAAAAGCAGCCTTTCTATTTGCTCAATGTGTTAGGAAAACAGTCCCTTTAAAAAGATCCCCACAGAGAGCCAGGCACACACGTTTAATCCCTGCACTTGTGAGATTGGGGCCAGCCTGGTCTACAGAGTGAGTTCCAGGACAGCCAAAGCTGTTACACGGAGAAACCCTGTCTCTGAAAACAACAGCAGCAGCAAAGATCCTAACATGGAATTGCACAGGCCTTAGGGTGGTGAATTAGTAGGAAGACAGATCTGGTCAAATGTTCTGGTGCTTTCCACCCACAACTTTTCCTCTCGAAGCTCCACATGGTAGACAACAACTTGCTTTTTAGAAGTGGGCTCAAACGTCACATCCAATCTAAAGCAGATCTGGGTCCTCTGGATCACTTTCTGCTCTTTTATCTCACAGCAGTATCTGTTAGTATTGTTTTGTCTGCGCTCCCAGAATGTAAGCGCCACAGGAGTCAGCAAGGACTCCACTTCCCCCTCATGGCCATGTCCTCAGTGTCTGGTACACTAGCACTTGATAAGTAACTAAGACAGGAGACTGATGCTGGCTGGTGTCAACTACCAAGCTTTTACCTAGTTAGACGCTAGAGACGTCTCTCTTTCCATAATCCATGGGTCCATTCAACAAGCATATATTTACTGAGAAACTATTATATGCCAAATACTGTCATAGGTGCACAGGACACCGCACTGAACAAATCAGACAAGTATCTTTGCTGGGCAGGAACCTGCCCTAAACTGAGGCGATGTCTTGCACACTGTACAGTGCCTAGAATATAGATCACCCTGCACGCCTGCGAGGTGAAGAACTCAGAGTCCGGGTGTTCTCCAGTGGGACATTTTCAAATCAAGCCTCTGGGGCTTCTCAGCACCAACTGGGCAGCTCTCTCACCTGCTCTGCTCGCTCACGTGGGAGAGCCCCAACCAGAACAGCCCAGGCAAAGGAAAAACTTAAGAGCAAAGGCGACTGCTTCTGAGGACTTGGAGATGGTTGAAGGGAGGAACCAGGAAACGGGACAAGAAGTCGTGGCAAGGCCCTAGGCAAGGAGGCTGGAGAACCAGCTCTGGCTGTCACCAAGTTGCTAGGTGACCTTGGGCAGTCTCGGCCGCCCCGACACCAGCTCCCCCAGGACAGGAGGCGGAAGAAGCCGGGAGGGTGGGATTCGGGTTGGGGAAAGCGGAGGCCAGCAGGCCCGGAGGGTAACGGCCGGCGCGGGGAGGCCGGTGCGGGCCAGGCCGGGGCGGCTCACTCACCGAGCGCCACCTGGCAGGCCCTACGCAGCTGGGAGTGCTGGGGCCGCTTCACCTCCTTGTCGGCTAGGATCTTCTCCAGGGCCCGGGACACGAACATGCTCTTGGTCTGGCTTTCCTGCATGGCCCCGGCCGGCGGGGACCGGCAGCCCCGCGACCCGGCGGCGCGAGCGAGCAGGAGAGCGAGGCTGAGGGACCAGGCGTCCCGGCCGGCACCAGCCGCGTCCGTGCGCGCCGCCCTGTCAGGAAGAGACGGCCCGGCCCCACGGCGCCGCCATGTTGAGGCGCGTCACGTGACCACGTGACGGGCGGTGTCGCTACGTCTGCTGTGTGTCAGTCGACCCTATGACCCCAAGGGCGGGGGCCAGCCCGGGGGCGGGGTCGGGATAAGGGCAGGGCTCTGCTCTGTGGGGGCGTGGTGGGTGGGAGGGGGATTTAGGGGGAAGGGCGGTGGTGGGCGTGGTCTTTTGGTTGGGCGGGGCCTACACCGGTTGGGGTGGGTTGACGACCTGCCATAGTATGCAGGACTGGTCCAAGTGGGATGGGTCAGGTAGGGGGCGTGATGGTCACGGGTGAAAGGCTGGAGAAGTGGGCAGCCCTGAAGGGGGGAGGAGGGAAGTGAGGTGACAGAGAGCATGAGACAAATAAACTGAGAAAAGAGAAAGAGGGAAAGAGTAAAAAGTTGTAAAAAGGAATTATTGAGAGTGATAATAAGCAAGAGAGGTCAAAGGGGAGAGAAAGGAATGAAGTGACAGAGAGTAGGGACAGTGAAGAGAAAGGATTAACCAGGCAATGGAGGATAGGAAGATGACGAGGAGGGGGATGCAAGAAGGGCAGGGAAAGCGTGAGCGGAAAGAGGAGGCTCAGGGAAGTGAAAACCGAGGCTGAGAATGAAGCCAGGAGGTGAGGGTGGGTATGAGAGGAGGCAGGAAGAGAGGGACAGGGCAGCCCTTCAGGATTTTCATCCCTGTCAAGAAGCCAAACCAGTCCTGTTGCCCCAGGGGAGACAGCTCCTGCTTGGGTAATTTGGAGGCTTCAGCTTGATTTTTTGTTTGTTTTTATTTTTTGTCTGATTGTTTTGTTTTTGTTTTTACACAGAGCCTTACTTTGTAGTTTTGGCTAGCCTGAAACTCATATAGACCAGGCTAGCCTTGAATTTGCACTAATCCTTCTGTCTCTGCAAGTGCTAGGATGAAGGAAGGGCACACAGCACCACCTTGGTTAGGAGTTTGTTTACTTGCTGCCTTGTTTATTTGTTATACAAGCCCTGGTGTGTCCCAGGCTGACCTTGACCTTGAACCCCCCACCCCCACTCAACTGGGATTGTAGGAGTTTGCCAGCACACTTGAATGTCTGCCTTCTAAGTGGCAGTCTTTGGCGATGCTGCCAAGAAGGAATCTCTCCCTTTTTTCCTGATCAGTTTTCATCAGCCTCACGTTCTCACAGGATGCAGGACAAGACAGGAGCTTTTGGAGCACTTGACAAGAGAAGAAACTGACTCAGAAGGCCAGTGTGGCCCCGGTCTGTACCCGAGTGGAAGATAGAGGCACTGACCCCAGGGCAGTTTCCACCCCATGGCTCAGCAGTACTAATGTCTTGGCAGTACTGATGCCCCACGTCTGCCTCCCCATAGGGCAGCCTTGATTCTTCAGCTCACAAGCAAACGGTTATTCCTTATGGTAATTTTGGGAATGACCCATGCCAACACGTTCAAATGCTCAGCTCAAACATCCCTTGTTACCTGTGTCTCCCTAGCTGGTATTTCTAACAGCATTTGCAGACCTTTAGTGTTTGCCATTTTGTTGGGCTCAGTCCCTGGACGTGGTCCAGAGCCAGGTGGAACATTTCAAGACTGTAGAGTCCATTGATTCCAATGTGACTTCGAAGTGCCTGTCAATAGGAAGTAGTTTGTTTCTCCACGCCCCTGAGCCTGGGCTCCCCTCATGACTGTCCTGACCTACAGAGTGGCAGGGTGTGAGGCTGGGCACAGGGAGGCCTGGCCCATATCTTCCTTGGCAGGGTGTTGCATTATTCTCAGAAGAGTCCCAGAACAAAGAGCACATAGAGAGAACCCAGTTTTCCCAGCTTTAGCCAGCCCTCAGCCAACCTGTATTCAGCAGGAGAATACAGCAGCATGAGACACTCTAGTGAGACCAGCAGAGTTGCTCAGAAAACCCATATACTGGAGGGAAACAGCAAACACTTAGCTCACTAATAGCTTTGGGGGGGTGCTTGTTACACAGCAGTCAACCACTGGAATCTCTTGATCCTTATGCCTTGAATGAATGAATGAATGAACAAATGCACGAATGTGTGAAATTCTCAAACTACAGCACCAGGTGGAAAAGTTACATTTTGAGCTGCATATTCTGCAGGGAGGTCAGACTGAGATGTTTAGGGCTCAGTGCGAGGGACCCAAAGGCAAACAAGCTCAATGTCCTTAACTGCTGGTTGTTGAGAGGATGCTTTCAACAGCCTTGACAAGACACCAGGGAGGGTCACAGGCAAACAAGCGAAGACAGGGGGGACTGTTGCCAAGGGGTACCTTGTTCCATACAATGCCCTTTGAAGCCCCCAGATCAGTCCAGAAAGCACACAGACAAGCTCTGAAGGCAAAAGTCACCTGTTGGTTGACCTAAATGTCATTAATTTTGGAGCGGTGCATTATGAGCCTCCCCGTAGCTTCCTTGCGGATGACACTGCTGTGTGCCTTATGGTAATAGTTGCCTGGTTACTTTTGCAGACACCCAAAGGCCACTTTTGCTACAGTGGTGACTCCTAGAGCTGCAGGACCCGATGGGCATCTGAGATGGAACAAAACTCTGGGTAGCTCCATCTTCAGACCATATCTGGCCCTGTTAACTAACTCAACCACTAAGCCAGATTCTATTCAGTTAATAAGCTGGGAAATGTTTTATCCAAGACAACAATCCAAGGCAGACTTGACCTCATGTCCACTGGAGCCAATATGTGATTCTTGTGTTTCACCCTTGACAAACCAAACACCCCTAGTCTTTCAGCCTTGTTATAGAATAGGCCCAGACTCAACCACAGCTGGAAGAGGACAGCTACGAGAGAAACACAACACTTCCTGAGCACTCTGTTCCCACCAAACACAAAGCCAAGATGTGTGTGGACAAGAACATCTCTCCTTCTGATCCTCTTGCCTCTTCCTCTCCACTGCTGGGATTCCAGACATATGTTATCGTGCCTTGTCTACATAGTTTTGGCGCTCAAATCCAGAGTTTCATGCATGCTAGGCAAGTACTCAGTTGAGACACATCTCCAGCCCAAACATTGCATGAATAATGAACGGACAACTGCCAAACTTTACCCTGTTCCCCTAAGAAAATCAATAGAGACCTGCACTTTCCTTTGTCAGGCAGGTGTTTGGGAACCTCTGGTTTCCCTAGGCTTGAGTGACAGTAAAGGAACCCTGCCTGTCTCATGCCTTGGTCTCCTTTCTCCCGTTTATACACTATATGATCTGCCATCCAATATGAAGATCATGCCACCCCTCTACTTAAAACCCAGAGGTGGCTCCCTGTTAGCTGTGGAGCTGACTCTCAATACCATTCTACAGTGACAAGCTGGCATGGGCCCCCTAAGCTCTCAGACCTCATCTCCCATCTTTTCCTCCTTCTCGGGGATGGCAGGCTGCTCTAGGCTCCTTCGTGTCCCTTTAAGAGTTTGGCCTTTAGCCAGGTGATGGTGATACATCCCTTTAATCCTAGCACTCAGAAGGAAGGGGAAGGCAGGCATGAGCTTTCTGAGTTTGAGGCCAGCCTGGTCTACAGAATGCGCTCCAGGACAGCCAGGGCTACAAAGAAAAGCGTTGTCCCAAAAACAGAGGGGGGGGGCAGGCTTCTGAACTCCTGTGCCTCTCAATCAGTGTTTCTCTATAAAGGCCAAGGTCCCCAAAGGTGTTTTGAAATTTGGGGGTGGAGTAATGGGGACTGAACCCATGTATGCGCTTGGCTGTTGATATATCAGTGAGCTACACCCTCAGTCTTCGTTTTTTTAAAAAAATATTTATTTATTATGTATACAATATTCTGTATGTGTGTACGCCTGTGGGCCAGAGGAGGGCACCAGACCCCATTACAGATGGTTGTGAGCTACCATATGGTTGCTGGGAATTGAACTCAGGACCTTTGGTAGAGCAGGCAATGCTCTTAACCTCTGAGCCATCTCTCCAGCTCCTCAGTCTTTGTTTTATATTTTACTTTGAGACAGGTTCTCACCAAATTACATAGGTCTTGAAATCAAGGTGGGCTTCCTGAGTATCTGGGGCTGCAGGCCTGGGCCACAGCCGGCATTTTGCTGGAATTATACTGTCCAGATCTGGGTCAGCCCATAAAACAAGGATTGCATGTGCCATGTGGCTGGACAATCCTGGAACTGAGGAGTGTATTAACAGGGACAGGACCTAGGAATGGAGTCTACTTTCCATAAAAGCACACAGTATGTTTTGCATAGTTTGGGTCCATCCCCCCTTCTAGAGACAGGGTCACATGTAACCCAGATTAGACTTGAACTCGGTATGTAGCTGAGGATGATTTGAACTCTTGATTCTCCTGCCTCCGCTCCCCAGGTGCTGGGATTCCAGGTGTGTCCTATTACTTCCAGCTGTAATTTGAATACTGTAAAGCGCTCCAGAAATAAAAACTCTCATTGTAAGTCAAGGGGCCATGACGTTTTGTCTGGAATCTCACCGCACAGTGCTTGCCACCTGATGTATTTGAAAGCACAACGATCGTGTGTTTCAAGTGGGGGCCATTCCTTTCAGAAGGCTGAGCCATCTTTAAGGTGCAGCCTTGCTGAAGGAAGTGGGGGTGTAACAGCCCTGTCTGTCCTGGAACTTGCTCTGTAGACCAGGCTGGCCTCGAACTCACAGAGATCAGCCTGCCTCTGCCTCCTGAGTGCTGGGATTAAAGATGTGTGTGAGGCCGGGTGGTGGTGGTGCACGCCTTTAATCCCAGCACTCGGGAGGCAGAGGCAGGCGGATCTCTGAGTTCAAGACCAGCCTGGTCTACAAGAGCTAGTTCCAGGACAGGCTCTAGAAACTACAGGGAAACCCTGTCTTGAAAAACCAAACAAAAAATAAAATAAAATAAAAATAAAGATGTGTGTGACCACCACTGGCTGGGGCTCGAGGTTTTATAGACTGGCCTCTCTACCTGTCTGCTCTTTGCTTGTGGACTACCAGTGTGGCATGATGGGCTGTAGCCCTTCTCACATCCGAGGCTGAACAAACCCTTCCTCCTTTAAGTTACCTCTTGTCGGATACTAAAGTAACTAACTATCACCTGACAATCTGAGCACCATCGTTCCTGCTAGTGACTGGTGCGGTACTGGTGGGTCGGTAGCTGCAGCTGCAGTGGGTGAGGCTGGCAGATGCTGCCTGTGGGTGGCAGCTCCATCCTGTCTTCTACTGTAATTGTGCCTGCTTATCTATTGAAATAAAATTAGTAAATTATACACTGCTTTCTTTTGGCTTATCTTTTAAGGTCATTATCATTTATTAAAACTATGAGTGTAGGAAGATGCTATTATCTATGAGTTTCTTTTCAAATTTGTTCCTGGAGGCCTTTGGGTATGAAATGAGATGTTATACTACCTACTGAGACTGTAAGCATGCCTTTGGCCCCTTCCTGTCATCTCTGTTCTCAGCTCAGTATCACAAACAGGCCTTCTCCATCCCATCTGAAACCCCTCCTTCATCACCTGGTTCCACATTATCCTGACCACTTTCTTACTTACAACGAGCTTAATTTGAAAAGACAGTATCTAACTGCTGTATACTATTTATTGCTATACATCAAGTGATCTGAATAACTAATGGTTTAAAATTATGCATCAGAACCAGGTGCACATCTGTGATGCCACCTACTCAGATGCCAAGCAGAAGGAGAGTGAGTTCAAGGCTAGCTTGGGCAACTTGGTCAGATTAAAAATTAATAGTAATAATAACTGGGTATGGTGATGTATGCCTTTAATCCTAGCACCCAGGAGGCAGAGGCAGGCAGATCTCTGAGCATTTGAAGTCAGCCTGATCAGCATAGTGAGTTTCAGGACAGACAGGGCCACAGAGAGAGATTCTGTCCCAAAATAAATAAATAAAAAGAATAACCTAAATGAAACCAGACATGGTAGTTCACACCTATGATTCTGGCACTCTGGAGAGCTGAGGCAGGAGAACTGATGCAAGTTTGAGGCCAGCTTGGGCTACATAGCAAGACACTGCCTTTAAAAAAAACTGTAAATAAAAAATGAACAAAAAATGAGGCATTATCATCTTATAGTTCCCATGGACTGGAAATTTGTGGCACTGTGGGCACTTCTCTTGGGAGGGTGAATTTCCAGAGTGGATGGAACCAGAACTGAGGAGGTTTTTTTTTTTTTTTTTGGTTTGGTTTGGTTTGGTCTGGTCTAGTTTGGTTTTTCAAGACAAGAATTTCTCTGTGGAACAGCCCTGGCTGCCCTGGCAATTTGGGTCATCAGGCTTGGCAGCAGGCATCTTTATCTGCTGAAGTCATCTCACTGGCCCGCCAGCAGCAGTCTTAATTGAACACTCTCCTTCCTCTAGTGCCCGGTGGGACTTTATTGTGTGGAGGCAATGACCTCTTTGCTCTTGGTGGACTAGGGGAGACTGCGGCTGCTCCCCTTCAATCCTGGGGGTCTAGGGCAGACTGTGGCTGTTCCCCTTCAGCCCTGGGGGACTAGGGGAGACTGCGGCTGCTCCCCTTCAGCCCTAGGGGAACTAGGGGTACTAGGGCAGACTGTGGCTGGTCCCCTTGATGCAGCCCTGGATAGACTGCTTCCTTGCCAGCATTTTCCTCCCTCTCTCCCAGTCCAGGTCAGTAATCACTGGCTCCTCTCCAGTTTGCCTTTTTCTACTACATGCTATCTGTGATCCCGTTGCTGTTTGTGCATCTCTCCCTTGTTCTCCGTCCCTGCCAGTCAATGTTCATTGCCAACTCGATTGGAGTTGGAATTGGAGTTGGATTCCCCTCTGTACGTTGTGAATATGTTTTATTGCCATTGGTTAATAAAGAAGATACTTTCAGCCATTGGCTTAACAGAGTAAAGTTTGGAAAATCCAAAAAGAGATGTAGAGAGAGAGTGTAGGCAGAGTCGAGGAGACGCCATAAGGCTGAAGGAGAAAGCAAGCTGAACACCTGACCCCATCTCTTGGCTTCCACTTACAAAAGCCTTCCACCTTCGCTTGAGGTCACTACTGTGCCTTCCCACCATGAACTGCATCCTCTCAACCTCTGAGCCAAAGTGAACCCTGTCAGAGGCCATGGAAATATATAGCATATGGCAACTGATTATTCAGATGTCAACCCAACAGAGGAGTGACTCTCTGATGGAGGTGAATCTTCTCCAGGAAAGGCATGCATGACCATTGACTCTGGAAACTGATGCTCATTTTTTGCTAAAATAGCTTGGTGTCTCCCCAAGACCTGCACTGTAGTGTGTAATCTCATGTGATGTATATATGTAATCTCATGATGACATCTATTATAATGGGCACAGGTGGTCAGGAAGATGACTTTTCATTAAACGGCATGATTTTGATATATAGAATCTATACTGGGACATGCCTCATAACTAGATCTATTTGTCCCATGAGGACTGTAGATACTTAAAAACCTATTTTATTCCTTTTGCTCAGACTAACTGCGCACAATTAGCTCATTTTTACCTCAGAAAAAGTTCAAACTAGACTAAAGGCTTTTTGTAAATTGATCAAAAGTTTAAAACTTTGCAGTTATGGGGGCTGGAGAAATGGCTCAGAGGTTAAGAGCACTGGCTGCTCTTCCGGAGGTCCTGAGTTTAATTCCCAGCAACCACATGGTGGCTCACAACCACCTGTAATGAGATCTGGTGCTCTATTCTGGCCTGCAGGCATACATGTAGACAGAACATTGTATACATAATAAATCTTTTTTTTAAGGATTTATTTATTTATTATGTATACAACATTCTGCCTCCATGTATGCCCGCACGCCAGAGGAGGCCGCTAGATCTCAGTACAGATGGTTGTGAGCCACCATGTGGTTGCTGGGAATTGAACTCAGGACCTCCAGAAGAGCAGCCAGTGATCTTAACCTCTGAGCCATCTCTTCAGCCCAACATAATAAATCTTTAAAAATAAATCTTAAAAAAATCTTTACAGTTATGCACAAGGTTAGAGTCACAGATGTCCAACCAAGGTCGCTACACAAAGCACTCTAAGAAAAACATGCTAATGTTTCGCTTGCCAAGTCTAACTGATAAAATACCTATGGACACTGTGCCACTGGGCTCTGATCACACTCTTACTCCTGAAACCTTGAAACCTTGGTTGCCATAGTTAATGGCTTGGCTCCTTATCACTTACCCAAAAGGTCAAAAGGAATGTGCTTTTGACCAATTAGAGGTAACTCTTGTAATCTTTTTCTTTTCTTTTTTAAGACAGAATTTCTCTGTAGCTTTTAGAGCCTGTCCTGGAACTTGCTCTGTAGACCAGACTGGCCTTGAACTCAGAGAGATCTGTCTGCCTCTGCCTCTGCCTCTGCCTCCCAAGTGCTGGGATTAAAGGCGTGTGCAACCCATCCAGTTTGTAAACTTTTTCATTGCTTCCAGGCCCACATAGAGAGAGAATTTTTAGGCTAGAGGAGAAGAAGCTAAGAGACACTAAAACTGGGACAGGAGAATTAGAATAGAGGCAGAACAATAAAGAGACTGATTTGGGAAAACACAGCATGACAGAGCTCATTCATTACGTTATGCCCAAAGTCTGGAACTCCGAGATACCACCATGAGACCAAATCTAATGCAAAAGCAAAGAATCTTGATTGTGAGTTAACTCAAGCCTTCCTGTCCATCTGGAGTAGCAACAACAGTAGCAGGAGCAGAGCAGGAGAGACCCCAAGTAGTATGGGGAGTGGGGTTTTATAGTAGGGAAAGTTTGGGGGAATTTCAAGTTTACAGGCTTGGGATTGGCTGCCTCCTGGGATGGTTCCTGCTGGTTGGCTCCTCCCATTTTAGGGAGGAGTCCATGATGTCATGGTTCAGGGAGAGGTTATGCCTGTATACTAGAGGTTACTACTTCCCTGGGCTGAGGTCCAGAAATGGTCATGGCATGTTTCTAGGCTAGAAGTTACTACTTCCCTGCTCAGGGATTGTAGTACTACGGCCTGGATCTCTTAGTTGCCCTCTAATACCCTAAGAAAAAAGTGCTTTTTTACTTGCTGTAGCGTCTGATATGAACCCTTTAGAGAATCTTGGGACTGGACCCCAAAGAGACTCGATAGAACCCTTCTTACCTTAATCTCTTTGTCAGATAGTTAAAGCAATAAGGGAAATAATTCATAGATTTTGTCCCTCTCTTCTCCTGAGGTGATTAAGTATGCAAACATGAGATCCAGATAAACAAAAACATTTTAACTTGGGTTATGGTTCGAATGAGAAATGTCCTGAACCTGGAGAGGTGTTTGGCATTTTGGAAAGTTAGGCTCATTCTGAAGAGAGTATCTCAGCGTTCACACAAGACAGAATCTAGCACCTTTTTGTTTTGTTTTCTTCCTCTTGCAGTAATGGATTTCTCCCTGGTCTCCCTTTCCTGAGTAATGTCCCCACATGGCAAGGAAGCCAGTCCTGAGGTCTGGTGTCTGGGCACACGCCTGACTTTCCAGCAGCCTGTCTGCTCCCTCCCTGGCATACACAGGCCCTCCTTGTCCTCCTGCCACGCTGGACAGCCTGTCTCCTTGGGCCCTTGGATGCCTGTTCCTGCATCGCTGCTTAGCTGCTTTCCCCACACCGAGAAACAGTTTCTTTGTTGTTTGTTTTTTTGAGACAAGGTTGCATTTCTTGTTTTAAAATTATAAAATAATATTAATATATTAGAAATATTTTAAGGCAGGCAGCAGTAGGTACACACCTTTAATACCAGCATATAGGAGGTAGAGGAGAGGTGGATCTCTAAGTTCGAGGCCATTGGGGTCCAAGTGTGCCAGTGGGGTCCAAGGGTGTTGGATCCCCTGAAGTTGGGGGACACAGGAGGCTGTGAGCTACCCAATGTGGGAGCTGAGAACTCAGGTTCTTTAAGGGCAGTACATGCTCTTTATGGCTGAGACAACGAGCCAACAACATATTTTAGTGTGCAAATATACCCCTCCATGCCCACTAGAGTTGAGAGCAGGCTCAAAGCAGAAACACCGCTGCGATAGGACTTGCAGATTTTCTTCAAAGTCAAGAGTGCGTCTGTTCTCATCACCCACCCATCTTTCCACCTGTCACGACTTGTCCCATCATCCATCTCAGCTGTGCTGTATTTGTGTGTGCCATCTGCACTGAGGACATGTTCAAATGTAGCTATTTCAGACATTGCAGAAGCCAGAGGTGTCACGATGTGGTTTTTGTTTGTCTTGGCAGGGCCTCTCCAGGGCTGCAGGAGCTGCCCCTGCACACAGTGTAGAATAGGAAGGGAGGGCGGTTTCTTACGAAAATGAGCTACTCTGTCAAATGAGAGGACACGTACGCCAGGAGCTGCTGCAGCCTCTACACCCCTGCTTCCACTGAACTTAGAACCCAATCCCCACCAACAATAACGATGATCAAAATGATAATTAACATTATGTCAATCCAGGTTGATTACCCCTTCATTTGATGGTTCCAAATTGAAACCATGCATTGTGTAATCATACAGACTTAACTCTCTCCGTTGTAACAGTGTTTCCCGTTTTTTAACGTGGGGGGGGACCTCTCTTTTAACTAATTCCTCCCTTTAAGACAATTGTCTCACCAAATCTGATGGTGATGGCAGTGGAGCCGAAGACCGTGCAGCACATCTAACTGGAGCACAGCCTGGCTGAGGACTGTGCAACTACTGGCGTGTAGCCGTGAGCTGAAGGCGTGTAATGGTTGCAATAACAGCCTGAGCAGGTGTCAAGGCAGCTACCTAGTGTGCCGGCATCAGTCCAAGGAAGGTGTATGGGGGAGCCCACAACCCACAGGGGAGAGGGAGCCGGCTGTCTGAGAAACAACAGGTTTGAAGAGTGGTGGGAGCCTGCGGCCGGAGCTGCCTAAAGCCAGAGTAAGTTTGCCTGCAACATTTGAAGCCCATTTGAAGCCCACAGGCCTCTGGCGCTTGAGGCCTGTGGAGTTAGCTTCAGAGAGGCTACAACAAAAAAATTCCAAACTCGCTCAGAGGCTTGGGGAAAATTGGGAGAAAAGCTTAACAGGTGAGGCGGTAACTCCGGAGGGACCCCCTGCGTGTAGTTCCGCTGTGTGCCAGTGGCTGCAAAGCCATAGGCAAGCAGCCTTTTGGTGAATTCATGCCCTAAAGTTGGACACTAGATATTGCATGAATTCTAATTGGTCTTAATAATAAAAACCCAGAGTCAAACATTAGAGGGTGAAGGCTGGAAGATCAGAGAAGCAGAGCAGCCAACCACTAGAGTTCTTACCTCTACAAAATCCTCAGCCAAAAAGGGGCTGAGCTCCTATCTCCTCCCCCCTTTATTCCTCTCTCTGCCCAGCCATATCACTTCCTGTCTGTACAGACCTCCAGACCTCTATGGTTAACTAGTGGCTAGCTCTGCCCTCTGATCTTCAGGCAAGCTTTGTCAGAGTACAAAGAAGATATCAACATCCAGTTCTGCCTAGACCAGGCCTTGTGCACACTAAGCTACTGAGAACAGTGAACCGCAGGTGACAGTGGCACAGCACAATCGCAGGCCACTTATCAACGACCCCACTGCCTAGGCCCAGTCACACCCACAGCATTCTCAGGGGGAGACAGTTACTATAGCAACTCTGCTACCTGACCATGGACCACTTTCTCCCTCTCAGGTGCACTTCATCTAACTTCTTCAGCACTGGACCGGACTTTTTGGATGAAGTACCATAGCTCTTCAGAAAGGCTTCAAACACAGCCTCGGTGTGGGGGTGGGTGCTGAGGAAGGCCTTCTCCAGGACATAGAGGTCGACGCCTTTATCTTCCGGCAGTCCCGAAACTAAACTCAGCCCCAAGTCGATGAGCACGATGTGCAGCTGCTCCAGGGGCCGCTTCAGGAGCATGTTAGAGGTGGTGAGGTCCCCGTGAATGAGGTCTTCGTCATGCATTCTAGCCAGAACCTGCCCGATTCTCCTGGCCAAGCCCAGGAGGCACTGGGGGTCTTTTTTGGTCACCATAGTGGATTGGATATAATCTCGAACAGTCACCGAGTCTTCGATTTCTTCCATATATAAGCAGTTAGAAGCATAGTCCATGAAGAAGACAACCGGGGCAGCTATCCCTGCAGTGGACACACAGGTGCTAGTGAGAGCATCTGTATGAAGGAGGCGTCACCTGCTCAGGTAGGGCCAGTTTTCCAGTCTAAATCTACTTACTCTGGAGCAGGGTTGAGGAATACAGTGGGAATGATAGAACTTAACCAGAAGCTTGCCCAAGCCCTGTCCAAGTCCTGCCTAAGCCCTGCTCTACCCCTGCAGGACTATGGCCCAGCCCAGGGTGCATCTGCAAGTGTCGAAGCTTGCTCCTCTTTCTCAACTCATTTTAGGACTGGAATTCATTGCTACTCCCTTAAAAAAACAAAGGAAACAAGAATCCAGAAAGGAGAGCACCCTCCAGTCTGAGCAGCTACCTGACTAGCAGGAGGCTAAGCAGCAGGTCATCTCACAGACCCATCTTCTTCCCAGGACAGGCAGGTTCAAATCCCAGTTCCCTCCTTATTAGTGGTGAAACCTCAAGGTTCCATTAGCTTCTCTATATCTCGGTCTCCGATACTGTAATGTGGTGACAATAGCTCCAATTAACTCCAGGAGTCTCTCCTGAATGCCAACCTCGTCCAGGACACTTTCCTAGACACTGGAGACCTGTCGATGGGGATCAGGGTAGCCACCACCTCTGTCTGCTAAAACTTACAAAAGAAGGTGAAACAGAAAATATGGACAGTACTTTATAGTACTTTATAGCTCCATTGCGTCTGCTAGGACAGGAAAGTGCTGGCCTGTTCACTGCTGAGCTTCCCAAGGCTCCTGGCACCTATCAACCACTAAGGAGAAAACCGAAGGAGTGTAAAAGAGAAAGGCCCAGATCCCAGCTACAAAGCTAGGACACTTGGTTGTCTGCAGAACTTTGGGCATTTTCCCTCTTTGTGCCTAGTTTCTCTGGAGGACAAAGCTTTCTCGCAGGGAAGCAAAAGATGTTTTAAAGAAAAAATAAACACCCAGGAATAGTGGCTCACGCTTTAAATCCCAGCACTTGGGAAGCAGAGGCTGGCAGATCTTTATGGTTCCAGACCAGGCGAGGTAGTGAGGTCCAAGAAAGGCACAACAAACAAAAAAGAAACTATTATGAAGTCTGACGTTTATTGAATGCCATGGCAACATACAACCGTGATGTACATCCTGAGATGCGGCCTCGACTATGATTTCACATTACAGCTGAGGAAACTGAGGCAAGACAACTTACTAAAGGGCCACACGGGAAGCAGCACGGGTAGAATCTGAATCCGGCAAGCCTGGCTCCAGATACGCGCCTGTCAGGGCACCTGGTACTTTTTGTTTGTTTATTTTTCGAGACGGGGTTTCTCTGTGTAGCTTTAGAGTGTGTCCTGGAGCTTGCTCTGTAGACCAGGCTGGCCTCGAACTCACAGAGATCCTCCTGCCTCTGCCTTAAGAGTGTTAGGATGAAAGGTGTGCTCGACCACCTCCCAGCCAACATCAGTGCTTAAAACTACAGGTCCCCGAGACCAGCCTGGTCTACAAGAGCTAGTTCCAGGACAGGCTCCAAAGCCACAGAGAAACCCTGTCTCGAAAAAACAACAACAACAACAAAAAAAAACCCAAAAAACTACAGGTCCCAAAGCTAGACAGAGAAACAACAGCAGCAACAGCAACAATTAAACAAAAAACAAAAACAAAAACCCTATCAAATGGAGAGGGGACTACAGCAAGCAGAAACGGGGAAACTGAGGCTCCATGCGCTAAACGACACGTTCAAAGATAGCTACGGAGCAACAAACCAAACAGAAAGGCGTCCCGTGCGACGCCGGGAGTCCTTAAACACTGCCGTCTGGTCCCGTCTCCCGGGTCTCGGAGCCCTATGCAGTCCCGTCCCGTCCCGTCCCGTCCCGTCCCGTCCCGTCCCGTCCTGTCCGCATCATCTCCCGGGCCTCGGAGCCCCGTCCACCCCCGTTCCGTCCGCCTCACCCGCTCGGCGACAGAGGAGCAGCGCCCGCGCCTCCCGCACCGTCCTCCGCCGGCCGACCCGCGAGCCTCGGCGCCCTGCTGCACCAGCTCCAGGCCGCTAAGAACGAGCCGGCTCTGCCCTCCCGCTCCGAGGACTGCTCGACCTCCGCCTCCGGTTTGTCCCCCGCAGCGTGGCTTGCGCTCGCTTCGGAAATCGTCGCTTCCGAGCCACACGACACAGCCCCCACCCCTCTTCTGCTCTGCCCAACCTTTCCTTGCTCTGGCTTTCCAGACACGCGACTTGGCCCTTCCCGAAGCTCTTCTATCTCCGTGACCGCTCGGCAACTTTCGGTCAACAGCGTCTCACTTTCTGCTTTCTCCAGAAGTCGGTTGGTGATGCTCAGACTTTGGGAGCCGGCTCCAAGTTGGAGACATTTTAGGGTCTCCCTCCCCTCTACTACCCTACCCTTCTCTCCTTTCTCTCTCCTTACCCTTCTCCCCTCCTTTTCTTTTTTTCTTCTTTTTTGAGCAGGGTCTCAGTGTGTAACCCAGGTTAACATCGAACTCATGATCTTCCCACTTCAGTCTATGGAAACATTCTCTTTAAACCAGGTGGGAATGAACAGGACCAAGGAAAAACACCCTGACCCTGACTTGGGAACAGGGATTGAAATCCCACTAATCCTAGATATTCCTGAGTATAAAACCCCACCCCACCAACCCCTGACCATGTAATCCCACCAATCCCTGAGCCCCTGTGCACAAAAATCCACCAACCCCAGCCACCCTGGAAAACTCTGTAAACCCCCCCAAGCTTCCCAGAAATCCTATAAAGTTTGCTAAAGCCTCATCCCAGAGGCAGCCACCCTCCTGAATTCTTCCTTCCCCCCCAAAAAATCTCTTGAGTGAGGTTTGTTGTGTGGTATGACATTTTTGACTGAGCTAAGCCCAGCTGTAACAACTTTCTCTGGAGCCTGAGCCAGGGCAGAGCTAAGTAGAATGGTAACAGTTCCCTAACTGAGCAGAGTTGTTACAGGCAGGGGAACTTAAGCAGAGCTGTTAACACTGTAGCTGGGGAAACTTTTCCTTAAGCAGAACAGAGCTGTATGTAACACTTTACTGGACCTGAGCAGAGCTGTAGCAACGTCCCTGGAAAACCTTCCCCTGCCCTGCCGGGCAGAGCTGTTAACAGCAGGGAAACCTTTCCCTGGAGCAGAACTGTAAGCTGCTATGCTTACAGTGACTTTGTGGCATTCCTTGCCTCCCGACTGCCAGGATACATCACTGTCCAAGCTGCAAAGCTTACAGGGTAGAAGGGACTAGGTAGAGCTCTCTACCCAGATGCCACCAGTGTCTGGCATCAGCGTGACAGCAGCCAGCACCATCCCTCTGTGTTCAGTTTCCTCATCTTTAAAATGAGGATGATGCCGGGTTCTGCTGGGGCCAGGGTTTATCAGATTAAAAGAAGAGGGTGATTATGCAATGCCAGTGGACAGGGGCCCTCTTCACATGGCCTCTGACCTCCCTGCATCTGCCCTGTGCTCCTTGTGGTCCTGTTGAATATACAGAAGAGAAGCCCTTTGGACCAGGTTGCTATGGCACCAGCATCCTGGCTCTGTGGTCACTGGGTTTCGTTCACACTCATGACGGGACCCTTTCCACACATCAGACCCTTTGTGTGGGCTGAATGTTTTCCAGTAAAGCTCACCCAGAACCGATTCCCTTTATATCCCCCAGTGCTCGTTTGTAGCTTCATTATCATAACTGTTTGCGTCCACACGGCCATTACTATGGTGACCAAAACCATCTGAACCCTTTGCCTTAGAAATCTACAGTGCAAAGATGCTGACCAGAGCCAGGCTTGCTAAGTCAGACTGGGTTTAGCTCTTTAAACCTGAATAAAATATTCAATGACTTGTCACTGTGCTGAGGATAAAGTACCTACACCTTAATTCAGCCCATGAGGCCCTGCATGGGTGAAGAGTCTTAGAGACCCTTCCCTCACCAGACTGCTGCCCCCTATCCTCTGCCGAGAGGGCAGAATGTCTCAACATTGAACTCAGTACACCGAGAGCTGAGCCAACGTGCCCAGTACTGCTGGTACAGTGAAGTACAGGGCAGGGCATCTTGTATTATTTACCACCGCAGCAACAACCAAATGACACGCTTAAACGCCAGGGGAAATTATGCTAGACACAGACACATGGGGGCTCATGTAAGGCCATTCAAACTTCTATCCAGATGCTGCTCAAATCCTCCCTCTTCTCTGCCAGCTCTTTCCCCAATGGGAGTCACCTGAGGAACCGGCACCTGCTATTTACACCCCTCAATAGAGGTGACCCTCCTTCCTCAGTTTTCAATGGTGGCCATCAAAGTCCCTGAACACTTCTCACAGTTCTGGAGATCAGCAGTGTGGGTTGAATCTCCCTGGGGGAAAGGCCAATGTTGTAAGGAAGGCCGCTTGGCAGCTCGGACCCATAATAATCACACAGAAACTATATTATTTGCAATACTGTTTGGCCAATAGCTTAAGTGTATTTTTGGTTGACGCTTACATCTTATATTAACCTGTCTCCACTAATTTGTGTATCACCATGAGGCTATGGCTTACTGGGTAAAGTTCCACCATTTGTCTCCAGTGGGGTGACATGGCTTCTCTCTCACTCTGTCCTTCTTTCTCCCAGCATTCAGTTTAGTTTTCCCCGCCTATCTCTGTTCTACCCTATCACAAGCCCCAAAACAGCGTCTTTATTAACCAATGGTATTCACAGCATACAGAGGGGAATCCCACATCAGGCCAAGGCCAAGGTGCTAACAGTACTATCTCTTTCTGGATGCTCTGAAGACCATGTTTCCTTACCTTCTCACCTTTCTCCTTTTTTTTTTTTTTTTTTTTTTTGGTTTCTAGTGCCTGGTAGCCTTCCAAGCATACAGGAGGAACTTGATAGATTCAAAGAACAGATGGAAGCCAGGCGGTGGTGGCGCATGCACGCCTTTAATCCCAGCACTCGGGAGGCAGAGGCAGGTGGATCTCTGAGTTCAAGGCCAGCCTGGTCTACAAGAGCTAGTTCCAGGACAGGCTCTAGAAACTACAGGGAAACCCTGTCTCGAAAAACCAAAAAAAAAAAAAAAAAAAAAAAAAAAAAGAACAGATGGATAAAGAAAACAAGGAAACATTCGGCTCTGGTATGAATCAGGTCCTGCTTATCAGCACACCTTTACCTGCTCCACACTGTTGGTTCATAGATGCACACACATCCCAGATGGCCTTGAACTCAGAGATTAGCTTGTCGCTACATCCCTAGTGCTGAAATTAAAGGTCTGCACCACCACACCTGGACCAGAGAAATTCTTTCTTATTAGGAAAGTAAGCTACGGGAATGTGAGTCTGGGCTACCCCAGAAACCTGCCTGACAACAGGCAGGGAGGATTACTGTGTGCTGACAATGCTCCTTGGGACTGGATACAGCTGTGCCTGAAGCAGGTTTCAAACACAAGTGAACCAAGGAATTTCTACCTTTCTTCCATCACTTTACATCTCTCTTACTTGCAATTTAGAGCATGTCATCTCCAGGACGACAGACAGGTGGGCCAGCGCCCTTGACAGATGAAAGAGAGAGACCACAGCCTCACATAAGTGAGGGAAGTTGCCCGTGGGCCGTACCGGAGGCGATCCGAGTTGCAGTGGAAGTTCCAGGTGTCAGCCCAGCGGAAGGGAATCCTCTGATGGGCCGATCTCGTTTAGGCAAGTCCACAGAACTACAGACCCCCAAAAGAACGTCTTTTGCTTCTGCTGCGCCTTTACGTGTTTGCTGTGGCTCTCTTTCTCTGGTATCTAGCATGGTGTGAGCGCATGTGGGGAGGCCTCCACTGCCTGTGATATAGTGTGTTTATCTCTTGGAAACATCCCATTCTACTGGGTATTTTTACCTGTGGATTGTCAAGAAGACGACCCCTACCTAAGCTGTACTGTCTAATTTGATAATAATAATGATAACCTGTGCAGAGTTTTGAGGAATAAAAATAAATACAAGGATATGTTTCACAGTCAGGGTCTGTGAGTCTCACGTAAGAAGACACATGGATTGTCGCTCAAGTTAATGACTAACAGTTGAATCCCCAAAGCCCAGCTGGTTTAAATTCTATTTACCTTAATGTCAGGAGATGTGTTCCCAGGTCTCAGGGGGCATCACAGCTGGAACAAAACTGTGAAAACAGCAAAGTTAGACTAAGATGTTTTGCTAAATAACTTCGAGGTGAAAAACCCAAGAAGACAATCTCAAGTTTCAGAAAGGCACACAGTTGAATGCGGGACTCTTTAAGGTCAGGGAACAAGAACAAAGCAGCCCAATTATTAATGGCTGACGTACTCTCCTTGCTAGGTTTGGTTGATGACCAGGGGTGATGATTAATTCCTTATACCCATTTCTGTCTTGGGGGCCAGCCATGATAGGCTAAGCATGGACAGGTCACCCAGAGGAAGTTATTTCCAACCATTATCACCTGCCAGAGTAGAACTCTGGTCCTCAGTAAATTTAATGAGGCCAGAGTCTCAGTAGTTTACCCTGAAGCAATACCTGGTAGCAGGAAAGAAGCACAAGCTGAGATAACCCCACCACCGCCCAAGAGCAGACCATTAAAAAAAAATGCCACCTGCTGTCGATAAGCTCACCTGCCAGCGCACCTCACCAGGACATCCCTAGACAAATGTCAGCCAATCAGGGGTCCTAAACCTCAGAGACCCCTCATCCCCACCCTTACTACTATAAAAAGCCAATTCTACTTGAGCTCAGGGATCTCTGGTTATTCCAATAAGTTGGAGACACGGAGAGATCAAGTTTGCAAACGATTAAAATAAAGGCTCTTTGCTTTTACTTATGGGACTTGGTTTCCTTCTTGGCTTTTGTGGGGACTTTGCAGATTTGGGCATAACACTGTCCTCAATATCCTGATATAAAAAACTATTAATGAATGGATATGCACCCTAAAGATTTAAAGCAGAGCTCACTGATTCTTTTTCATATATAAAAGTTTGGGTTTGGGCTGGAGAGATGGCTCAGAGGTTAAGAGCATTGCCTGCTCTTCCAAAGGTCCTGAGTTCAATTCCCAGCAACCGCATGGTGGCTCACAACTATTTGTAATGAGATCTGGTGCCCTCTTCTGGCCTGCAGGTGTACATGCAGACAGAACGTTGTATACATAATAAATACATAAAATCTTTAAAAAAAGTTTGGGCCGGGCGATGTTGCGGCACACGCCTTTAATCCCAGCACTCGGGAGGCAGAGGCAGGCGGATCTCTGTGAGTTCGACACCTGGTCTACAGAGCTAGTTCCAGGACAGGCTCCAAAGCCACAGAGAAACCCTGTCTCGAAAAACAAAACAAAACAAAACAAACAAACAAACAAAAGTTTGGGTTTGTGATTTCTTTAAGACTCTTTATAAGATTACCTTTCAGGATAAGTAATAAAGTAATTGGCCCTTTCTTTGTAACTGCAAAATGCAGCCTGCCAGTAAGAGACCTGACAAGAACTCCTTGCTTGCCACATGGTTATTCTGTAACAAGTTGCTTGGGTATAAATGTATGTGGGTTCTTGAGATAATTTGTTTTCCACCTACAATACATATAACGTTTAAGCATGTGAGGGAGATGAAAGCATGTTTTTATCTATAATCATTCACTTGAAAAGTGGAACGCAACTGTTTGACTCCGTACTGCCTGGAAGATACTGCTGGGGTACAAAAGCTGTAAAGCAACATGAGCTGAGAGAGAGAATAGAGAGAGGATAAAGAAGAGCAAGAATAAAAAAGGAAAATATCAAGAGCGTGAGTGTTTCTTTCCTAACCCCCCTCAGATAGAAAAATTTAGCCTCGCTGACTTCGTGGATTCCTATCAAAGCCCTGTGCTGCTGGAGGCTGGTGCCCCAGACAGCAGTAGGAAGTGTTACAGAATTTGTGAGCCCTGGAAAAGACTATAGACTCAACCCAATTATAATTAAAAGATTTATTGATTAGCTGCTAACAGGACCAACAGTCTCTGAGCCAAAGTTGAGATTGCTGTGAAGGAAGAGTGTGGCAGTTTGAAAGAAAATGGCCCCAAAGGGAGTGGCACTGGTAAAAGGTGTGGTCTTGTTGAAGTGGGGGTGGTCTTGTTGGAGTAGGTGTGGTCTTTTTAGAGAAGTGTGTCACTGTGGGGGGGAGCTTTGAGGTCTCTTTTCTCAAGCTTCACTCAGTGTGACAGTCAGTTAACTTCCTGTTGCCTGAGTCAAGATGTCCGACTCTGTTCTGGCACCACATCTGCGAGCACGCTCACTGCCATGCTCCCCACATGATGTAATGGACTAAGCCTCTGAAACTGTAAGCAAGCCACCCTAATTAAATGTTTTCTTTAGAAGAATTGCCATGGTCATAGTGTCTCTTCACAGCAATAAAAACCATAACTAAGACTACCTAAGAGGTATGGGAGGGACTCTTAAAGGGGAAAACCACATGAAGACCTTCGTTATCTATGCAAGCAAGCAAAAACTGTTCTGTTCTGCCAAGTGAAGATGTTAAGGCAATTCAAAACAATCTTTGGGGGCTGGAGAGATGGCTCAGAGGTTAAGAGCACTGCCTGCTCTTCCAAAGGTCCTGAGTTCAATTCCCAGCAACCATCTGTAATGGGGTCTGGTGCCCTCTTCTGGCCTGCAGACATACACACAGACAGAATACTGTATACATAATAAATAAATAAATATTTAAAAAAAAAACAATCTTTGGGTATTTGTGCAAGCAGATCACAAAAGCGAAAAAAAAAAAGCAGTTAGTCATATCACAAGTCATGGCTGTTGTTTTGGGTGGCCTCACTGAGTCAAAGTTACTGAAACTTTTCTTCTAGACACCAGAGTCAGAGACAAATGGCTGGTGGGTACCGTTTATAGCTAGCATAAAACAGCTTCTTTAGCCATAAATTCCCCACTGGCCCTAGGTCATATGAATCAGATTATTGATTCACATTTACGTAGGGGTAAAGGTTGATATTCTAATTATTAAGCAATGCAATCAGATCTCAGCTCCCATCTTGAGGGACCCTTTTTGTAACTCTCTGATTTTAAGAGGTGTTTGTAATACTGAAGGTGCCTGGAAGCCAGCATGAGCTTTGGTACGCTAATAGGTACCATAGACATCCCTTTGTTTTCTTTTGGCAGTGATAGGGAAAAGGTTTCTTTGGTAGAAGGAAACTGCTTTCCTTTGAAACTAACCTTCCAGCCTTTTGTTTATGATAAGGGGGTGATATGTAGTCTCTTCTGTAACAGCTTCTCTGATGACCTAGGACAGTGTTGTCAGGCCCAGGAAGGCTGGAATGCTGGTCAAAGTCCTGGAGTGGGCAGGGTACATCTAGTTTGCCGTCCAGGTTTTGTTGTGTCATACGAGGCTAGTGAAGTATATAGGTAGCTTTGGAGCAGTCTGGAATGCTGGTCCAAAGCTGGGGCTCAAGCTGGTATGAAATATTGTGATAAGCATCTGGTTTACATTGGCCAGGACTTGGTAGTTTTGGAGGCCCTGAGGCTGGTGTGTTGCCGCAGTTTGCACTCTTTAGTTGATGGAAATCTGCTGGGACAAATATATAAACAAGGAACAGAAGTTAAAGTGTAGGAACTTAAAGGAAAATCTTACATTTGGAAGCCTATTATCTGGTAGTCAGGGAAGAAGAGGAGTCCCAAGATAAGGGGAAGAGAGAGAAACCCCATCCTCAGGGGTAGACAGTGGGGAAATTTAAGCTGTACTAATCTGGAGTCCACTTGACCTATGAGAGGGATCCAAGTCTTATGACTCCCTCGATTCCTTGAGCTTACATGAATTTTACATGATTTTTTTTACAAGAAGCGATAAAAGTTTTACCACTGTTTGTAATCTGTGCTAAAATCTACCTCGTAGAAAAGGCAGGTTACAGGTGTCTGTAACAGTTGTAACAGTTGGAGTAGGCTCACACATCTGAGTCATAGCAAAAGCTATGGAATTTGGGTTAAAAAGTATGAACATTTTTTCCTCTGTCCAGAGAGCCAGATATGTGTAGATTGGACAGAGATGTTTTAGTCTGATGAGAAGCACCTTTAAGTCTATACTTTGAAGACATCCAAAGGAAATTTAAAATCTTGAGCTGGTGACTAACTAGTAAGTAATAAGAGGTCTACCAGCTTGTCATAACTCCATTGATCAATATTAAAAACCCTGAAATTTTGAATCTTATTATAACAACAGCATAGAAGGGGGAAAGAAATCTGAAATATTTCCCATTTTTTACATCATAACATAAATAATTTTTATACCTTTTAAAATTGTATTTATATACTTTAAGTCATTTTCTTAGACCCTCATAACTTACTTAAACTTTTATATCCTCAAACTTTTATATACCTTAAATTATTTTCTTAGACCCAGATAACATATTTAAGTGTTTATATTCTTAGACCTTTAAAACTTGCATCCTAAATAATTTTCCTAGACCCTCACAGCATTTAGAAAACACAGATCTCTTTTAGTGTGAAGCCTGTCAGTGAGTAAACTGTATGAGTCTTTTCCAGCAAGAGACCTAGTAGCCCTAGAAAAAGCAAAAGTTGACTTTTACAAATGACACGGACTGACAAAGCAATTGGGTACTTGCTGTCTCTAAACTAATAAAGCTATAGTTGGCCACCAACATCCTCAGAGATCTGAGAAGATAAAATCTGAGCAGAAAGTGTAATTCCAGTAGCCTATATGTCAGTTAAAATGACAGAGATTTGCCCATTACCTAGATGGTCACCCCACCAGGCTCCTGTGGTGTTGAAGGCTTCGTTGGGAGCAGAGGTCCCAAGGCAACATCAGTCTTCAGCCTCCAGGCCTAGCTGATCTGAGAGGCTTTCCTGTGGAGGAGAAACTTGGGGGACTGGTCTTACTTTGTCTAGGCAAAGTGGGACAATCAGCTCTCTGATGTTCTGCTTGTCCACTGTTTGGACTGACTCTTGGTGGTAGATGAGGCATTTGCAACAGTTTTTCCCAGGGGTTAGCAATACCATATAATACAGGTGGAGTGGTTGTGCCCCACCATCTTCTTTGGAGACCCTGGGATCACCACTAGGATCTGGGGTCTCTCTATCATAGTAAACTTTTTTCTTTCTTTCTTTCTTTTTTCTTTTTCTTTTTTTCTTTTCAGTGTTTTAAGACAGGGTTTCTCTGTGTAGCTTTGAAGCCTGTCCTGGCACTCACTCTGTAGACGAGGCTGGCCTTGAACTCACATAGATCTGCTTACCTCTGCCTCCCAAGTGCTAGGATTAAAGGTTGTGGTGTACGCCACCACAACCTGGCCATAGTAAGCTTTTTCCATTAAACATTTTAAATGCTATATTCAGCAGATCTCTGACAAGTTTGAGGACCGTTATTTATTAAGTATATCTGAACTAAACAAACTTTGCTTGTTTTTAGTTATTTGCTTCAGGCTTAACCTTGAAAACATATGCAGAAAGCTAAGCAAAGCTTGTCCCTGAAAATGAATTACATTTGTACTTAGCACTATTACAAGCATAGTCTGAGCACATTAACGGATCTAATCATGTATAAGATGACCAAACAATAACTTGCACGTTCTAATTATCCTTAATAGGCTGTAAGAAACTAGCAACTTTCATAAAATTAGAATTATACAGTCTTATTCCTGTTACATTTTGGTGTTAAAAATTATAATTTCTGAATTGAAGCTCTCTTAGAATCAAAATAAAACTTTAAATTATAAATATAGCCCATAGAGAAACTGGAAATTTTATAAAACAATGAATATCACCCACAGAGAAATTGGAAACCTTATTTTTTTAATTCCTTTATAGTACACCATTACAGAGTATTCTTTCTTTCTTTCTTTTTTAAAGTTTTTTTTTTGAGATAGGGTTTGTTGTTGTTGTTTGTGTGTAGCTCTGACTGTCCTAAAACTCTGTCAACCAGGCTGGCCTCAAACTCGGAGATTCACCTACCTCTGCCTCCCAAGTGCTGGGATTAAAGGTGTGCACCATTATAGCTTGGCTAGTTTCTTCTGTGACTTAGTTTATCCAAATGGTTAAAGCTTAATAAAGTTAGGAAAGACAAAGAGGCTAGACATATATCTATCTAGATAGATAAATAGATTTATTTGTTTTTGAGACAGGGTTTCTCTGTAGTTTTTGGAGTCTGTCCTGGAACTTGCTCTTGTAGACCAGGCTGACCTTGAACTCACAGAGATCCACCTGCCTCTGCCTCTAGAGTGCTAGGATTAAAGGTCTGAGCCACAACCACCTGGCTAGACATGTATATTTTTAAGTGAATTATTGTTAATCAGAGTAGACCTTGGAATTTATAAACCTTATTTGTCAATACATATTATTATACATATGTTTTTATTTACAAATTTCAGAACAAAAATCATTATATAAAAATCTGTCTGCCGAGTGGTGGTGATACATACCTTTAATTCCAGCACTCAGGATGTGAGTTCGAAGCCAGCCTAGTCTACAGCGTGAGTTTCAGGACAGTCTCCAAAGCTACAGAGAAACCCTATCTCGAAAAACCAAAAAAGAAAAAAAAATTCTTGCTGGGCAGTGGTGGCACATGCCTTTAATCCCAGCACTAGGGAGGCAGATGCAGGCAGAGTCTGAGGCCAGCCTGGTCTACAGAACAAGTTCCAGGACATCCAAGGCTACACAGAGAAATCCTGTCTCGAAAAAAAATTGAACTAGCATGAGACATAACAGTAACAAATAAGTTTACCACCTATAAGAAAGTTTTTCCTAAGGGGGTGTTAGACAAGAACACTACCTTCCGCTCAGCCTCTCAGGAGACACGTGACAGTTTGAGCCACTCCCTGTGTCACGAGGTTGAAGCCGCACTTGGTTAAGGTAGTGTCTCCCAGTTCTCCCTCACTGTAATGCGAGCTGTTCTCTGGTGCAAATTATGGTATTTGAGAGACCACACCTGGGGACTGAACACCTTGTGACCTAAAACTCTTTTAGCCAGTGACATGGCAGGGCTCTTGACTTTGGTTTGCTCCTCTGAAAAGCAAGGACGACGCCCCCTCAACTGCTGGTCTTGAGGACCGGTGCTTAGAGCACAGTGGACACTCCATAGTAGTTTAAAAAGAATGAAGTCTTTAAAGAGGGGGTAAAATTGTTATGAGTCAGGCATTTACACAGACCTGCTCTTAGGGACCCGGTAGGACACAGCAACAGCAGCAGCCAAGATGTGGTACTGTAGCTACTGTAGCCACTAAGTAGAGCACTCTCCCTATGCGCATGCGCTATATCCCATTATAAACGGCAAGCCCTTCTTGACCTCCTTCTCTCCTTCTGGGTTGGCTCAGAGGCCGTCTCTGCACCTCCCCCAGTAAACCTCCCTTGTGACTTTGCGATACTCCTTGGCTCCAACTTCCCAAGGTTGCCTTCTGCCACTAAACTATTACAAAAATAATATTTTTTTAAAAAGTCACAAAAAGATGAGAAATACATTAACACAATGGAGTACTACACAGCAGAAAAAATAATGACATCTTGAAATTTGCAGGCAAATGGATGGAACTAGAAAATATCGTATTTCTGGGCAGTGGTGGCACAAGCCTTTAATCCCAGCACTCAGGAGTCAGAGGCAGACGGATCTCTGTGAGTTCGAGACCAGCCTTGTCTACAAGAGCTAGTTCCAGGACAGGTTCCAAAGCTACAGAGAAACCCTGTCTTGAAAAACCAAAAAAAAAAAAAAGAAAGAAAAGAAAAGAAAAGATCATATTGAGTGAGGTAACCCAGACCCAGAAAGACAAATATAATATGTACTCATTTATAAGTGGCTTTTAGACATAAAACAAAGAAAAACCAGCCTACAATTCACAATCTCAGAGAACCAAGACAACAAAGGGGACCCTAAGAGAGACATACATGGATCTAATCTACATGGGAAGTAGAAAAAGACAAGATCTGAGTAAATTGGGAGCATGGGGATCATGGGAGAGGATAGATGGGAACAGGGGAGGAAGGGAAGGGAGCGGAGAAAAATATATAGCTCAATAAAAACAATAAAAAAGAAAAAATGTAGAGAAACCCTCAGGGCCAATCTTCTGAAGGAAGAAGAACATTATGCATGTGGGAAAGGCAAGAAGGAAGAACCCAGAACCCCCCCCCCCCCTTTCATCAGAGCAGGCTAAACCGCTTTAGTGACTCACTGTTATGTGACAGAATGAGGCACAAGCTACAGAGGCATTGCAGCAACTTCCCTCAAGGCCTGGGCACCAGGCAGCCTGCAGCGTGGGAGCTGATCAGTCTGTGTTGTTTCAGTATCTGGGTGGGAGGGGTGTTTTGTTGCATGGTGGTTGTGTTGTGTGCTGTGAATAACAAGATAACATGCCTGACATTGAGTAGATAAAAATTAGAAATCACTTGAAAAGAAAAAGATGAGAATTACACAGGACAGCTGGATCTTGGTATGGTGCTTTGTTAACTTTGAATTTTAAAATGCTAATGAATAGAGAATGACAGCCTCTGAGAGACATTGGATTGTGGAAGGGACTGCTGAATTAAAGCAATATATATATATATATTATATATATATATAATATATATATATATAAGGGATTTCTTGGCTTCAAAATGGAAGTCAGACGGTATGTTGTATTGGGGGAGAGGTTTTGCTTTTGTTTCCACGGGAAATGAAAAGTGATGGATTCTTTTAAAGTTAATTGAGACCAGATTTGACTAGGGAAGACCTCCTAAGAATCTTGGTGCAGAGATGAGGGAAAAAGCCAAGAAAGACCACAAGACAGGTGACATATAAGTTGATCCCTCAACATGGGAACAGCTCTGATACTCGATGAGACATGACAAATCTTGTTGGTTGCAGAGTCCCCATGAGTTATTACATACTGTCCTTTCATATGGTACAAATAGAGCTTTATATTACAGTTTGCTTATATAGTCCAAACAAACTTATAAAGTTAACAGATGCCTTTTATCTGCTCAGACATAAAACAAAAAAAATCATCTTTAACTGACTTGTGAACACTACACATTCCATACTTATGTTAATGCAGATAAATTTGTTGCCTTTAAAAGTTTGTGTGTTTTCAGAACAAAAGACCAGACACCAACAAAGACAAGTAACCAGGTGATCTAGCCTCTCAGAATGCCTCTGCTGCAGTTTCCTCAAAAGCTGCTAGCTGAGATGGTCCAGTCTCACAAACTACTCTCGCAGGACTTTAGATAAGCCTTGTACTCAGATAAGCATTACACAGAGACTGGACAACACATGATACAACTAGCTCTCCCAGGTCGTGACAATTGCCCCAATTTTCTCAGGGTCCTCTAAAGATGCTATTGCCCCAGACAATAGGAAGCAGTCTAGAGAACATGACACCCACATTCCCAAGAGGGGTGGGTGGGTGATTTTTGGTCATTCAGTGGGTTATGGATACTTGTCATTGTTTAGGGGGACTGGTTACAAGTTGTTATTAGTCATGGTTAGGAAAAAAGTTCAATGAAGGAGATTATATTCAGGGATCTCTTTCTGAAGAAAAAAAGGGGGGATATAGTATAGAAATGATGGGATAAAAGGGTGGATTGTTGAGTCTACTTTTGAACAACCACTAGTCTCAAATACTTTCATTGGTATGGATTTTTGTATATTGATACAAATTAAAGGTTATTTTGTGTTATAACGTGTATATGTTTCTACTCTTGTTTAAGGTATCATACCTGTGCAGCTCATTTAAAAATGTAATATAAAGTTTTAGTCTTTAAAAACTATTTAGGTTATAAAGAAATACAGGTTAATAGTCAACTACAACAATCATAGTCATGCTAGGTATATTTTCAAAGTTATACTGAGTTACATTTTAGATAGCTGATTTTCAAATGTGTCAAAGATTACAGAATATGGCATTTAAAATGTTTTAATATCATAAGACTTTTCATGACAGACATGTCTGATCCTGGTGGCATTAATTTATGGCAAAAAAGGATGATGGGCATCAAAGAACTTCCATATGGACTTTCTTTGTGACAAAAGCAAGCCATTTGGGCAAAAGAATTGCCCTTTCCTCAACTGCTGACAGTATGCTGTCCAAACTGGACAAGCAGGACAAAAGAAGGTCACTGCTGAACTTTACCAAAACAAGTGGGAATTTCCTTCAAAATTCCTGCTTCATGGAAAAGTTTGTCAGATATTCTAGGCCTGTAGCCAAAGATAGGTGCCCCAACCTTACAGAGGAGCCTTGAGTGACTGTTCAGACATCCAGTTGTTTCTATCATTTCTCATCATTTTTGAAAGTTGCTTGTTCTACACTTCCTATTTACTTCTGTAATATTATATCCTTTTCAAGTCTTTGATGGTGTTGAAGATAATTGAAAGTAAATTATGTACAAAACTTTGGACTTAACAAGAGAAGATAGATAATAGAGTATTTTCTCTGAATTTGTCAAATTCAAATGGATTGGATATTGCAAATATAATTTTTACCTGGTAATTATTCTTATTATTTATAGTTTTATTATGTTATAGGTAAAAACCTTTCCTTTTTATGAAGATTTAAAAAAGGGAAATGTTACAGAATATTTCTTTACACTGTGTGAGGATATGTCACTGTGATTGGTTTAATAAAGAGCTGAATGACCAATAACTAGACAGGAAGAGGTTAGGTGGCACTTCTGGGGACAGAGAGGAAGAAATGCAGGTCATCAGTCAGATGGAGAGGAAACAGGATGGGAAGTACAGAGCAAAGATAACCAAGGTACATAAAGAATGTAGATTAAAAGATATGGGTTAATTTAAGTTATAAGAGCTAGTGGGACAAACCTAAGCTATAGGTCAAGCTTTCATAATTAACAATAAGTTTCTGTGCCTTTTTCTTTGAGCTGGTGACCCAAAGAAAAATCCATCTGCAACTACTTGTATGCGTGTATCTCTCTATGTGGGTATGTACATATTAGTCAAGCACATGTAGCGGCCAGAAGTATCAGATCCCCATGGGGCTGGAGTTACAGGTAACTGTCAGATGCCTAACAAGGGTGTGGGGAATTGAAGTTATGTCTTCTGGAAAAGCAGTACACACTCTTAACTTACTGAGTCATTTCTCCAGTCCCTTCTTCTCCCCTTGCTTTGTGTGTCTGTCCTGAACTAAGTGAGAATTTCAGCTAAATGACAAGTATGGTTTGTTAATACTGGTATGTGTTATAGTTCGAATGAGAAATGTCCCTCACAGACTCCTGTGTTCTAACCCTTGGTTCCCAGTTGGTGGCGCTGTTCTGAGAGCTTGCCTCCTAGGACCGTGACCTAGCTAATGGATGTCAGTGCAGTTTGGCCAAGCTCTGCTCTGTCTGGATATGAGGAGCTTCTGTCACATCAAACTGACCCACTCCCACCATGCTGCTCCCCTGCCAACCTGACTTGCGTGCTTCCCCACCACGGCGGACTATATCCCCTGAAACAATGGGCCAAAATAAATCTTTTCTCCCTTAAGACCTTTCAGTAAGTTGGTCACAACCACAAAAGTACACCACACTCATACAGTGATGGATCTGTAGTCACTGTAAAACCTATTTGCTCAATCAAAATACAGCTGGCACTGACCACAGGACCCTCTGTCCTACAGCCACACTGCACTCATGAGTCCTGTCAGTAAAACACAAATTGCTGCCATCAGAGCCAACAGTACAATCACCGAGGTCTCTGGCCATCTGGAAGGCTAGGCTGATTCTGAGGAGCGAATCTCAGCTTTCACAGGAGAATCCAGCACCTTTTATTTTGTTTTCTTTCCCTTGCAGTTATCAATAGTAGAGCTGTCTCCAGGCTCTCCCTGGCCCCTGCTTTCCTCTGAGTAACATCTCCAATGTCCCCACTGTACACACGCCTGACTTTCCAGCAGGCTGTCTGCTTTCTCCCCAGCACACACAGCCTCTCCTTGTTCTCCTACCTTGGGCTCTGTCCCTGCATCATTGCTTAACTGCCTTCCCCACATTTTGAAACTGGATTTTGAAAATATCTTCTTTTAAGCAGGGTGGTGTGGCACACACTTTAAATTCCAGCACTTGGGAGGCAGAAGCAGGTGGATCTTTCTGAGTTTGAAGTCAGCCTGGTCTACAGAGTGAGTTCCAGGACAGTCAAGGCTGTTACACAGAGAAACTCTGTCTCAAAAAAAGTCTTTTAAATTTATTTTATGTGTTTATCCATTTTGCCTGCATTTGCATCCATGCACCTTGTCCTAAAGATGTCAGAAGAGACTGGCAATGTTAGTGCACCCTTTAATCCCAGCACTAGGGAAGCAGAGGCAGGGGGATCTCTATGAGTTCAAGGCCAGCCTGGTCTACAGAGAGATTTCCAGGACAGCCAAAGCTACACCAAAAAACCCTGTCTCAAACCCTCTCCCACAAAAAAAAAAAACAGGTCAGAAGAGGACATTGGAGCCCCTACAACTAGATTTTCGAATGGAATGGGTTCTAGGAACCTAACTCAGGTCCTCTGCAAGAACAAGTGCTCTTAACTGCTGAGCCATCTCTTCAGTCCCCGAGACAGTGCTTTGTTTGTTTGTTTGATTGACTGATTTTGTGACGTGTTTTCTCTGTGTACCTTGGCTGTCCTGGAACTCTTTCTGTAGAACAGGCAAGCCTCAAACTCACAAAGGTCCACCTGCCTCTTCCTCCTGAATGTCCTTAGCTGGAACTAAGGACATACACCAGCCCTGACCAATTGAAACAGCGCTTTTTAAAATATGCAATTAAGGGAAACCTCAAATGCACCTTCCCTGGGCCTTCTAGGGCTCAGAGTGGCATTTGAGGCAAAAGCTTCATTAGGTCGGGCCCCAGTTAGGAGCAGAAAAGAGGATTTGGGGATTTTCCCCAAGGCAAGATAGATCTGTTCTCTAAGTACCATCCATCTACCTATCTACTATGTATGTATCTATCTGTCCATCTATCCATCCATCCATCCATCCATCCATCCACCCATCTGCTTATCCATCCACTCACCCTCCCAACCACCCATTCATGGATTCAACAATTCACTCCCCCACTCCCCTACCCAGTGGTCTGAGTTTTTTAGAGAATGAGGTAAGTGTAGGGCCATTTACCGAGTGCAGAAAAGGAGACTCGAGACTCAGGCCCAATGTTACACTTGCGGATGAATACTTCCAGAAGCGATGCCACTTCTAGCAGCTCATCTTTTGTCATGGCTAGAATTGGAAAGGAAGCCAGTGCCCATTAAGTCCATTTTCTCCACCTCAACGTCATTTCCATCTTGTCCACCAGAGGGCGGAAGTGCCCCGGTAGTTCCTGCCGGCTCCACGCCTGGTTTTACTCTTTTAAATGGCTGAAGGTTCTAGCTTCCTTTTCTTCTCTTAGACTCCAACTCAAAAGCCAGAGGAAAATCTGACGTCACATCACGTATGACGAGAAGTTTACTACTGACCTGTTTAGTGCGCAGAACAAAATCTCTCCTGGTGCTTGAGCCCTTCTTGAAGGCTACAGGAGACTAACGCTTAGTGATCCTGCGTGGCAGCCTTAGGTGAGGCGCTACAAGGTGTGATCCTGATAACCGGTATTTTCTCTAGGATACCTGTGCGTCACCCATGCATGATTTGTTCTCCCCAGTTTTTGAAGTCCCTGGAAAGCCGGAGGTTGATTCCCTCACCATGGCGTCAACCTCAGCTTCCTCCCACCGCATATTCATCAAGGGGACTTGAGAACTTGAGTGTCCCTGGGAGTGTCAGCTGTGCCGGTGTGCCTCCCTTTACTGGCGATTCCAAAGCCCACCAATTCCCTTCTCCATCTGCACTGCAGGTGACTGAGTTGAAGTCATGGAAGCTCCTGGGACCGGAGGTGAGGGCACCAAACCCCCACCGTTTTCACCAAAGCCCCGAATGGAAGAGATTATCGGCAACAGACCCTGCTCCAAAGTACCAAGCCTGTAGGAACTGCAGATCCTCTCTGGTCTAAGTTATCCTCCAGACTGTGGGCGTGGAGTTCATCTCTGCCATCTGGGTCTGCAGAGAGCTTTGCTGCAGACCTGATCTCCTCCCCAGCGCCCTACACAGATCTGGCTCCTGCTCTCTCCATGCCTTCATGAAAGCGGCTGCCCTGGCTTTTTATACTGTCAGCCCGAAAAGGGCTGAGGGTAAGAACTGTTTCTTATTTCTCAGATTCCTTAGAACTGGGGTGTTAACCACCTCGCCCCCATTCTCAGTAGACCGTAGTCCATGAGGATGTTCTTTTGTTGGTTTTCCCACTTCGTAGTACGTTGGGAAAAACACAGTATGTGGCTAAACTTTTATAAACGCCAAATGCTGTTTCATATTTTAATTTTCCATTGGTGGCAGTGATATTGATGTTATTTAAAACATTCTATTTAAGGGCCTGGAGAGGTGGCTCAGCTGGTGGATTTCTTGCCTAGCATGCAGAGGGACCGGAGCTTGATTCCCCAACAGCACATAAAACAAAACATAACAAAAAATGACGGCACAGGCCTGCGATCCCAGCACCGAGGAAGCAGAAGCAGGAGGGTTAAATTCAAGGTCATTCCCAGTTCTATAGAAAGCTTGGGGCCAGCCTGAGATACAGGCAACGCTGTCTAAAAATAATTCTGTTTTTATTTACTTTTTTCATTGTTTAAGATCTCTTGTAGTCCTGTCATCAAGCTATGTGTTTAAGGTTGGCCTTGAATGCCCAATCCTTCTGCCTTTGCCTTCCAAATGCTGGGATTATAGGCATCGACCACCATGCCCTGCTCTTACATAGTTTTTCATTGTGAAGTACTAGTGTAAATATTTCTTTCCTTTCCTTTCCTTTTCTTTCTTTTGTTCTTTTTATCTCTCTCTCTTTCTTTCTTTTTCTTTTTCTTTTTTTTTGAGACAGGGTCTCATTATGTTGCTCTGACTGTCTTGGAATTCACACTGTAGACTAGGCTAGCCTCACACTCAACAGAGATCTACTTGCCTCTGTGTTCCAAGTTCTGGGATCAAAGGTGTGCACCCACCATGCTCAGATAGTACAAATATTTCTGTTTGTTTTGGGAGTTTTACCCTAAGCTTTTACTTGTCTATATAAAAAGTAGGCTATCCTTAAGTTGACCTTCCAGGCATGCATTTTGTTTTTAAGACATCCAAAAGGCTAGAGATCATTGTCCCTTCATACCTAGCTCAGACCCCAAAGAAGAGCTGACATCAGAAAACACTGGATTGCCATACTATACAACAACATCACTCTATTCCTGACTATTTAGTCAAGAAAACAGAAAGCAAGACAGAAACTTATACATGAAGACTCATGGCAAGGTTATTCCAAGGAGAGAAACAATGCTAAGATCACGTGTCCGCAATGAGATGAGATGAATGGGTAAATGAAGTGTGGGTCATCTGACTGGGCACGGTGGTGCACACCTTCAGTTCCAGCACTTGAGAGGTGGATCTCTATGAGTTTGAGACCAGTCTAGTCGACAGGGCAAGTTCTAGGATAGCCAGGGCTACAGGAAGAAACCCTGTCTCAAAAAGAAAAACAAAAAGAAAAACAACAACAATAAAAAAACAAATAAAACAATCAACAACAAAAGGTATTCTTTTTTGCTTCTAAAATCATTGGGTTAGGTTTTCTGTCACTTGCAGTCAAGAGTCCTGGCGGCCAAACATGCATTTCCATGGCGAGGCGACTGTTCCAGGTGTTGCCAAGAGTTCATCGTTCTGATTGTTATCTCCTAGGGAGCCAAATTCTAATTAATGATCAGGTGATCCATCAGAGAAGCAGAACTGTGGGTATTCCAACAGGCAGTGTAATTCAGGGAGTTGCCTATGGGTGGCAGAAATGAGGCAACAACAGCATTCCAACCAGTGAATAGCCACAGAGGGTGAAAACGGCTGCCTTGGGGTGGGGCAGGATAGGGTGGGGTGTCCGTGACCAGGAGAAGCTGCACTGCAGAGCTAACCTGGGGTCCTGTGATGAAAGCTGGAACCTGAGGGATGGAAAGCATCCTGAATATAGTTCAGGGATGTAACAAAGCAGCTGTGAAAGATAATGCGCACACACAAATGCTTATATATATATATTCTTTGGCTCTTTTGGGGATCCATGACCCAGGTCCCAAATAAATCACACGGAGTCCGGTTGTAGCCTGGCTTATTTCTAGCCAGTTTTTCTTATCTTAAATTAGCCCATCTACCTTTTGCCCCTGGGCTTTTATCTTCCTCTATTCTATGTACCTTTCTTTACTTCTTATTCCATGGCTTGCTGTGTGGCTGTGTGACTGGCCCCTGATGTCTTCCTTCTTTTCTTGCTCCTTCATCTTTCTTTCCCCAGATTTCTCTTCCTATTTATTCTCTCTGTTTGGCAGTCCTGCCTATCCTTTCTCCTGTTTAACTATTGACTGGTCAGCTCTTTATTAGACCAGTGAGGTGTTTGAGGCAGGCAAAGTAACACAGCTTCACACAGTTAAACAAATACAACATAAAAGAATGCAATACATCTTTGCATCATTAAACAAGTGTTGTTCATCATAAACAAAGGCAACATATCGTTAATATTCTACAACACATCTGGTATTCTACAACACATATATGTACATGCAAACACACACAAAGATGCACACACAAATCCTCATACAGCACACACACAGATGCATGAGGCTCATACACACATGCATGTACACATGTGTGCATGAAGATGCAAGTATTTTTTAAAGATTTGTTTTTATGTGCATTGGTGTTTTGTCTGCATGTATGCCTGTGTGAAGGTGTCAGATCCTCTGGAACTGGAGTTATTGTGAGCTGCCATGTGGGTGATGGTAATTGAATCCACTTTTAACAACTGCATCATCTCTCCTGTATCCCCAACCCACAATGAAATTTACTTATTTTATGTATATGGAAGTTTTATCTGCATATACATATACACCTGAATATCAGAAGAGGGTATCAGATCCCATAGGACTACAGCTATAGATGGTTGTGAGCCACCATGTGGGTGCTGGGAATTGGGACCTCTGGAAGAGCAGTCAGTGCCTGCTGAACCATCTCTCCAGAGAGGAGGCAAATATCCCCACTCCCTCTTCCTCTCCTTCCCTTCCACCACTGACCAAACACCCTCAAAACTAGGCAGCTCCCACAGGCACTGCTCCTCTCTGCCTCCTGTAAGCCTTTGGGAGCTGCTGGTCAAACTCAGATATGGAGACAGCCTCTCCACGAGGTTAAGTATGGTAGTGGTGGTGCTGGTGTTGCACACGCAGGATGGGCTGTGGGGCTGGACCAGATGATGCATGAAGCATAAACAGCCATTAGCACACAGTTAAGTGTTCGAGAAATGTGCTACAAAATAGGCCAGTCCTCGCGGCTGCCATCCACTGCAGCATTGCCGTCATTACGGTCCCGGGTTGACAGTGAGGCTTAATTAGATTGAGAGCCCAAGTTTTCACTAGGGGGAGAACCTCCCTCCAGAGCCACTTTTGGTTGTCACGAGTGGGGGAAGGGCGCTGCTGGCATCTACAGGAACTTAGAGATGTGGTGGCCAAATGCTCCAATCCAGGACAGCCTCAGAAGGGTGTGGCGAATGCTTTAGATACTAGCCCCAAATCAAGGAACTTAAAGAGAGTGAGCCCCCCAAGGTGTGCAGACCACATTCCTCCCAGGCCTAGCTCCTCCACTGTTCCTGTTAACATCTTGGTCCTCAGCAGGCAGCCATCCTCCTTGGAGACAGTCCCTCTCCCCTGTCACAGCTGCCACTGACCACACTTGGTACTTCCTTTTTCCTTCAAGCCCCTTTCAATTCCCCACTGATGTCTTCTGGGAAGTCTTTCTTTCTGTTTCTGGAAGGGGAGGCTTGGAGGGTCCCTCATCATGCCAGGCCCTCCGCAGAAAGTTGTGTCCGTCATCCCATCAGCTGTGCAAGAGCCCTGCGAGGGTTTGCAGAGATGAATTCAGGTCAGGGCTCAGAGAGGAGAATGAATTCCCACAGGCACACAGCAGAGATCAGCTGAAGTTAGGATTCAAACCCAGGGCTGTATCACACTGCAGGATGGCTGCAGGCCACCCCACCTTACCAGGAAACTTCCCACCCCTGAAACACTTCCAGAAAGATGCAGAAATGGAAGAAACAAAAACAAAACCAAAACAAAAAAGCCAACCCACCCCATCTCCTTTATCGTTCACTGGACAATAAGAAGACTCAAATCCTACAGCTTGGGTGCTGGAACTACTAGGGAGGCAGGGATTCCTGCTGAAAGGGGCTCTGGTTGGCGCTGGAGGAGTCAGAGGAACTTCCGTAGGGGATGACGTTACCTGCAAGGAGGAACTTGTGCAGTGCTGGAGAGGGCCCTTCTGTCTGAGATGTAGATACTGGGATGTAGGACTTGGCCATCAGAGGAATGATGCTCACCTTCTCCTGGAGGGAAGGGAAGCTTGGGAAAGCACTAGCACAGCCCCAGAGTGGTGGCAACAGGAGACTGCCCTTGCACATTGTAGGAAGAAGGCAAACCCTTACCTGGCAGGGGATGGGTGGGTGGCAGTTCCAGGGGACGGCTAGCTAGCCAGTCAGTGCTGAGCAGGGTTGGGTATAGAAGATCCCAGTGCAGAGTGAGGTTCTCAATAGCGATGGGAAGGCCTCAGCTGGCTGAGGCCCCCTTGGGCCTCATTCTTCCCCTGGCCTGGGGCACCGTGGCACCCAAAGTGAGTCTGGGAGCGTTAAGGAGGAGGCGCCCTGGAGCTGCTGGACAGCCAACTTCAATGCCAGTCCTTTCCCCTGTTGTTTATGCCAGCACAGTGACATTCATGACAACTGGCCTTGTCCCTCCCTGCTCCAAATTCATAGCTTAGATCTACCATAAAAAACACAAAAGCACTCTGCCTGTTTGTCCTTTATAGACTGGCTATACCATGGCTTATCTATCTTTGGCTTATTGCCATTACAAAGCCACTATAAGCAGGGCATAAGTGCATGTTTCCATGGGTGACCAGAGATAACAGGAGGTGAGATAGCCTCACCAGGAGTCTGTTCTGGGCTACACTGCAAATTTGAGACCAACCTGAGCTATATGAGACCCTGTTTGTTTGGCTGTTTGGTAGGTTTATTTGTTTGGTTGTTTTGATGTGTGTGTGTGTGTGTGTGTGTGTGACAGGTTCTGACTATGTAGCTTTGGCTGGCCTGGAACTCAATACGTAGATCAGGTCTTAGAGAGTTCCACCTGCCTCTACCTCCCTGAGTGCTAGGATTAAAAATGTAGTCTACCATGCCTGACTGAGACCTTGCCTTTAAAAAGAGAAAGAGATGGGACTGGAGAAATGGCTCAGTAGTAGTTAAAAGCACTGGCTGCTCTTCCAGGATTCTGTTCCCAGCACCCACATGGCAGCTTACAACTGTTTGTAACTTCAGTCCCAAGGGATCTGACAGCCTCTTCTGACCACCATAAGCACCAGATACTCAAAGACCTGTGTGCAGGCAAAACACCCAGACGCATAAAGTAAACCTCAAAAAATTTAAAAAGAAGGAGAGAGAGAGAGAGAGAGAGAGAGAGAGAGAGAGAGAGAGAGAGAGAGGGAGAGGGAGAGGGAGAGGGAGAGGGAGAGGGAGGGGGAGGGAGAGAGAGAGGGGGAGGAAGAGGGAGGGAGAGAGAGAGGGAGAGGAAGAGGGAGGGAGAGGGAGAAGGAGAGGGAGAGGGAGAGGGAGAGGGAGAGGGAGGGAGGGAGGGAGAGGGAGAGAGAGAGAGAAACAGGGGTTGGTAGGAGAGGAAACAGCACAGCTGAGGGCGATGCAATTTTAATTTCATAAAACCAAAAATTTCCCTCCAAAAGATGGTGTCAGCTTACCGGAACTTATGATCGTGTTTTCTGGTTGTCACCAGCGCGTGACAACATGAACTTCCACAGTGTGGATTTCACAACCTTTGAGGCTGAGGCATCTCATCAACTCTCTGCCATCTGCTTCTCCCCTCTGACGCTGCCTGGCACCCTCCTTCACCTCCTGCTGTATCCGGCAGTTTGTCTCTCATGATACGAAGCTGCAACATTGGCTCTCAACCCAGGGGTAGAACATTCACTCAGAATGCATCAGGCTCTTTGTTCGATCCCTACTCCTCACCATCATCCCCCTCCAAAGATGCCTGCAGTTGCTGTATGGGACATATTTATAAAACATTTTTGGGGAAGCAGCTATGGAGAGAACCTGGTATTCTGCCACTGAGCCACTTCCCCCATCTTATTTATAAAGTGCCTCCCCCCAGCTGCTTTTTAAGACATTATCTGATAAAGCCTAGCCTGGGCTAAAAAATCACTAAGTAGCTAAGGTTGGCCTTGAACTCCTGATCCTCCAGTTTTCATTCCCACATGTTGGAACTGCAGGTGTACGCCACCAGACCTGGTGTTATGGGGTGTCAGGGATTGAACCCAGGCTTTTCATGCATGTACCTGCATTTAATCCCAGCACTTGGGAGGCAGAGGCAGGCGGATCTCTGTGAGTTCAAGGCCAGCCTGGTCTACAGAGCGAGTTCCAGGACAGGCTCCAAAGCTACACAGAGAAACCCTATCTTGAAAAATCAAACCAAACCAAACAAAAAGGTATGGTTCTCATCTCTAGCCTTTGTATATCTAAATGTCCACTATCCACTGTGTAGCCCAGCAAAGCCTGGGGCAAAGTCAGTAGGTCAGCACCCGGGTTGCCCTGGCAATCCTGACCCAAAGTCTGTTTCTCTGAGGATTCATCTCATCTGGGCCTAGCTTCTGGTGCTTCCTGGGAGACAGGCTATGGGTCACACAGCCATTGCTTCTGGGGGTCAGATCTGGCTGAACAGTGGCCAGATGGAGGCCATTGACTAACAGAAGACAAGTCCTGAGCGTGGACTGGATCAGGCTTCTCTTTCACTAGATTGAGCAAGTGGCTTGGGTACAGCGGAAGGAAGTGAGAGGCTCTGTCTCAGGACAACCAGTGTCTGGAGGCAGAGCTAAGCAGAAACACTGCCAGGCACCTGGCCAGATGCTGGAGGCTTCCAGAGTCTCTTCCTACATCCACATTCTCTTTCCTTCTTTCTTATCTATCTGTCTGTCTGTCTGTCTGTCTGTCTGTCCGTCCGTCCGTCCGTCCGTCCGTCCATCCATCTATCTATTTTTTTGAGACAGGGTTTCTCTGCGTAGCAGTCCTGACTATACTGGAACTTGCTCTTGTAGACCAGGCTGGCCTCAAACTCACAGAGTTCCTCCTGCCTCTGCCTCTCAAGTGCTGGGATTAAAGGTGTGCATCACCACTGCCTGGCAGCAGCCAATTTTCTTTAGGTTTATAGATTGGGCAGTCAGAACAGAAAGTCACACGTGCATGGCCACTCTACTGCTGAACCCTGAACCTCAGTGGTCCTCGTTACACCATAAGGCTCCTACAATGACACAATGTCACTGAAGGTCCATGTGTAAGTGCAGGTCCATTCTGTGGGTTGTATCCTTTTGTTAAAATGTGGGCAACCAGGGGTGGAGAGATGGCTTAGTCTTTAAGAGTACTGGCTGCTCTTCCAGAGGACCCAGGTTCAACTCTCAGCACCTGAATGGTGGCTCACAACCTTCTGTAATTTCAGTTCCAGGCTATCTGATGCTGTCTTCTGGCCTCCTCAGGCACTGAATGCATGTGGCACACAGACATGCATGAAGGCAAAACACCCAGACATATAAAATAAATGAATAATGTTTTAAGACGTGAGCGGCTTTCTAGATGTGCATGCCATCCTTGCGAATCTCCGCTGAACTGTCCCCGTTCTTGTGTGCCTGCTGCCCAAGTGGGCACTGGACTTGTGGCTTTGATGAGTTCCAACAAATGCCTAATGCCAAGCCACCACTGGGAATGTGAGTGGTCACACACATTTATCTTTCTGCTTCAGAGCCCTCCACACCCCTCGGTTCTCCTTCAACCCTGGCAACTGCTGATCTGTTTGTTTATTTTTTTGGGGGGGAAGGTATTTTTCCCAATACAGGCTTTCCTCGTGTAGTCTTGACTGTCCTGGAACTAACTCTGTAGACCTGGCTGGCCTTGAACTCCTTGAACTCAGAGATCCACCTGTCTCTGCTTCCCAAGTGCTCTGACTAAAGGCATGTATCACCGCCACCTGGCTTGTTTATTTTTTTTGTATTGTTTTTGTTTGATTTGGCTTTTTGAGACAGGGTTTCTCTGTGTAGTTCTGGCTGTCCTGGAACTCGCTCTGTAGACTGGGTTGGCCTCAAACTCAGAGATCTGCCTGCTCCACCACACCCGACTTGATCTGTCCATTTGTCATGGCTTTTGGTATTTTCAGAAAACTGTGGCTCATGTGTGCATGAGTGTGTGGGTTTGCATGCATATGTGGATGTGTGCATGTGTGTGTGGATGTATGCACATGAATACAAGCATTCATGAGGGCCATAGGACTGCTCTCTGAAGAGTTAGGGTCCCTCTTGCTTCTGCCACTGTGCAGGGTGCTCCAGGCTAGCAGGCCCTCTCCCTTCAGCTAGTTCCCATCTGTCTCCCATCTCTCCGGAATCTAGAATTACAGCTGTGTGCCACCACCTCTGGCTTTTTACAGAGGCTCCAGGGATCTGAGCCAGGTCATCAGGCTTGCATGCCAAGTGCTGGTTACCTCCTGAGCCATCTCACCGGCCTCCACGCTGTTTCCAGACTGTCATGTGCTTGGGACTGTACAGCGTGCTGCTTTCCAGAAAAAGGCTTCC